>NC_091979.1:113016989-113380708 GCF_044704955.1 Pristiophorus japonicus
TGCCGGCCAGGAAACTGGGAAGAATCCCTGCTCTTTAAATAGTGTTATGAGATCTTATACATCTACATGAACTGTATAACAACTTCAGCTGAATGTCATCCCCAAAAGAAGCAGCTCTGAGAATACAGCACTGTTATGTACTCAAGTCCTTGAGTGGGGCTTAAACTTTATAGCCTTATGAGAATGATACTAACGGAGCTAAGCTGACACAGCGACTAGACACTAATTTTATTCATTGATGATGAAGCAGATGTGATTACTGGGGTTAGGCTTACACCAGATTTTTCTTCAGCCAGGGAGACAAAAACTTGCACTCATCTAGCAGCAAAATTGACTAACCAACCACAAGGCGAATCACGAAGGAATTAAGAAGAGATTGACAACACTTTGTGGATGGGGATGCGGAGGCGGCGGGCGGGGGGTGGGTTGGGGGGGGGGATATTGGTCTCTCTATTTAGAATCCCTAGAATGTGTCTGAGATGTTTGGGGCTAGGCATGCTCTGCATGTGTATGTTATTAGCGGTATTATAGGAACCGTGATCAAGCCTGGAGAGAGCATTTATTTTTTTTCCATCCAGTGAGATATAATTGGTAATCACACCTGCTGGTATAAATGGTTGGTGCAGGGTGTAATAACAAGTGAATACAACGAGCTATAAAATTAAATTATCAAAGAGCATAAAACAAAATAGTAAATATATTACAGGTACATAAATTTAAAAAAAGGAAGGGCGGGAATAGGGCCACTAAGGGATGGACAGGATAATATCACAGGTAGCGATATAGCGATAAAGATGGCAGAAATATTAAATAATTAATTACTTTGCTTCAATTTAAAATAAAAAGAGGAGATATATTCAATAAACTAACCAAACTCAAAGAATCAAACCACTGGATTACATCTGCGCATTTTAAAAAATCTAGGGAAGAGATAACAGAGGCATTACTACACATTTAATAATTCGTTAGAAAAAGATGTAGTGCCAGAGGACTGGTGGATAGCTAACGTAATACCTATATTTAAGAAGGGGGATAGAACATGTTCAGGGAATTATAGACCAGTCTGTTTAATATCAGTGGTTGGAAAAATAATGGAATTCCGACTAAAGGAGAAAATAGAACATCTAGAAACCAAAAATATTGTAATGAATCATCAGCATGTACTTCAAAAGGGAAAGCTTGACCAACCTCGTTGAATTTTTTGCAGAGGTAGACAAGGTAATGCAATTATCTCGATTTTCAAAAGGCCTTCGATAAGGTACTACATAGACTAATAAACAAGGTCAGAGAATGCAGAATCAGGGAACAAGTAGCAGAATGGATAGCTAGCTGGCTTCAAGACAGAAAGCAGAGAGTCGGGGTAGAGGGTAGCTATTAATAGTGGCAAAAGGTAGCTAGTGGTGTTCCATAAGGATCAGCGTGGGACCACTGCTGTTCACAATTTTATTTAACGATAAAAACACAATTTCTAAGTTTGAGAATGACAATTTGGGAAGGGGGGTAGTCAATACTAAGGAGGACTGCAACAAATTACATGAGGACATTAATAAACTTGCAGAATGGGCATATAATTGCCAAATGAATTTCAACACAGAAAAATGTGAGGTATTACATTTTGGCAGGAAGAATAGGAACATAGAAAATAGGTGTAGGCGTGGACCATTCGAGCCTGCACCACCACTCAATATGATCATGGCTGAAAATGCAACTTCAGTACCCCATTCCTGCTTTCATACCCCTTGATCCCTTTAGCTGTAAGGGCTACATCTAACTCCCTTTTGAATATATCTAACGAACTGGCCTCAACAACTTTCTGTGGTAGAGAATTCCACAGGTTCACAATTCTCTGAGTGAAGATGTTTCTCCTCATCTCGGTCCTAAATGGCTTACCCCTTATCCTTAGACTGTGACCCCTGGTTCTGGACTTCCCCAACATCGGGAACATTCTTCCTGCATCTAACCTGTCCAATTCTGTCAGAATTTTATATGTTTCTATGAGATCCCTTCTCATTCTTTTAAATTCCAGCGAATATAAGCCTAGTCGATTCAGTCTTTCTTCATATGTCAGTCCTGCCATCCTGGGAATCAGCCTGGTGAATCTTCGCTACACTCCCTCAATAGCAAGAATGTCCTTCCTCAGATTAGGAGACCAAAACTGAACACAATATACCAGGTGAGGCCTCCCCAAGGCCCTGTACAACTGCAGTAAGACCTCCCTGCTCCTATACTCAAATCCCCTAGCTATGAAGGCCAACATACCATTTGCCGCCTTCACCGCCTGCTGTACCTGCATGCCAACGTTCAATGACTGATGTACCATGACACCCAGGTCTCGTTGCACCTCCCCCTTTCCTAATCTGTCGACATTCAGAAAATATTCTGCCTTCCTGTTTTTGCCACCAAAGTGGATAACCTCACATTTATCTACATTATTCTGCATCTGACATGCATTTGCTTACTCACCTAACCTGTCCAACTCACCCTGCAGCCTCTTAGCATCCTCCCCACAGCTCTCACTGGCACCCAGCTTAGTGTCATCTGCAAACTTGGAGACATTACATTCAATTCCTTCGTCTAAATCATTAATGTATATTGTAAATAGCTGGGGTCCCAGCACTGAATCTTGCAGTATCCCGCTAGCCATTGCCTGCCATTCTGAAAAGGATCCGTTTATTCTTACTCTTTGCTTCCTGTCTGCCAACTAGTTTTCTATCCACGTCAATACATTATCCCCAATACCATGTGCTTTAATTTTGCACACTAATTTTTCACGTGGGATCTTGTCACAAGCTTTTTGAAAGTCCAAATACACCACATCCACTGGTTAGAAGCTTTTGCAGTCATGGTTTTATGTTCCCTGCAAGCTTACTTTCATTCTCTATTTTCCTCCTCCTAATTAAACCCTTTGTCCTCCTCTGCTGAATTCTAAATTTCTCCCAGTCCTCAGGTTTGCTGATTTTTCTGGCCAAATTATATGCCTTTTCCTTGGATTTAACACTGTCCCTAATTTCCCTTGTTAGCTACGGTTGAGCCACCTCCCCCATTTTATTTTTATGCCAGACAGGGATGTACAATTGTTGAAGTTCATCCATGTGACCTTTAAATGTCTGCCATTGCCTATCCACCGTCAACCCTTTAAGTTTTATTCGCCAGTCTATCCTAGCCAATTCACGGCCCTTACCATCGAAATTACCTTTCTTTAAGTTCAGGACCGTAGTCTCTGAATTAACTGTGTCACTCTCCATCTTAATGAAGAATTCTACCATATTATGGTCACTGTTCCCCAAGGGGCCTCGCACAACAAGATTGCTAATTAATCCTCTCTCATTACACAACACCCAGTCGAGGATGGCCAGCTCTCTAGTTGGTTCCTCGACCTATTAGTCTAAAAAACCCTTCCTTTATACACTCCAGGAAATCATCCTCCACCGTTTTGCTACCAGTTTGGTTAGCCCAATCTATATGCAGATTAAAGTCAACCATGATAACTGCTGTACCTTTATTGCATGCATCCCTAATTTCCTGTTTGATGCCATCCCCAACCTCACTACTACTGTTTGGTGGTCTGTACACAACTCCCACTAGCGTTTTCTGTCCTTTGTTATTCCGCAGCTCTACCTATACAGATTCCACATCATCCAAACTAATATCCTTCCTTACTATTGCGTTAATCTCTTTAACCAGCGATGCTACCCCACCTCCTTTTCCTTTCTATCTATCCTTCCTGAATATTGAATACCCCTGGATGTTGAGTTCCTAGCCTTGGTCACCCTGATGCCAATCACATCGTATCTGTTAACTGCTATCTGCGCAGTTAATTCGTCCACCTTATTCCGAATACTCCTTGCATTGAGGCACAGAGCCTTCAGGCTTGTCTTTTTAACACTCTTTGTCCCTTTAGAATTTTGCTGTAATGTGGCCCTTTTTGTTTTTTGCCTTGGGTTTCTCTGCCCTCCACTTTTACTATTCTCCTTTTTATCTTTTGCTTCTGCCCCCATTTTATTTCCCTCTGTCTCCCTGCATATGTTCCCATTCCCCTGCCATATTAGTTTAACCCCCTCCCCAACAGCACTAGCAAACACTGTCCTTAGGACATTGGTTCCGGTCCTGCCCAGGTGCAGACCGTCCGGTTTGTGCTGCTCCCACCTCCCCCAGAACTGGTTCCAATGTCCCAGGAATTTGAATCCCTCCCTCTTGCACTACTCCTCAAGCCACGTATTCATCTGAGCTATCCTGCTATTTCTACTCTGACTAGCATGTGGCACTGGTAGCAATCCTGAGATTACTACCTTTTTAGGTCCTACTTTTTAATTTAACTCCTAGGTCCCTAAATGCAGCCTGTAGGACCTCATCCCATTTTTTACCTATATTGTTGGTACCTATATGCACGACGACAACTGGCTGTTCACCCTCTCCCTTCAGAATGCCCTGCAGCCGCTCCGAGACATCCTTGACTCTTGCATTAGGGAGGCAACCTACCATCCTGGTGTCTCGATTGCGGCCGCAGAAACGCCTATCTATTCCACTTACAATAGAATCCCTTACCACTGTAGCTCTCTCACTCTTTTTCCTGCCCTCCTGTGCAGCAGAGCCACCCATGGTGCCATGAGCTTGGCTGCTGCTGCATTCTCCTGATGAGCCACCTCCCCCAACAGTATTCAAAGCGGTATATCTGTTTTAGAGGGAGATGACCACAGGGGACTCCTGCACTACCTTCCTACTCCTGCTCTGCCTGATGGTCACCCATTCCCTATCTGCCTTTGTAACCTTTACCTGCGGTGTAACCAACTCACTAAACGTGCTGTTCACGACATCCTCAGCATCGCAGATGCTCCAGAGTGAATCCATGCGCAGCTCCAGTGCCGCAATGTGGTCTGACAGGAGCTGCAGCTGGACACTTCCCATGCACACAGTAGTCAGGGATACTGGAAGTGTCCCTGATTTCCCACATAGTACAGGAGGAGCATGACAGGGGTCTGGGCTCTCTTGCCATGACTTAACCCTTAAATTAACTTAATTTGGCAACAATGCCAAAGGTTTCTGACTGATAAGAAAAGAATAAGATAAAATACTCACCAATCCATCAGCCAATCACTTACCCGCTTGGCTGTGACGTCACACTTCGATTTCTTTTTACTACTTTGTTTACTTTTGGCCCTGCACCAGGAACCGCTCCCGAACTGCTGCTGCTGGCCTTTTATAGGCCTTGATCCTCGACCACCTGCTCCCGACTGCCGCTGCTGACTTTTATAGGCCTCGATCCTCGACCTCCCGCTCCCAAACTGCTGCTGCTGGCCTTTTAATAGGCCTCAATCTTCGATCCTCGACCTCCCGCTCCCGACTGCCGCTCCCGAACTGCTGCTGCTGGCCTTTTATAGGCCTTGATCCTCGACCTCCCGCTCCCAAACTACTTCTGCTGGCCTTTTAATAGACCTTGATCCTCGACCTCTTTATTATTACTTGGAGGGTGCGAGTCGGGGTGGGGTAGAGGAGCAAAGGGCTCTCTGAGTACAAATGCACAAATCACTAAAAGTAGCGACACAGGTTAACAAAGCCATAAAAAAGTAAACCAAGCACTAGGGTTTATTTCTTGAGGAATAGAATTGAAAAGTAGTCAAGTTATGCTGAACTTGTATCAAAACTTGGTTAGATCACACTTGGAGAACTCCGTACAATTCTGGTCGCCGTATTATAAAAAGGATATAGAGGCACTGGAAAGAGTGCAGAGAAGATTTACAAGGATGACACCACAAATGCGAGAGTATACTTCTCAGGAAAGGATGAACAGGCTCTTTTCTCTTGAAGAGAGAAAGCTGAGGGGGTGACCTAATAGATGTCTTTAAAATTCTGAAAGGTTTTGGTAGAGTAGATACAGAGAGAATGTTTCCATTTGTGGGGAAGAGCATAACTAGAAGCCATCAGTATAGGATAGTCACCAAGAAATCAAATAGGAATTCCAGAGATTAGGCAGCTGAAGGACATTCCTCATGGATTTTTCATTGTGTGAGTAGGCGGAATTCAGAAGAAGCTTCTTTACCCAGAAACTGGTGCGAATGTGGAACTCGCTACCACAAGGAGTAATTGAAGCAAATAGTATAAATGAATTTAAGGGGAGGCTAGATAAGCATATGAGGGAGAAGGGAATAGAGGGTTATGCTAATAAGAACATAAGAAATAGGAACAGGAGTAGGCCATACGGTCCCTCAAGCCTGCTCCGCCATTTAATACGATCATGGCTGATCCGATCATGGACTCAGGTCCACTTCCCTGCCCGCTCCCCATAACTCCTTAATCCCTTATCGCTCAAAAACCTGTCTGCGCCTTAAATATATTCAATGACCCAGTCTCCACAGCTCTCTGGGACAGAGAATTCCATAGATTTACAACCCTCAGAGAAGAAATTCCTCCTCATCTCAGTTTTAAATGGGCATCCCCTTATCCTGGGACTATGTCCCCTCGTTTTCGTTTCCCCTATGAGTGGAAATATCCTCTCTGCATCCACCTTGTCGAGCCCCCTCATAATCTTATATGTTTCGATAAGATCACCTCTCATTCTTCTGAACTCCAATGTGTATAGACCCAACCTATCTTCATAAGTCAACAGCCTCATCTCCGGAATCAACCTAGTGATCCTTTTATGAACAGCCTCCAATGCACGAATATCCTTCCTTAAATGCGGAGACCAAAACTCTTGCAATAAAGGCCAACATTCCATTTGCCTTCCTGATTACTTGCTGCACCTGCATACTAACTTTTTGTGTTTCATGCACAAGGACTCCCAGGTCCATCTATACTTCAGCAGTTCGCAATTTTTCTCCATTTAAATTATAATTTGCTTTTCTATTTTTTCTGCCAAAGTGGATAACCTCACATTTTCCCACATTATACTCCATCTGCCAATTTTTTCCCACTCACTTAGGCTGTCGATATCCCTTTGCAGATTTTTTGTGTCCTCACAATTTGCTTTCCCACCCATCTTTGTAACATCAGCAAACTTGGCTATATTACACTCGGCCCCTTCATCCAAGTCATTAATATAGATTGTAAATAATTGGGGACCCAGCACCGATCCCTGCGGTACCCCACTAGTCACTGTTTGCCAACCAGAAAATTACCGATTTATCCCGACTGCTTTCTGTTAGTTAGCCAATCCTGTATCCATGTGAATATATTGCCCCCAACCCCATGAACTTTTATCTTGTGCAGTAACCTTTTATGTGGCACCTTATCGAATGCCTTCTTGAAATCCAAATACACCATATCCACTGGTTCCCCCTTATCCATCCTGCTCGTTACATCCTCAAAGAACTCCAGCGAATTTGTCAAACATGATTTTCTTTTCATAAAACCATGCTGACTCTGCTTGATTGAATTATGTCTAAAGTTGAAGGCACAGCTGAAGACCAAATGCATATATTTTAAGTCGGCGGATGTCCGAGCACAACTTAAAGATTGCCACATCAAATTACTTGCTGAGCGTTGCTTCTAAAATTTGAAAGTGGAGTATCAGCTGTAGAGAATTTAACTGATCTGATTCAGATGTTGATTTAAACCTGAGGACCTTCTTGAAAACTACACTCTAGAGAAACACCCTGATATGCCCTCAAGCCAGATGTCAGCAATAGTTCCATGGCCCCCAAACATAGAGACCGGTATTCACACAGCTATTTTTACTACCCATCCCCCCCCCCCCCCCCACCCGGCAGCCGTCCTTCCATCTTTGTCCCTTGAGATTTATTGTATTTCCTCCCCATTCTAGCTTCAGCTTTTGGACTCATTGCACTCCCTCTGTAGCTTTAGACCTCAGGATCCCATTACACACACGCTGTCCCTGCTTCAAGTTCAAACCTCTCAGGTGCTGCTGTACTCCGCTTCTACCCTTGCTTTGAATCCTGTCCTGCACAGCTTCCTCCTCGCCTTATACTTGGATCCTATTGCTTCCTTGCTCTAAACTCAGCCTCAATTCATTTCTAGGCCTATTCCCACAGTTTCTCTTGTAATGTTTGTTGCAGTAATTCCTGGGTGCATCAGCACCAGTTACATAGAAACATAGAAAATAGGTGCAGGAGTAGGCCATTCGGCCCTTCGAGCCTGCACCGCCATTCAATGAGTTCATGGCTGAACATGCAACTTCAGTACCCCATTCCTGCTTTCTCGCCATACCCCTTGATCCCCCTAGTAGTAAGAACTACATCTAACTCCTTTTTGAATATATTTAGTGAATTGGCCTCAATAACTTTCTGTGGTAGAGAATTCCACAGGTTCACCACTCTCTGGGTGAAGAAGTTTCTCCTCATCTCGGTCCTAAATGGCTTACCCCTTATCCTTAGACTGTGACCCCTGGTTCTGGACTTCCCCAACATTGGGAACATTCTTCCTGCATCTAACCTGTCTAAACCCGTCAGAATTTTAAACGTTTCTATGAGATCCCCTCTCATTCTTCTATGTTTGAGACTCTGCATCCACTGTTCTGTTACCGGCCAGAGTGCATCTCGGCGTCCCCTCCAAGCCTGAACCAAAACCCCAATTTGTCATATGCCTTCCAGATAACTTCTATTCACAAGCAAAATACTGCGGATGCTGGAAATCTGAATAAAAACAAAAATGCTGGTAATAGTTACCAGGTCAGGTAGCATCTGTGGAGAGAGGAACAGAGTTAGCATTTTGAGTCAATGACCTTTCATCAGAGGAAAAGTTGAGCAACCGAGAGCAGCGGCGAGAGCGGAATCTGGGAAATAAATAGCCGAGGAGAGAGAAGCCCACACTCACCGAGAGCAGCGGCCAGAGTGGACCTGATTGGGGACAGAACGAAGCCAGGAAAATAAAGAGCCAAGGAGAGAGCAAAAAAAATCGGAGTAACCATCACAGGACAGCAGGTAGGTGATTGGTTGATGAATATTACAGCTCCTTTGTTCTCTAAGTTAGGTAAGAGGTTTAAATTCAGAACTGGCAGAGTATTAACTACTATAAACTTTATTGAATTACTAATTTAAACTAAATGAACTAACTAAAACTGAAAATTAAAAGAAAAAATAATGGTTTGAATAAATACTGTAACTAATTATATCAATAAAATAAGGTTGATAGAGATGGCAGGGCAGGTGGTGTCATAACTGCAGCATGTGGGAGTTGGTAGAGACCAATGAGATGCCGAGCAACCACATCTGAGGTAAGTGCCTGCAGCTCGAGGAACTTTGGCTGAGTTGTTGAGCTGGTATCTGAGCTGCAGACATTGCGATGCATCAGGGAGGGAGAGAGTTAACTGGACACTTTGTTCCAGGAGGCAGCCACACCCCTTAAATTTAGCAGTATTTTTTGTCAATTGCCAGGGGCAGGAGGGTGTGATTGTAAGCCAGGATATATGGCTCAATTTTCCTGGGTCATTTGCATCTTTTTTTGGCGCGCGCTGTTTTTTTTTGGCGATCTGCAACGGTGTAACTGACTTAGTTACGATTTTTCTAGGCCAATTTTTGTTTGACGTCATATGGGACGTTCCCTCGTGTCTGCGCTGGTTTTTATAATTTTTTGCAGTTTGGTCAAAATTTTCCTCCTACGTCGGTGTATCTGGTCACTCCTGAAAAACCTTCTGGGCACTTAAGAAAACCAGCGCACATTGACAATCGGTGCTGAAAGACCCCATTGTTTTTAATCGAAGATTTTGGAGGGAGTCAAGAACACTATAAAAATCAATAAAAATTCAACTTTTTTTTACCTGTCAACGTAATAAATGGAAGTTTGTTGGATTTCAGAAGTTTCCTCTTTTTTTTAATACTCACTCACACACCACCACCGAACGTCTTGAAGCAGGGCTGGAGGGTCGTAGCTTTGGCCGGCAAAATTGGCCCCACGCCCGGACACTGGCTCAGGGCTTGGCTGGAAAACAAGCTTTGGGGGCGTGGGAGGCAGAGAATGGGAAGAGAGCGAGAGAGAGACAGTTGATTCTGTCAATGGGCGTGGGGTCTGGGCATGTGCCCTTATTGCAGCAGCTAACTCCAACATGCCGTCCCTTGTGCGCTCTGATAGTGTCTCAACGACCTGCAACATTCCCTCCCTCGTTGAACAAAACTGTCTCAACTATCTGCAACATTACCTCCCTCAGGATCAGTGATGGTGTTTGCACAACCTCTGACATTCCCTTCCTGATAGTCACTAACAACGCATCAGCTATCTCTGACATTTCCTCTCTCATGGTCACTATTCCTTCACTGATGGTCCCAGACATTGTATCCATTTCTCGGGTCATTGCTGTTACTTCTCCCGATTGTCCCGCTACCTCATCACTCACTCCACTGATGGCGTCCAGGAATGATCGGGTATGGTCAATGCTCTCCGGACTCAATGACCTCATCTGAACCACATCTGTTAGATCCTGCACCTTAGGAGAGCGCGGTCGAGCTCTCCTTCCCCTCCTCCCCATGGGTGTGGCTTGCACCCCACCACTGAGACCCACAGTCTGCAAAGGTGGGGCCCTTGGCATGCCTCGCTGCAGCCCACTACTGGGACCCGCAGCCTCGTACATTCGGAAACCATGGAATGTCCCACCAGCACTCAAACCACTAGTCATGGACGGGGCTGTCATCCCAATGAGCAGCACTTCCTCCAAAGTCAGTAAACCAGTGGAGGCTTCATCCAGTTCCATACCCTCCCCCTCACCCCCATGTTCTTGATCTGGAGGGTTGGGTTCGAAGATGTTATCCTGTTCAGGCTGGTCCTTATCTGAATTTTCTTCTACAGCGTCAAGGTCTTCCTCAATTTCTGCAAAATATAACAGAACACAGACAAATGGTTAGCAGCAGAAGAGGGGGCAGGGTGGGTGGCATGAGTAGGCTCACACAGCGCAGGCCAGGCAGCAGGCTGATTTGAAGGACCACGAATGATAAGCACATTGCATCAACTGAAGCATAGCCGATGGAGACATCTCCAGGAGCCAAAGCATAGCTAGTCCACGCAGTACTTAACAGTTAGCAAAGCCAGACTCTGGAATTTGCAGGACTTGCCCTCGCCCTTGAGTGTGGGCCCAGCTTGTGCAGTGGTGATTGCTTTTCTCCAGGCAGGACCCAATGAAAGTGACCCTCTCTTCCAAGGGTGTCGGTGGCTGCAGATTTGCAGGGCCTCCTCCTGTTTGGGTTCTTTCTCGTTTGTTGCGTGCCACTTTCCTCTGAAAAGATGAAAATGTAACTTTTTAGAGAGGGTGTCTTTCTGCTGGGTGGGACATATACAGCTGGTCACATTTACAATTGCAATTGCATTGAATAAATGAAAATATTACGTTACACTTGGCCAAGGTCTTGTCACTTCTTTTTACACTGGCCTCCAGATTTCATGGTGGTCACCATTGTGCAGTAATCTTCTGCAACTTGGTTCCAGTGTTTCTTCATTTCTTTGGGTGGAACTTTTATGTGACCTCTGCTGATATCCAACTCCTGCCATCTGTTCTCAATCACAGTAACTGGTGCCCCCACTTCTTCCTGTAAGAAATTCTTGATCCTTGCACCGCGTTGCATCTCGTACTGCTGCAGCTGCGATTTTTCCAATGCTCTCATACACTACTACTCACACACATAACTGGCTCTTTAAAAATGGCTGATTGCCAACTCAGATCTGCGCATGCTCATCCATTGCAACGACGTCAGAAACGTTAATTTTTTTTCTGCGTATACGTAGAAGGTGCAACATTGTTTTTCAGCGCAGACAGCAGGCTCCACCCCTCTAAGGCAACTAGACACGCTGTGCGGTGCCAAATTCGAATTATAGATCGGGGAAACTTTGGCAAATTATTTCCGGCCTAGAAAAATAGGCGTAACTCTGGCGATTCACCAAAAAACAGGCTTGGGCAAAATTGAGCCCATAGTGATGGAGGAGCCTCTGCCCTTGACCTTGTTCAACTGGTATGAGGTACTTGTTGCCTGTATGGATGAGAACAAGGACTGCAGAGAAGATCTGAAAACTGACCACGACAGCGTGGTACAGGAGGGCATTCAAGTGGGGGAAGGTAAAAAGGAATGTGGTCGTGGTAGGCGACCGATTAATCAAGGGGATATATACTGTTCTCTGGAGCCGTGACAGGGAGTTCCAGAGGTTGTGTTGCCTACCCGGTGCCAGGGTTAAGGATATCTCCTCACGGCTAGAGAAGAACTTGGAATGGGAGGGGGAACTTCCAATTATCGTGGTCCATGTAGGAACCAAAGGCATAGAACCAGGAATGGGGTTCTGTTAAGGGAGTTTAATGAGCTAGGATCCAACTTAAAAAGTTAATAATCTGTGGATTGTTACCTGAGCCACGCACAAATTGGCATAGGGACAAACGGATTCGAGGTTTAACTGTGTGGCTAAAATAGTGGTGTGGGAGGAAGAGGTTTCTGTTCATGGGCAACGGCACCAATACTGGGGAAAGAGGGAGCTGTTCCATTGGAATGGGCTCTACTTAAACCAGGCTGAGACCAAGTGTCCTGGAGAACCACATAACTAGGGCAGTAGACAGGGCTTTAAACTAATGAAGAGGAGGTGGGAGGATTCAGGAAAGAGTAAATTTAAAAGCAGCAGAGAAATGTCAATGCTCTGGAGCAGAGCAGAGTAGAGTTTTGAGTGAAAATAAGCAGAGTGGATCAGGAAGGGACAGAGAGAGTAACAAAGGTAATAAGGCATCAGTGACTAAAATGATATCAGGGAAGAATAGAAATAAGTCAAAGCTAAAACATTATATCTGAGTGCACGAAGCATTTGCAACAAAATAGATGAAAAAACGCAGATAGAAATGAATCGGTTTGATCTAATAGCCATTCGGGTGACGTGGTTGCAAAGTGGCCACAGTTGGGAACTAAATATTCCAGGATATTTAACTTTTAGAAGAGATAGACAAAATGGAAAAGGAGGAGGGGGAGCCCTGATAATAAAGGATGAGATAAAGACAGTAGAGAGAAAGGATCTTAGCTCTGAAAATCAAGAAGAAGATTTTGTTTGGGTGGAGCTAAGAAATAGCATGGGGCAGAAAACATTGGTGGGAGTTGTTTATAGGCCCTCAAACAGTAGTTTTAATGTAGGGCAGAGCATACATCAGGAAATTAGAAACGCATGTAATAAGGGTAATACAGTAATCATGGACTTTGCAGTAATAGTGTAGAGGACGAATTCATGGATTGTATGCAAGATAGTTTTCGAGATCAGTATTAAATCTTAAATCTAAACAAATACTTTGTGTCCGTCTTCACGGAAGAAGACGCAAAAAATCTTGCCGGAAATGGTGGAGAACCAAGAGACTAGCGAGAATGAGGAACTGAAAGAAATTAGTATTCGTAAAAATGGTACTGGAGAAATTTATGGGACTGAAAGTTGATAAATCTCCTGGACCTGTTGAGGAACCAACTAGGGAAGAGGCTATTTTAGATCTTTTGTGCAATGAGAAAAGGTTAATTAATGAGCTTCTAGTAAAGTGGCCTTTAGGGAAGAGTGACCATAATATGATGGACTTTTATATTGTCTGAAAATGATTTAGTTGAATCCGAAACTCGGGTCTTTAATCTAAACAAAGCAAACTACGTAGTTGTGAGGGGCGAGTTAACTACGGTAGATTGGGAAACTACATTAAAAGGTATGATAGACAAGCAATGGATAGCATTTAAAGAATTAATACATAATTTGCAACAAATATACATTCCTTTAAGGCACAAAACATCTCAGAAAAGTGGTCCAACTGTGGCTAATGAGACGTTAAAAATAGTATTAGATCGAAGGAAGAGGCTTATAATGTTGCCAAAAAGCGTAATAAGCTTGAGGATTAAGAGGATTTTCGAATTCAGCAAGGGAGGACCAAGAAATTGATAAAGAAAGGGAAAATAGAATACGAGAGTAAACTAGCAAGAGACATAAAAACAGGCTGTAAAAAGGAAAAGATTAGCGAAAGTAAATGTGGGTCCCTTACAGGTTTAGATAGGAGAAATTATAATGCGGAATAAGAAATGGCAAAGAAATTAAACAAATATTTTGTGTCTGTCTTCACAGAAGAAGACGCAAAAAACTTGCCGGAAATAGTGGAGAACCAAGGGACTAGCGAGAATGAGGAACTGAAAGAAATTAGCATTAGTAAAAAATAAAATAGTACTGGAGAAATTAATGGGACTGAAAGCTGATAAATCTCCTGGACCTGGTAACCTACATCCTAAGTAATAATAGGCCAAAATAGAAAAGCAGAGTATTTTTTAAATGGTGAAAGATTGGGAAATGTTGGTGTTCAGTGGAACCTGGGTGTCCTTGTACAAGAATCACTGAAAGTTAACATGCAGGTACAGCAAGCAATTAAGAAAGCAAATGGTATGTTGGCCTTTATTACGAGGATTTGAATATAAGAGTAAAGGCATCTTACTGCAATTATATAGGGCCCTTGAGTATTGTGTACAGTTTTGGTCTCCTTACCTCAGGAAGGATATACCTGCCATAAAGGGAGTGCAATGAAGGTTCACCAGACTGATTCCTGGGAATGGGAGGGTGGGGGGAGGGAGCAGAGGGGGGGGGGGGTGGAATTGTCCTATGAGGAGTAGGCTATATTCTCTAGAGTTTAGAAGAATGAGAGGTGATCTCATTGAAACATACAAAATTCTTACAGGGCTTGACAGGGTAGATGCAGGGAGGATGTTTCTGCTGGCTGGGAGTCTAGAACCAGGGGTCACAGACTCAGAATAAGGGGTCAACCATTTAGAACTGTGATGAGAAATTTCTTCACGCAGAGGGTTGTGAATCTTTGAAATGCTCTACCCCAAAGGGCTGTGGAAGCTCAGTCATTGAGTATACAGGTATGGTAACACAGTGATAATGTTGCTGGAGGTATGGGTTCAAATTCCACCACGGCAGCTGGGGAATTTAAATTTAATTAACAAATAACTCTGTAATAAAATGCTAGTATTAGTAATGTTGACCATGAAACTACCGGATTGCTATAAAAACCATCTGGTTCACTTTAGAACATAAGAAATAGGAGCAGGAGTAGGCCATTTGGCCCCTGGAGCCTGCTTTGCCATTTAATAAGATTATGGCTGATCTGATCTTGGGCTCAGCTGCACTTCTCTGCCTGCTCCCCATAACCCTTCACTCCCTGATTGTTCAAAAATCTGTCGATCTCCACCTTAAATAGGTTCAATGACCCAGCCTCCACAGCCCTCTGGGGCAGAGAATTCCACAGATTTATGATCCTGTGAGAGAAAAAATTCTTGCTCATCTCAGTTCTAAATGGGCGACCATTTATTCTAAAACTATTCCCCCCCCAGTTCTAGATAGTGGAAACATCCTGTCTGCATTTACCTTGTTGAGCCCCCTCAGTATCTTATATGTTTCAATAAGATCACCACTCATTCTTGTAAACTCCAATGAGTATAGGCCAACCTGCTCAACCTTTTTTCTTAAGTTAACCCCTTCATCTCAGGAATCAACCTCGTGAACCTTCTCTGAACTGCCTCCAATGCAAGTATAGCCCTCCTTAAATAAGGAGACCAAAACTGTACGCAGTGCTCTAGGTGTGGTCTCACTAATACCCTGTACAGTTGCAGCAGGACTTCCCTGCTTTTATACTCTATCCCCCTTGCAATAAAAGCCAACATTCCATTTGCCTTCCTGATTACTTGCTGTACCTGCATACTAATGTTTTGTGTTTCATGCACAAGGGCCCCCAGGTCCTTGTGCCTTTAGGGAAGGGAATCTGCCATCCTTGCCCGGTCTGGTCCATATGTGCCTCCAGACCCACAACAATGCCTTCTGAAATGGCAGCTCACCACCTCCTTCTCTAGGGCAATTAGGGATGAGCAATAAATGCTGGCCTTGCCAGCGATGAGAACGAATAACTTATAAAAAAAAATATTCACGACAGAGATCGATAGATTTTTGGATGTTGAGGAAATCAAGGGATATGGAGATAGTGCAGGCAAGTGGAGTTGAGGTGAAAGATCAGCCTTGATCTCATAGAATGGCGGAGCAGGCTGAGGGGCCAAATGGCCTACTCCTGCTCTTATTTCTTATGTTCTTAACCTGAAGTGTTAACTTCTATTCAGTCCTGCCTCCACCCAGATCTCCATTCTGACCAGGTACATTTTGTGTCTGATCTTGCTGTTTACTGTAGCTTGTAGGAAATGTAAAAGACAAACTTTCAGTGAAGGAGCATGTGTAAAATGCATACAGATACAGTAAGAAATGTACAAAAAATAAATTACCAGACTGGAGGGTGTAAATAGAGATATAAAATGAGAAGTGTATGAGCCATATGGAGAGAGAAAAAACAAATGCAAGACAAACAAAGGCAAATGTATACTACAAATTAAAGGGTAGGAAACAAAAAGAGAGACAGTTATAGGAATAGATGGCCATTTTTTTTCTATAAACTAACCTTTTTCTATCCACCTAGCTTGATGTCTTGCAACTGAGCATACAGCATACTCCCAAGACACTTAGAATACCTCTGCAATGGCTCACTAGGAGGTGCTAGAAGCCAACCAAATGTAACTTTAGTCTCTGATCTTCCCTGCCCCCTACTGTGAAATGCCACTGATTTTGCTTGTTCCGTTTTGCTCAATGAAGCTTGGAACGGGAACTAAGCAGCGCAGGTTCAGATCTGCAACCATCTCCACTCCGTAACCTTGAAGGTCAGCATGCTAATGCCCAGCACCAACACACAGCCCCCATATGTTGCATTTCACTGAAAAAAATTATTGGTTCTTCATTTCAGTCAGTCTAAATCTCTGTAGTTTATGGCCATTATAGCAGAAGGATGCTGCCAACCCTCACAAATAAGTCAACATTCTTTTTCATTTTGAAAAGTAAATTTTGATAGTTTTGTTTGTATACTAGTGGTATTGCTCATGGTGTGATGTGTTATACTATGTAATATACAATATCAATATCAAGGTTGTTGATTTACAGTGATTGAGTAAGTGTTTATTTTAAATATTACAGGGTTCCTCACTGCTGGGATAACCCCTTTAACAAATTCCCCTCCCACCTCCATGAATACCCTACTTACTTGACTCCAGAGGCCTTCCCCTTACAATGCCAAAGACCACATTTGTTGGCAGGAATCAGCTTCCAGTTCTTGAAGAGGAAGGAGACAACAGTTGGGTTCAGGGTCGCAGAAAGGGAAGTGGCAGATTTGGAAGGCTGGATTTTGGAGGAACTATGGAGGGTGTAGCTGTGTTTTCAAATATTGTGCTTTTTGCAGTAATAGGACACTTACAACCAATATAGAGAGATAAAGTAAAAGAGCAACTTAAAAAAGTTTAATCGTGACATTAAAGCTTGACAAACAGATGTGATGAAAATATCACTAAGTGGAAATAATTAAGTGTTTCTTTACAGGAAATGCTTAAAATAAAAGATTGCTTTGGATTGTGAAATATTCAATTATTATTGTACTTGTGGTTTAATTGTAATATTATACAACAACAATCAATCAAAAATCAAATGTGCTTGAATGTTTTTGTTACTGCTTTGAAGTGCCTCATGGCAATCAACGTTCCTGGATTTTGGTACAGTCTTGGTTCTTTACACTCTTACATGAATTCCTGCACACTGAAATACACTGAAGTTTGAATTTATCAGAATATGGTCATTGTGCTAGTATTATAAACCCATGGTTTTAAATTGACATATGTCTTGATTAATTTCTTTGCAGGTAGATTTTTGTTGTTGGGTGATACAATTAAACCACAAATATTATAATAGTTGAACATTTTAAAATCTGTAAGTGTCACTTTTACTTTATTAATTTTAGAAGTTTTAAAAATTAACTTTTTTTGTGATTTTGTAATCAATAGCCAAAGATTAGATTAGCATAATAGCTAAATATGCATATATTTTAAAATGTTGCTAGTTGATCTTCATTGGTATTGCACATGGAGAATCAAGAACAAGTGTAGTCTTTAGTTGAAGTGGGGTTAGAAGGTGAGAATAATTGTATCCATGCAGGCATAATTCAATTCCCAGTCGAAAGTCATACAATCAGTTCTTATTTTAACATGATACTTTGATTTAATATTATTACATTTGTGAAACAGCAATTTTACGGGAATTTGGGAAGCAGAGACGTAGATTTGGTTGGAACATGGGAATTCTTAGATGAAATAAGACTAAGGTCTATCTAGTTTACCTTCTACCATCGTGGTACTCCTACAAATCCCCTGGGAGGACAGGCGCACCAACATCAGCATCCTCATTCAGGCTAACATCCCCAGCATTGAAACACTGACCACACTCGATCAGTTCCGCTGGGCAGGCCACATAGTCCGCATGCCAGACACGAGACTCCCAAAACAAGTGCTCTACTTGGAGCTCCCTCACGGCAAACGAGCCAAAGGTGGACAGCGGAAACGCTACAAGGACACCCTCAAAGCCTCCCTGATGAAGTGCAACATCCCCACTGACACCTGGGAGTCCCTGGCCCAAGACCGCCCTAAGTAGAGGAAGTGCATCTGAGAGGGCACTGAGCACCTCGAATCTCAATGCCGAGAGCATGCAGAAATCAAGTGCAGACAGCGGAAAGAGCGTGCGGCAAACCAGTCCCACCCACCCTTTCCCTCAACAACTATCTGTCTCAGGCTCTCGTATTGGACTTGTACAGCCACCAAAGAACTCACTTCAGGAGTGGAAGCAAGTCTTCCTCCATTCCGAGGGACTGCCTATGATGATGATGAGGATGATAACTCGCATGATACAACAATAATGGATTTGGGCGGTAAATCTCTATCAATTAGATTACAACAGATCCAGACACGAGGTGAGGAAAACTCTCCAATCATGGAGAGCTTTGGGAACCATCGTTCTAACGTCACCTGTTTATAGAATCATAGAAACATACAGCACAGAAAGAGGCCATTCGGCCCATCTTTGAAAGAGCAATTTTGCTTAGCCTCACATCCCCACTTTTGGTCCATAACTCTAAGTTCCTCATCCTCGAGTATCTGTCCAAATCACTTTTAAAATTATTTATGGAATCAGCTTCCACCACCTTTTCAGGGAGTGGAGTGTTCCAGATCCTAACAACTCTCCGAGTGAAAAAAATTCTCCTCATCGCCCCTCTAGATCTTATTCCAATGATTTTGAATCTATGACCTCTAGTTACTAACCCACTTGCCAGAAGGAATACTTTTTGCCTATTTACTCTAGCAAAACCTCTCATCATCTTGAAAACATCTATTAGATTTTCCAACTTCTCCTCATAACTGAAGTTCATCATCTGTGGAGAGAGAAACAAAGCTAACGGCTGGAATTTTCCCCTAAAATAGTTGTTCCTCCCAAGGATGCTACACTTACATATGCTGTGCCTCAAATTACTCGTATACTGAATGCCAAAATATTTTTTTCTGAAATAAATGTATCTAATTTGCATTTGAATGAATCAACACTATTTTCTTCCAATGGAATCGATTCTAACAGTAATTGCAATATCTTGTGTTTTAATGCGGTTTATGTCATGGCTTATGTGGTTTACAATATCATCTAAAATCCTGGATTCTGAATATGTACATCGCAGTAATGTTATTGTGGCATCTAGTGCTGTGCAGAGTTGTGGTTAGCTCGTGTAATATTCAACTGGTAGTGATTTATCCTGGTTTAGGTGGCTCTAGATTGCCTGCTATGTTGGTCCAAAGAAATGGACCCACTTTGGGAACAGATGCATCTGTAATCTATCTCAGTAGAGTGGTTCAGTACGAGTGTTAAGACCCAAAATGGTGGATTCACATAGGGGGCAAAAATATTGTACATAATTGAGTATCTGCAAATAACTGGGAGGTGTCATTTTTTAATAGAGATGGGGAAATATTTGTTAAATTTTTCTTTTCATTTATTTCTAATCTCTCAATTTTTATTAGTGCATCATAAATTAATGCATAATTATTTTCCTACAACGCTGCTATAATCTTAGCTGTGTTGATAAGATAACAATCACAAAAGACAGTTTTAAAAAAAATCCAAAATATATAAAGTAAAATGTAAACTGTTAAACTTGTGTTTTAATTGTAAAATAAATTGGTCAGGATATTTGAAAATGTTTTAATCTATTGAAATTGCCCCCCATAATTGAATAGCAGAAGAAATGAAGGCAAATTTGCAAAAATGTATATTAACAGGGGAAGTCTGCAGCTTGTGATTGCAGTTGGTGCTGGCAAAAAATGTTGAGTAACATGGTGAAAACATTTTGCAGTAGGGTTGCTTTATTTTTGTGGAAGTTTAATGAAGAGAAACTTGTGAACAGCACTGCCTGTAAATCTGTAGAGGATTGTTGTTCCTAATAGACAAAGGTAGTTCCCCTGTGTTTCTCTGTATTTTCTCTTCTATGGATTAGAATATCTCTCTTGCACATTTATTAAATATCCTTTACGACAAAATGAGATGGCACTGAGCCATCTTCCTGTTATGGCAACAAGGAGGGTAATGATTACCATGATGACCTGACTGCTTGTCTTTGAATGTTATTATTGCTGTGGCCTGCCCCCAGGCAGTCATCCTTCCTGTATTTTGGAACTGCCTTGGTTCTTTACATTCTTAAATGTACTCCTGCATCCTGTGGAATAGAGTTAACTGAAGTTAAACTGAAATTTTGATTAGGACTACTGCCTGTGTGGAGGATAAATACCTAAATGGACAGGTTGGACCGAAATGCCTGTTAGCGTGTTGTAATTTCTGTATAATTCCAAGTAAACAAGTAGTCAGTAGGATTGATGGAGTCAGAGCCAGAGGCACATGAATTTTGAAGAGATGGATTCAGTCTTGTTTATAGAATCATAGAGCACAGAAGGAGGTCATTCAGCCCATCGTGCCTGTGCTGGCTCTTTGAAAGAGTTATCCAATTAGTCCCACTCCCCTGCTCTTTCTCCATAGCCCTACACATTTTTTCTTTTCAAATATATATCTAATTCCCTCTTGAAAGTCACTATTGAATCTGCTTCCACCACTCTTTCAGTGCATTCCAGATTATAACAACTTGTGTAAAAAAAAATTCTCCTCATCTCCCCCCTGGTTCTTGTGCCAATTATTTTAAATCTGTGCCCCCTGGTTACCAGCCCTCCTGCCAGTGGAAACAGTTTCTCCTTATTTACTCTATCAAAATTTTAAATGCCTCCATTAAATCTCCCTTTAACCGTCTCTGCACTAAGGAGAACAATCCCAGCTTCTCTAGTCTCTCCGGATAACTGAAGTCCTTCATCCCTGGTTTAATTCTAGTAAATCTCCTCTGCACTTTCTCCAAAGCCTTGACGGCCTTGTTGATTGTTATCTGTAGGAAATTTTAGCTCACCCAGCACTTGATGTTAGACAGGTAGTCAGATACTACAACAACAGCTTTGATTTCAGTGATAACGTCCAAGAGGTACAGTTGGATAAGCTCATTTGAAGAGCAAAAGCATTAAGTCCTACAGACCAGAAAATCCCAGGTTCAGTTGCCAGTCTGTACCGAGTTAGTTGAACTCAACTGAGGCATCATTTGAAATGCTACAATTCATCTCAGTGTCTTGCTAATCATTAAGAACCAGAGAGGTAGGTTTAGAAGAGGGCAGTGTTGCTGAAGTGGAAAAAAGCTGTCTTGATAATAGAGCAAATGTGAGGGAAGAAGCTGAGCTCAGGATTGAACAGTACACCAAGGTTCCACACTCCCCCTCCATCCTCATCTCTGGAAGCCTGGCCTATGTCTTCATCATCTGAAGGTTTGTACTGAAAATCTTTCAAGGGGAACTCTGATCTATAACAATTGATTTTCTTTTTCTTTTTACTCCTTAAAAAAAAAGTTGCATTTTCCATGGAGAATTCTACACAAAAGACTTCTATAGTACTTTTTTTGAAGAGTTTTCAAAAAGTACAATACATGAAATTTGTGGCCTAATTTTTTCAGTGGCAACTGCAGTGCTTTTCCCAATGTACAAAGGACACATTTCAGTGGCAGCTGTGTGGATGTTTGTGGTCCACTATGGCGGGAGGGGGTGCCTCCCCCTCATCCCTCATCCATGCCTTTGTTACCTCTTCCTTCTTCTTGGACAGTCCCTTGGAGTCAAGGATGACTTGCTTCCACACTACAAATAAATTCTCGGGTGACTGATCAGTCCAAATAGGTCACAGATGGGGCAGATGGTAGTTGAAGGGACGGGTGAGTGGGGTGCTCGGGTTGTCATGCGCTCCTTCCGCTGTTTATGCTTGGCTTCAGCTTGCTCCCGGCGAAGAGACTCGAGGTGTCGGGCCCCTTCCCGGATGCTTCTCTACTTTGAGCGGTCTTGGGCCAGGGATTCCGCGGTGTTGGTGGGGATGTTGCACTTTTTCAAGGAGGCTTTGAGGGTGTCCTTGAAGCATTTCCTCTGCCCACCTGGGGCCTGCTTGCTGTGTCGGAGCTCCAAGTAGAGCGATTGTTTTGAGAGTCTCGTATTGGGCGTGCTTCGATGCTGGAGATGTTGGCCTGAGCGCGAATGCTGACGTTGGTGCACCTATCCTGCCAGTGGCTTTGCAGGATCTTGCGGAGGCAGCATTGGTGGTACTTCCACTGTGCTTTGAGGTGCCTGCTGTGCATAGTCCATGTCTCTGAAGCATATAGGAGGGCGGGTATCACTATTGTTCTGTAGACCATGAGCTTGGCGCTGGGTTTGAGGTCTTGGTTTCCAAACACTCTCTTCCTCAGGCGACCGAAGACTGCACTGGCACAGTGAAGGTGGTGTTGGACTTCGTCATCGATGTCTGCCCTTGTTGACAGTAGGCTCCTGAGGTATGGAAAATGATCCACATTATCCAACGCCTCATCGTGAATTTTGATGATCGGGGGGCAATACTGTGTGGCAGGGGCAGGTTTGTAGAGGATCTTTGTCTTACAGATGTTTAGTGTAAGGCCCTGCTCTCGTATGCTTGACGATGGCTTGGAGTTCGGCAAGTGTCGTCTGCGTACTGGCATTCAATAACAGAGGATGGGACGACCTTGGATCTGAACTGGAGGTGTTGGAGGCTGAACAGTTTCCCGTTTGTTCTGTAGATTAGCTCCACTCCAGCGGGGAGCTTGCTGATGGTGAGATGGAGCATTGCAGCAAGGAAGAGCGAGAAGAGCATTGGTGTGATGACACAGCCTTGCTTGACCCCGGTCTGAACATGAATTGGGTCTGGTGGATCCGTTGGTCAGGATCACGGCTTGCATGTCAACGTGAAGCAGCGGAGGGTGGTGACAAACTTGAGGGCAGCCGAATTTGAGGAGGACGCTCTATAATCCTTCCCAGTTGACAGTGATGAAGGCCTCTGTGAGGTCAAAAAAGGCCATGTACAAGGGTTGGTGCTGTTCCTTGCATTATACCTCTAGACTCGACTACTCCAACGCACTCCTGGCTGGCCTCCCATATTCTACCTTACGTAAACTTGAGGTCATCCAAAACTCGACAGCCCAAGTCCCGCTCCCCCATCGCCCCTGTGCTCACTGACCTACATTGGCTCCCAGTTAAGCAGCGCCTCAATTTCAAAATTCTCATCTTTGTTTACAAATCCCTCCATGGCCTCGTCCATCCCTATCTCTGTCATTTCCTTCAGCCTCACAACCTTTCGAGATATCTGTGCTCTTCAAATTCTGCTCTCTTGAGCATTCCTGATTATAACTGCTCAGCCATCGGTGGCTGTGCCTTCAGCTGCCTGGCCCCAAGCACTGGAACTCCCTCCCTAAACCTATCCGCCTCTCTACCTCACTTTCTTCCTTTAAGACATTCCTTAAAACCTACCTCTTTGATCAAGCTTTTGGTCATTTACCATAATTTCTTATGTGGCTCGATGTCAAAGTTATTTGTTTTGTCTTATCATATTCTCATAGGCAGTCCCTCGGAATCAAGGAAGACTTGCTTCCACTCCTGAAGTGAGTTCTTTGGTGGCTGAACAGTCCAATACAAGAGCCACAGACTCTGTCACAGATAGAACAGATAGTCGTTGAGGGAAGGGGTGTGTGTGACTGGTTTGCCGCACGCTCTTTTTGCTGCCTGCGCTTGATTTCTGCATGCTCTCAGCGTTGAGACTCGTTGAACTTCCTCTCGGATGCACTTCCTCCACTGAGGGCCGTCTTGGGCCAGGGACTCCCAGGTGCCAGTGGGGATGTCACACTTTATCAGGGAGGCTTTGAAGGCATCCTTGTAGCGTTTCCGCTGCCCACCTTTGGTTCGTTTGCCATGAAGGAGCTCCGAGTAGAGCACTTGTTTTGGGAGTCTCGTGTCTGGCATGCGGACTATGTGGCCTGCCCAGCGGAGCTGATCGAGTGTGGTCAGTGTTTCAATGTTGGGGATGTTAGCTTGGGTGAGGACGCTGATGTTGGTGCGCCTATCCTCCCAGGCAAGATTTGTAGGATCTTGCAGAGACATCGTTGGTGATATTTCTCCAGCAACTTGAGGTGTCTGCTGTACATGGTTCATGTCTCTGAGCCATACAGGAGGGGTAGGTATTACTACAGCCCTGTAGACCATGAGCTTGGTGGCAGTTTTGAGGACCTGGTCTTCATACACTCTTTACCTCAGGCGGCTGAAAGCTACACTGGCGCACTGGAGGCGGTATTGGATCTCGTCGTCGATGCCTGCTCTTGTTGATAGGCGGCTCCTGAGATATGGGAAGTGGTCCACGGTGTCCAGGGCCGCACTGTGGATCTTGATAACTGGAGGGCAGTGTGTGCGGTGAGGACAGGCTGGTGGAGGACCTTTGTCTTACGGATGTTTAGCATAAGGCCCATGCTTTTGTATGCCTCAGTAAATACATCAACTATATCCTGGAGTTCAGCCTCTGTATGTGCGCAGACGCAGGCGTCGTCTGTGTACTGTAGCTTGATGACAGAGATTGGTCTTGGACCTGGCCTGGAGATGGCGCAGGTTCAACAGGTTCCCACTGATTCTGTAGTTTAGTTCCACTCCAGCGGGGAGCTTGTTGACTGCGAGGTGGAGCATGGCGGCGAGAAAGATTGAGAAGAGGGTTGGGGTGATGACACAGCACTGTTTGACCCCGGTCCAGACGTGGATTGGGTCTATGATGGATCCGTTGGTAAGGATCACGGCCTGCATGTCGTCGTGGAGCAGGCGGAGGATGGTTACGAACTTTGGGGGCATCCGAAACGGAGGAGGACGATCCATAGACCCTCGCGGTTGACAGTGTCAAAGGCCTTTGTAAGGTCGAAGAAGGCCACGAATCAGGGCTGGCGCTGTTACCTACATTTTTCCTGTAGCTGTCGCGATCATGTCCGTTTTGCCCCGTAGGGGACGAAATCCGCACTGTGACTCCGGGAAGAGCTTCTCGGCCATGGGAAGAAGACGGTTGAGGAGGACTCTAGCGACAACTTTCCCAGTGGCTGATAGCAGGGAGATTCCTCTGTGGTTGGCGCAGTCGGACTTGTCCCCTTTTTTAAAAATGGTCATGATTGCTGCATCCCCCGGCATGCTCTCTTCCCTCCAGATGAGAGAGATGAGGTCGTGTATTCGCACCAGCAGACCTCCACCATATTTCAATGCCTCAGCAGGGATTCCGTTCGCAGGGATTCCGTCCGCACCCGTAGCCTTGTTTTTAAACTGTCTTATGGAGTTTTCTACCCCGTGCAGTGTTGGGGTCTCTCTGAGGTGGTAGCGGGTAGCATGCTGCGGGATGGAGTCGAGAACACTCGAGTCAAAGGCAGAGTCTTGCTTTCCTCCTTTAAGACGTTCCTTAAAACCTACCTTTTTGATCAAGCTTTTGGTCATTTGCCGTAATTTCTTCTTATGTGGTTCGATGTCAAATTTATTTGTTTTGTCTTACAACACTGCTGTGAAGCACCTTGAGACATTTTACTACGTTAAAGGTGCTAATAAAATACAAGTTGTTGGATGGGAATGCACTGTCTTGCAGCTCACAGTTACCGTGCCCTAGACTGCGTATCATAGAGGGGTTTCACTCCTGGCTCAGATCTGGGAGGACTGCAAGTGGAAACATCAGATAAAGATTGTTGCATGAGAAATCAATTGAAATTTAAAAAAATTACAAAGAGAAACATGAACCTCTTGGTACTGGTATAAATCGTGCAGAAGAGCGTTCAATTAAATTTTTAACAACAGCTGACTTTTGAAGAACACTTGGTGAGAATATGGTGTTAAGCCTTTTTCAAACAGACTTCCAAACTTTGCATCTTATTTTATCAGTTCCTAAACTAGAAAACCTAATGTATAAAATTTAAGGTATGCAGCTTTGATTTTTTTTCCCTGAGATTATTGCAACTGTAGTACAGAATAATTTATTTTAAAAGTATTTACCTCCTGTAATGTTTGACCAGGCGGGAGATTTAATGCATCTCATTGGAAGCAGTTTTCAGTCCAATTATAAGCTCTCCATAGTTACCAGTTATCTCAGCAGCTGTTTATTGTGGGAGTTATAGCTTACCGGCGCTTTCTCCCGGGTCCGCATACTGTCAACGACTGCTCGCACAGGTGTGCTTTGTAAAGGGCAGTAAGAGGAGCGGCAAGCTCCAAATTGGATAAGCGGTTTCGATTCAGCTCTCCTGGCAATTAAAATACTTGCAGTGAGCGCAGGCAATGGCAGCGTTGCTGATCTGCCCAAATATGGCGGCCGCTACATTTCACGCCGGAAGAGGGCAGCTGCCAATTTTTCTACAAAACCTGCCTTAACGAGCGGCATTAAAACATCGAATTTCGAGGTCAAAGTATTTTGATAGCTGCATGAATAATGGAATGCTCTTTAACCTAAATGGGATTTCCAAAATAGTGGCTAAACATTTCTAAAAAGATTTAAAATCCACCTTGTGTTACTTGGACAATAATAAATCATCTTCAGGACTTGTATTTGTCTCCAGTAAAATTAAATGAAAAGTTAATTTCAAACTGTAACAAATTATTTAAAATAAATTAGCTCAAAATATAGTCTGTAGAAATCAGTAGGCAGCAGAATGATAGTTAAGAGAATTTATTCGTCCACCAACTCAAGATAAACTAAAAATATACTTGTGCCTTCTCCACATCGAGATGTTGAAAATATTTTGAACTGGCACATGAGTTTCCTGTTCAGGGGATCATAGTGAAGTATGGACCAGTTACATTCATACAATGAACCCATTCCTAAGTGCACTAGTCTCAGTCTAACTAACTAATGTTCGTTTCAAGTCCTATAAATATGATAATCAATGACTAAGGTTAGTAATTACTCATGGGAAATTTACCCAAAATTCACAGGATGAATCACAAGCCTTATCAATGACGAACTATTCAATACTGTTTCATTCCACTTTTGAAGAAGGCTTCAGTGACCAAGTTGTGATTTAGTTGGTTGCAAATTTATGCAGCATTCCTCACTTGAGATCGAAACAGTGTCATGCAATTGTCCACGAGTGTATACTGTGTTCTATGATAAAATAAGATGTAATTTTTTTTAAAGCAGCAAAGAACATTCAGTAATTAAATTTTCAAGCAATTGAATAAAAAATGCAGGAAATGTATTTGACATTTCGGATAGAAATTTGTTTATCAAACTTCACTCCTGGGTGCACTGTTTGTTTGCTGACATTAACCCACTAACACCTGCTTAAAAATGGCACGCAGAGGAATATAGCAGAAGTACATTAAGCATTCATATTTCAAGATTGCCGATTGGAATTTCAATCCCTTTTTATTTAATCTCCAGCATTCACGGTTTACTTTATATCTCATTACAGGATGACTTTTTTAATCATTGTGTAAGACTGTAACAAGTGGTCTGATATGAATATATTTCTTTCACAAAAGAAAGTGTGCAAAGCATCTGGATTGTAGGTTATTGGACATGAGACCCTTTCCTTGCTTGTTTCCGGTGCACTAAATTGGCCAGATTTTACCATGCAAATAGGTTTCAAAATGGAGCATGCCCTTTGACTGTCTACATAATTACATGCTTGTCTCTGTATTTTATTTGGCTGCTGGAGCAGTTAACCCCTGGAAAAGAAGGCTGATGATGGCGTGACCAGCACGGGTATGCAGACACTGCAGTGTCAATGCGCTGTTGTTTAAGGTAGCCTCCAGACCTAACCCTGAATACACATGTCTAAACATCCAACTGAAGCATGCAATATGTAAACCTTTGTTGATAACTGTATGGATAAATTGTTAATTCATCTGTTTTATTATAGATAACTTGCTCTATTTATTTTATCATGACTTCATAAAATGAAAAAGGCTTTTAATTTTTTTTACATTTGTCATTCATCTCTGAAATATATAACCTATATACTTGTACTCAATATAATTTATCAACAACATGCATTTGCTTTTAAGTTTCAAGAACTCTCTTGGCTTTCTACTTGGATAAATCTGTTTATGCTTCTGCCCTAAGGCGACATACATTACAATCATTCAACAACTCCATCATTCATTGGTTGGGGAAATCTTTCTTGTTACACCGTTTTAACGGATGAATCTCGGGGCAATATGATAAATTGAGTATCTGCACTCTCCAGCAGCATCTTTTCAAAGTTTAGGAAAAAAGTGTTAGTCAAAAAAATACCGCATACAGTAAATTTGTTGTATCCAGATGTTAGTTTTTTTATTTTGAGGCTCACTGCAAGGTATTATGGTATAGGGCCAGCTGTCGCTGATGATTGATGATGTTGATGTATCAAATGGGCTGTGTAGATGTGGTTTCAGAACAGTCACAGAAATATTAAGATTTTTCTTCCCTAGAAAGGAAGTGTGTGGGCAGTTTCCAGAATTTTCCCACATTGTTTCCAAACTCCCATGGGATGTATGATTTCATCACTTGTTTCCCCAAAACGAAATTCTTTTATTTCCTTTTTTTGGGGAGGAGAGTGACAAAGAACTTATTCACTGTTTCGTATGCAATTTTTTCCAAAGTAAATTTTGTGCTGATGTAATTCTCTGACTTTGGTGTCTCTAAAGCCAAAATTCCTATTTGCGTGAAAAATTGGATAAATGGCTATATTTAATTTAATTTATGGACTTATTTTGTTAGCATTATTAAAATATCAGCCAATAATACATTTACAGTAATCCTTTAATACTTCTCAAGCAGCTAAGCAACTTTTTCGCTGCAAATGTTGAAAAAGTTGTTCAACCAACTGTAGATTGTGCAATTGTGGTAGGAAATGGCTTAACAGCAACCAAGCAAAGCACTGTATTTGCTTGAGCCGATGTTAGCAGTGCTGATTTGTGTAACTCATTCTGCAGCATAGTAAAAGTGCAAAATACAACCTCAAATATGCTACTAGTTATTTTATAATACAATAGCACTGTTGCAGATTAAAATAAATGTTAGTTTCAAAACTCCTAAAGCTTGATAGAGTATATATTTGGGAAAATACTAATTTGCTGTTATTCTACTCATTACAGGTTTTCATTTGGTGATTTTACCTTATCTGCAATATATTTTCCCACATAAAACTTCAAAGTATTGAACATTTTCAAATTGCCAAATTTTGTAACTAGAATTAATTTGGTCGGATACCGGAACTGTATAGCCTGTTTACATACAATTTTCATATTCCTGTAACTATTTTTTAACCAAGTTCATTATTCATTTGTGGAATTAACCTATATAGCAGGTACAGGTTGAATAAGGGGAGGCCACGTGTTTTCAGTGTGTGTGTGCACTGATTGGCTGGAACGACAGTCAGTCAGTGTGGTGTCGGCGGGCCCCAAAGGTGTTGGCGGGCCATTGGGACCTGAGGTGTCGGCGGACCGTCGGGCCCCAAAGGTGACGGCGGGCCTCGAGGTGTAGTTGGGCCCCGAGGTGTTGGTGGGCCGGTGGGCCCTGAGGTGTCGGCTCTGAAGTTGGGTAAATTTATTTTACATAGATATTTTTTCATTGATATTTTTCGAGGATTTTGACCAGCCGCATTGTGGGCATGTGCCACCCGGCAGTCGGGAGTGGTTCCGAACGAGGGGTGGTTCCGGACAAGGGAGTTCCAGATAAGGGAGGTTCAACCTGTACTTGTTGAGTTCACTGCACTGTCCCCGCAACATGATCAGCTATTTCTTGTATTCACTATGAGGTTAGGACTTACTGTTGTCGATATTAGCGGACAGACGCTGAATGGCTTCTTTGCTATTTTAACATTAAAAAAGCAGAGAGGGGAACATTGAATACGTTACAGGTTTGCCTGCTTATATTGCTATCAGTTTTTGGTCACAAAAGTATATATTTAAAATCAAGGTTTTTAAAAAATTTGTTCCTAAGATGTGGTCAACACTTGCTGTATTTGGTCGCCATAGCAACTGTTCTTACATCTGAAAGGATGTTGTGAGTCTAGCACATAGTGTGGACTAGTCATGTGTAAGCCAGACCGGATAAGGGTGGCATTATAAGGGTAGCATTAATGAACCTTTTGGGTTTTTACAACAATCTGGCAGCTTTCATGGATCCAACCCATAATTGCTAGATTTATTGAATCCTGTTTCGTAAGTTGTCATGTGGGATTTGAACTCGCTTTACAGGTTGCGAGTGCAGTACCATAACCACTACCCTATTTTACCGTCCTTTAATGAAAATACAATTCCACTAGTAACTTGCATTGAGCTTTTAGGTACCAGCGTTTGTAGTGTGGCTGGCTGTACCAAGGATTCCTCAAAGCAGAATTCAATCAATGGAATGAGTGATGCAAAAGAAATGGTTCTGGGGTTGATGGACTGAATTAATATGCCGCTGGACAATTAGTGTGTGTTTTATTGTGACAAAAGCCTGTCCTGTCCAGAAACATTTTAATAATCAACCTAATTTAAATGGTGTGAGGTCATTTTGTACATAAGTGCATTTTTTTTGGACTTGGTACGGCATTGGAAGAGAACAGCTGAAGGTGGCTAATGAGATAATACAATTGTTTTTTTCTTTCAAAATGCTGATAAAGGCATTTCCTGGAAAGGATGGGGCGGGTAGGTTGGAGGCCATGCCACCAGCCCCTTCTTCAGAACTCTCATTTCTTTCAGAACGATACATTAGTGCTGGTCAGTTGCTTTTAAAGTAGCATAGAATATCCATCAATTTACTAGCTATATTAGTCAACATATTTTAATTTATTTTTGTTTTTTTTGTTCCCTCCTCTTTCGCTAAATTACTGCTATCCATCAAAAATTGCTGCCTAGCCACAAGTATAGCAACAGTGATGCTGTTTCAGCCACGTGCACTAATTTTAGTGAAAAAATGGTCTTGCATACACTTACAGGTAAATGCACTTCACGTGCATTTTTACTAAACAAAGATCTACCACCATTCAATAACCAAGGAAGTAAAGCATTCACAGCAATCACAAAACACTTGCACACTTTTGTATTACCATTTTACCAACAATACATGAAAAGGTTAAAGTATACATGCATACCCTGTGCAAATATGATTATTGAGATCATATGATATTTATTACTTTTTAATTTATTAATTAGAAATGCAATTAGCCACTTCTGGATTCCCAATGAAGCATGTGTGGCTAGTGGCTAACATATTGGACAACACTTACCAAATGCAGCAGCCCCTTTTCTGGCCAGCAGAGTGAATATATAAACTACTGTAAATCTCTGGCTAAGCTTGTAGTGTAATTTTGAAATCTTCTCCTTTGTTAAACTGCAGTAATACCAATTCTAATCTGGAGAAAATTGACTTGGGACATTCTAGGCTGAATTTTTAGTGTGGAAGAGCACATGGGTTTTGTTATGTATGAATAAATAGTCTGACCAGATACTGTGAGCTCAAAGTAAAGTGTGACTGTAGTCTTTTATTACAGGTCTTCAGAGTGCCTTTCCAGCCTGTGAGGCCTCCTTAAGTACAGGTCCTCCAAGGGATTGTGGGATCCCTTGGGACTCCAGGGGATGAGCCCTCTGGTGATTAAACAAAGTATTTAGAGGTTTACATATGTAACACTCCCCCCCTCCCCCCCCCCCCCCCCCCCCCACCACAAAGTCAATGGGATAACTATTTACAAGGTAAGTCGATCTGGGGCTTTTCTTTCCTTGGTTGATCGTCTCGGTGCAAATGCTGGTTTTGGTGAGTTGTTATTTGGGCCCTCGCTGGGCTGCTGTGCAGCTGGCCTTGCTGGGCTGCCTGGTGTGGTGAGTCCTGCTGGGCTGGTGCAGGTGATGGGTTCTGCTTCATGGTCAACCGCTGTGTCGGTTGCCACTGGTGTGTGTGTTGGGGGGGTCAAAAAAGGTAGGGTCTAATGTGGGGTGCTCTGGATAGTCCATGAATCTGAGTTTGGTTTGGTCCAAGTGTTTCCTGTAGATGAGTCCATTTGAAATTTTGACCTGAAACCCCCTACTCCCCTCTTTGGCCACGACAGTGCCGGGAAACCACTTGGGACCTTGTCCATAGTTCAACACAAATACAGGATCATTAATTTCAATTTCACGTGACACATTTGCGTTATCATGATATGTACTTTGTTGAAGCCACTTGCTCTCTACCTGTTCGTGTAGATCAGGGTGGACTAACAAGAGCCTTGTCTTAAGTGCCCTTTTCATGAGCAATTCAGCGGGTGGAATCCCAGTGAGTAAGTGGGTCTCGTGCGGTAACTAAGCAGGACTCGGGATATGCGAGTCTGCAGTGAGCCTTCAGTTACCCTCTTCAATATCTGCTTGATTGTTTGCACTGCTCTCTCTGCCTGACCATTGGATGCTGGTTTGAACAGGGCAGATGTAACATGTTTGATCCCATTGCAGGTCATGAACTCTTTGAACTCAACACTGGTGAAACACGGGCCATTGTCGCTCACAAGGACATCAGGCAGGCCGTGCGTAGCAAACATGGCCCGCAGGCTTTCAGTGGTGGCAGTGGACGTGCTTGCCGACATTATCTCACATTTAATCCATTTGGAGTACGCATCTACGACCACTACGACCATTTTACTCAAGAACGGGCCTGCATAGTCAATATGGACCCTAGACCATGGTTTGGAAGGCCAAAACCATAAACTTAGTGGCGCCTCCCTGGGTGCATTGCTTAACTGTGAACATGTGTTACATTTGTGCACACAGGACTCTTAAGTCTGCATCGATACCGGGCCACCACACGTGGGATGTGGCTATTGCTTTCATAATTACAATACCTGGGTGGGTACTGTAGAGATCACTAATGAAAGTGTCCCTGTCCTTTTTGGGTACCTCTACCCGATTACCTCACAAAAGGCAGTCTGCCTGTATAGACATTTAATGTTTGCGCCGCTAGTACGGCTTTATCTCTTCCTGCATTTCAAATGGGACACTGGACTAGCTCCCGTGCAAGCACACAGTTTTTTACGAAGGACAGTAAGGGGTCCTGGCTTGTCCAGGTTCTAATCTGTCGGGCGGTAACAGGTGATTGCTCACTCTCGAATGCTTCCATTACCATGCCTAAATCTGCAGGCTGTGCCATTTCCATCCCCGTGGTGGGCAATGGCAGCCTACTGAGAGCATCGGCACAGTTTTCTGTGGCGGAGGGCATAGTTGTATGTGGACAACGTGAGTGCCCATCTCTGGATGCAGGCCGATGCATTCGTATTTATCCCCTTACTTTCAGAAAAGAGGAATATCAGTGGCTTATGGTCAGTTTCTAATTCAAATCTGAGCCCAAACAGATATTGATGCATTTTCTTTACCCCATAGGCACATGCTAACGCTTCTTTTTCCAATCATGCTGTAGGCCCTCTCAGCCTTAGACAGACTTCTGGATGCATAAGCAATCGGTTGCAATTTCCCAGATTCATTAGCTTATTGCAATACACACCCGACACCGTATGACAACGTATCACATGCTAGTATCAAACGCTTACATGGATCAAACAACACAAGCAGTTTGTTTGAGCATAAGTTTTCTAGCTTTTTCAAAGGCATTTTCTTGGCTTTTGCCCCATACCCATTCGTTTCCTTTATGCAGTAAGGCATGCAGTGGTTCTAACAGTGTGCTGAGACCCAGTAAGAAGTTACCAAAGTAGTTCAGGAGTCCGAGAAACAATCGCAGCTCTGTCACGTTCGGCCTCGGTGTGTTCTCGATTGCCTCTGTCTTTGAATCGGTGGGCCTGATGCTGTCCGCCGCGATTCTTCTCCCCAGGAACTCCACTTCAGGCGCCAGGAAAACACACTTCGAGCGTTTTAATCTGAGCCCCACCCGGTTAAGCCGACTAAGAACCTCCTCCAGGTTCTGCAGATGCTCGACTGTGTCCAGACCTGTAATCAAGATGCCATTCTGGAAGACCACGGTGCGCGTGACCGACTTCAGCAAGCTTTCCATGTTTCTCTGGAAAATCACTGCAGCTGATCGAATCCCAAACGGGCACCTGTTGTAAATGAAGAGACCTTTGTGCGTGTTGATGCAGGTGAGGCCCTTCGATGATTCCTCCAGTTCCTGCGTCATGTCGGCCGAAGTCAAGTCCAGCTTTGTGAACGTCTTTCCTCCCGCCAGCGTCGCAAAAAGGTCATCTGCCTTTGGTAGTGGGTATTGATCCCGCAGAAAGAAATGCTTGATAGTCACTTTGTAATCACCACAGATTCTGACGGTCCCGTTTCCCTTGAGGACTGGAACAATCGGACTAGCCCACTCGTTGAATTCACTCAGCGAAATGGTGCCCTCTGGTTGCAGCCGGTCCAGCTCAATCTCCACTCTCTCTCTCCTCATGTACAGTACCGCTCTCGCCTCGTGATGGATAGGTCGTGCCCCCGGAATTAGGTGGATCTGCACTTTTGCTCCTTGGAACTTCCCGATGCCTGGTTCGAATAGCGAGGAGAATTTGTTTAAGACCTGGGCACACGAAGTGTCGTCGACGGACGAGACCGCTCGGGCGTAATCCCAGTTCCAGCGTATCTTCCCGAGCCAGCTCCTGCCAAGCAGCGTGGGGCCATCGCCCGGTACCACCCAGAGTGGTAACTTGTGTACCGCTCCATCGTAGGAGACCTTTACGGTAGCACTGCCGATTACGGGAATCAGTTCCTTTGTGTACGTTCTCAGTTTAGTGCGAATGGGAGTCAGAACTGGCCTTGAGGCCTTGCTGCACCACAATTTATCGAAAGTCTTTTTGCTCATAATGGACTGGCTCACCCCCGTGTCCAGCTCCATTGACACTGGGAGTCCATTTAATTCAACCTTCAGCATTATCGGGGGACACTTTGTGGTAAATATGTGCACCCCATATACCTCTGCCTCCTCGGCCTGAGGCTCTGGTTCGCCGTGATCCGCCGTGGATCTGTCCTCTTCTGCAACATGGTGGGTTTCAGGATTAGCAGGGTTTGCAGCTCACCTGCACATATGTTTGAGGTGTCCCATTGTTCCACAGCCCTTGCAAAACGTATCCTTTGAAGCGGCATGAATGGAAACGATGATCACCCCCGAAGCGCCAACAAGATGTTAATGGCCGAGCACTCATCACCCTTGATGGTGGACTCTGAGACATCTGCGGATGTGCAGCTGCAGGCATGTGAGGCCTGCCCTGTACGTTGCGATTCAAAAACAACATTACTTTGTCCACAGTACTTGTAGCAGCACTCGTGTGCTGAGAGATTTGCTTGGTATTGTCAATGGTGACAATGAACGCCTGGACTATCGCTATGGCTTTACTCAAGGTTGGGGTCTCTACAGTCAAAAGATTGCGAAGTATCACTTCATGGCCAATGCCAAGTACAAAGAAGTCCTTGATCATGTGCTCCAAGTGTCCTTCAAATTTGCAATGTCCTGCAAGGCGTCTTAGCTCGGCGACATAGCTCACCACTTCCTGGCCTTCAGACCTTTTGTACGTGTAGAACCGATACCTCGCCATCAGAACGTTTTCCTTCAGGTTTAGATGCTCCCGGACCAGTGTGCACAAATCATCATACGATTTCTCTGTGGGTTTCACTGGAGCAAGCAGATTTTTCATGAGGCCATACGTTGATGCCCCTCAAACGATGAGGAGGATCGCCCTTTGTTTGCCAGCTTTCGCTTCTCCTTCCAGTTCTTTGACCACAAAGTATTGGTCAAGTCGCTCTACGAAGGTTTCCCAATCATCTCCCTCTGAAAATTTCTCCAGGATGCCCACTGTTCTCTGCATCGTTGCGGTGGGGTTCCTCATCTGTATCTCGTCACCAGTTGTTATGTCTTGAATAAAGAGTCAGACTAGATACTGCAGGCTCAAAGTAAGTGTGACCATATTCCTTTATTACAGATCTCAGAGTGCCTCTCCAGCCTGTGAGGCCTCCTTAAGTACAGGTGCTCCCAAGAGATTGTGGGATCCCTTGGGACTCCAGGAGATGAGCCCTCTGGTGGTTAAACAAGGTATTTACAGGTTTACATATATAACAACTTTAGGTATGGATGCAGGTTAAAACCGGCAAAACCTCCCAACTTCCGCGTTTGACTCCAAGACGTTTGGCTGCGTGCGTACAACCCCCTCGGAAGAGGCGGGTTGTCAATTTTCAAATGCTGATCGCTTAATTAGAGTGAAATTCCCTCGATTCTGGGGAGGTCCCAGCAGATTGGAAAACTGCAAATGTAACGCCCCTATTCAAAAAAGGAGGCAGACAAAAAGCAGGAAATTATAGACAAGTTAGCCTAACATCTGTGGTTGAGAAAATGTTGGAGTCCATTATTTAGGAAGCAGTAACAGGACATTTGGAAAAGCAAAATTTGGTCAAGCAGAGTCAGCATGGATTTATGAAGGGGAAGTCATGTTTGACAAATTTGCAGGAATTCTTTCAGGATGTAACAAACAGGGTGGATTAAGGGGAACCAGTGGATGTGGTGTGTTTGGACTTCCAGAAGGCATTTGACAAGGTGCCACACAAAAGGTTACTGCACAAGATAAAAGTTCACAGGGTTGGGGATAATATATTAGCATGGCTAGAAGATTGGCTAACAAACAGAAAACAGAGAGTCGGGATAAATAGTTCATTCGCAGGTTGGCAATCAGTAACGAGGGGTGCCACAGGGAACAGTGCTGGGGCCCCAATTATTTACAATCTATATTAATGACTTGGAAGAAGGGACTGAGTGTAATGTAGCCAAGTTTGCTGACGATACAAAGATGGAATGACAAGCAATGTGTGAAGAGGACATAAAAAAGCTGCAAAAGGACATAGACAGGTTAAGTGAGTGGGCAAAAATTTGGCAGATGGAGTATAATGTTGGAAAGTGTGAGGTCATGCACTTTGGCAGAAAAAAATCAAAGACCAAGTTATTATTTAAATGGAGAAAGATTGCAAAGTGTTGCAGTACAGCGGGACCTGGGGGTACTTGTGCATGAAACACAGAAAAATAGTGTTGTGTATGGAGAAAGAGTCAGACTGAACACTGAGCTCAAAGTAAAGTGTGACCGTAGTCTTTTATTGCAGGTCTCCAGTGTGCCTCTCCAACCTGTGAAGCCTCCTTAAATACCTGTGCTCCCAAGCGATTATGGGATCCCTTGGGACTCCAGGGGATGAGCCCTCTGGTGGCTGTACAGAGTAAATACAAGTATACATATATAACAACACTTCCCCCCCCCCCCACCCCCCCCCCCCAAAAGTCATAGTGGAACTATTTACAATGTGAGTTGATCTGGGGCCCTCCTTGCCCTGGCTGATCGTCTCGGTGCTGGGCTGCTGTGCAGCTGGCCTTGCTGCGCTGCCTGGTGTGTTGGGCCCTCCTGGGCTGCTGTGGATGATAGGTTCTGCTTCGTGGTCAACCGTGGTGCCGGTTGCCACTGGTGTGTATGTTGGGGGATCAAAAGAGGTAGGGTCCAAGGTGGGTTGCTCAGGATAATCCGTAAATCTGAGTTTGATTTGGTCCAAGTGTTTCCGTTGAATGAGTCCATTTGAAAGTTTGACCCGAAACACCCTGCTCCCCTCTTTGGCCACGACAGTGCCGAGAAGCCACTTGGGACCTTGTCCATAATTTAATACAAATACAGGATCATTGATTTCAATCTAGCGTGATACATTTGCACTATCATAGTATGCACTTTGTTGAAGCCGCCTGCTCTCTACCTGTTCATGTAGATCAATGTGAACTAACGAGACCCTTTTCTTAAGTGCTCTTTTCATGAGCAGTTCAGCAGGTGGGAGCCCAGTGAGTGAGTGAAGGTCTCGTGCGGTAGCTAAGCAGGACTCGGGATAGGTGAGTCTGCAGTGAGCCTTCAGTTACCCTCTTCAAGCCTTGCTTGATGGTTTGCACTGCTCTCTCTGCCTGACCATTGGACGCTGGTTTAAACGGCGCAGATGTGACATGTTTGATCACGTTATGGGTCATGAATTCTTTGAACTCAACACTGGTAAAACATAGCCCGTTGTCGCTCACCAGGACATCGGGTAGGCTGTGTGTGGCAAACATGGCCCACAGGCTTTCAGTAGTGGCAGCGGAAGTGCTAGCCAACATTATTTCACATTCAATCCACTTGGAGTACGCGTCTACAACCACAAGGAACATTTTATCCAAGAATGGGCTTGCATAGTCGACGTGTACCCTCGACCACGGTTTGGAGGGCCAAGGCCATAAACTTAGCGGCGCCTCCCTGGGTACATTGCTTAACTGCGAGCATGTATTACATCTGTGAATGCAGCATCGATACCATGCGGGATCTGGCTATCGCTTTCATCATTACGATGCCTGGGTGGGTACTGTGGAGGTCATTAATGAAGGTGTCTCTGCCCTTCTTGGGGACCACGTGGTTGAATCGACTAAGAACCTCCTCCAGGTTCTGCAGATGCTCGACTGTGTTCTGACCTGTGACCAAGATGTCGTCCTGGAAGACCACAGTGTGCGGGACGGACTTCAATAAGCTTTCCATGTTTCTCTGGAATATCGCCGCCACCGCTCGGATTCCAGATGGGCATCTGTTATAAACAAAAAGATCTTTGTGTGTGTTGATGCAGGTGAGGGCCTTCGATGATTCCTCCAGTTCCTGCGTCATGTAGGCTGAAGTCAGATCCAGCTTCTTTCTCAATCATGCTGTGTACGCTCTCTCAGCCTTAGACAGACTCATGGATGCATAAGCAACCGGTTGCAGTTTCCCAAAATCATTAGCTTGTTGCAATACACACCCGATGCCATATGATGTCTTTCCTCCCACCAGCGTTGCAAAGAGGTCATCAGCCTTTGGTAGTGGGAATTGTTCCTGTAGGATGAAACGATTGATAGTTACTTTGTAATCGCCACAGATTCTGACGGTACCCTCTCCCTTGAGGACTGGGACGATAGGACTGGCCCACTCGTTGAACGCGATCAGGGAAATGATGCCCTCTCTTTGCAGCTGGTCTCGCTCGATCTCTACCCTTTCTATCCTCGTGTACAGCACTGCTCTAGCCTTGTGATAGATGGGCCGTGCCCCTGGAATTGGGTGGATCTGCACTTTTGCTCCTTGGAATTTCCCAATGCCTGGTTCGAACAGCAAAGGAAATTTATTTTAAGACCTGGGCGCACGAACTGTTGTCAGCGGGCAATAGCGCTCGGTCATCGCCCCAGTTCCAGCGTATCTTTCCCAGCCAGCTCCTGCCGAGCAGCATGGGACCATCGCCCGGTACCACCCAGAGTGGTAGCTTGTGCACCGCTCCATCATAGGAGACCTTTACGGTAACATTGCCGATTACAGGAATCAGTTTTTTTCGTGTAAGTTCTTATTTTTGTGCGAACTGGAGTTAAGACTGGCCTTGAGGCCTTGTTGCACCACAACCTTTCGAAAGCCCATGATGGACTGGCTCGCGCCTGTGTCCAGCTCCATTGACACCGGGAGTCCATTTAGTTCCACATTCAGCGTTATCGGGGGACAATTCATGGTGAATGCGTGCACCCCATGTACCTTTACCTCCTCGATCTGAAGCTCTGGTTCATAGTGATCCTCTGTGGATCTGTCCTCCTCTGCAACATGGTGGTTTGCAGGTTTAACAGGTTTTGCAGCTCGCCTGCACACTCGTCGTTCCACAGCCCTTGCAAATGTACTCTTTGAATCGGCATGAATGGAAACAATGATCAACGCCAACGAGGTGTTCATGGCCTTGCATTCATCCCCCTTGATGAAGGACTCTGAGACATCTGTGGACGTGTAGCTGCAGGTATGTGTGACCTGCCCTGTACGTTACGATTTGAAAACAACATCACTTTGTTCACAGTACTGGTAACAGCACTTGTGTGCTGAGAGATTTGCTGAGAGATTTGCTTTGTGGTGGCAATGAACGTCTGGGCTATCACTATGGCCTTACTCAAGGTTGGGGTCTCTACAGTCAAAAGTTTGCGAAGTATGGTTTCGTGGCCAATGCCAAGTACGAAAAAGTCTCTGAGCATGTGCTCCAAATGTCCTTCAAATTCGCAATGTCCTGCAAGGCGTCTTAGCTCGGCGACATAACTTGCCACTTCCTGGCCTTCAGACCTTTTGTCGGTGTAGAACCGGTACCTCACCATCAGAACGCTTTCCTTCGGGTTCAAATGCTCTTGGACCAGTGTGCACAAATCGTCTCAGTGGGTTTCGCTGGAGTGAGCAGATTCTTCATGAGGCCATACGTTGGTGCCCCACAGACGGTGAGGAGGATCGCCTTTTGTTTGGCAGCGCTCTCTTCCCCATCTAGCCCGTTGGCCACGAAGCATTGGTCTAGTCGCTCCACTAAAGTTTCCCAATCATCTCCCTCCGAGAACTTCTCCAGGATGCCCACTGTTCTCTGCATCTTTGGGTTCGCTATCTGTATCTCGTCGCCAGTTATTGTGTATGGAGAAAGAGGCAGACTGAACACTGTGAGCTCAAAGTAAAGTGTGACCGTAGTCTTTTATTGCAGGTCTCCAGAGTGCCTCTCCAACCTGTGAAGCCTCCTTAAATACCTGTGCTCCCAGGGGATGAGCCCTCTGGTGATTGAACAGAGTAAATACAAGTATACATCTCTAACAAATAGTATGCAGTTACAGCAAGTGATCAGGAAGGCCAATGGAATCTTGGCCTTTATTGCAAAGGGAATGGAGTATAAAAGCAGGGAAGTTTTGGTACAGCTGTACAGGGTATTGGTGAGCCCACACCTGGAATACTGTGTGCAGTTTTGGTTTCCATATTTACAAAAGTATATGCTTGCTTTAGAGGCAGTTCAGAGAAGGTTCACGAGGTTGATTCTGGGGGTGAGAGGGTTGACTTATGAGGAAAGGTTGAGTAGGTTGAGCCTCTGCTCATTGGAATTCAGAAGAATGAGAGGTGATCTTATCGAAACAAATCAGATTATGAGGGGGCTTGACAAGGTGGATGCAGAGAGGATGTTTCCATTGGTGGGGGAGACTAGAACTAGAGGGCATGATCTGAGAATAAGGGGCTGCCCATTTAGAACTGAGATGAGGAGAAATTTCTTCTCTCAGAAGATTGTGAATCTCTGGAATTAACTGCCTCAGAGAGCTGTGGAAGCTGGGACATTAAATAAATTTAAGACAGAAATAGACAGTTTCTTAAACGATAAGGGGTTATGGGGAGCGGGCAGGGAAGTGGAGCTGAGTCCATGATCAGATCAGTCGTCATATTGAACGGCGGATCAGGCTCGAGGGGCCGTATGGCCTACTACTCCTATTTCCTATGTTCTTATATTGACACGCTGTTTGTTTTCACTTTAACGCCGAGTCCACGGCAATGTTCCCTCTAATTTTCTTTTCATGCACGGTCTTTTTAAATATGTTGCAGAAGCCACACATGCACGGTATCTTCCAGCAGCAGTAGTTTGTGAGTTGCCTGTGCGGGACCTCCTGATGAATGCACCGCCACGCGACCACTCACCTTAGGGGGAACATTGGTCCACGGGTTCCCTGGGCTTCCTGAAACTCGCCAGTGAAACCAATGCAAGTACACAGCGGCAATTGAGCAGGCTGATGCAATCTCAGCCAAAGATGTCAATAAATACTCAGTACTCTCAGATGTGTGCGCACTAAGTCCGTGCAACAGAGCTGGTCTCCAATCGTCTTGGATAACCCTTGCCACTGGAACAAGACAGGCCCATGTGACGTGCGTTAAGTGCATCGTTTCGGGGTATTGTTTTTAAAAATTTCAAAAATTGCACAATATTTAAGGTGTAAATGTGCCAAAGTTGAATGTCAAGCCCGTGTGGTGACTGGTGTGCAACGGCCACCCCATGTTTTAAAAAAAAATCCACGCACAGGCATCTTCCACCCTTCAGGATGTAGTTCAGGACCTGGAATATTAGGTCCTTCATTGAAACACCTGTGAACTCATCCTTTTTTTTGCCGTGGAAGCAAGTCGTCCTCGTTTCGAGGGACTACCTATGATGATGACTCTCAGATGCTTTCTTACCTGCTAGTGGGGAAGGGTTTGTTCACAGTACTTTTGCTGAAAGGTTACTTTGTACAAGTTAGAGATTACTTTCTACACTTTGGAGGTTTGCTCTATCACATCAGGATGGGTGACGCTTTAACTGCCTTAGATGAGGACCAAGATGACCAGCATGGCCTGCTGCTCACAAACCTGTAGCTACACAGCAGAGAGTTCCAGCTCACAGAAGGCACTACCCACAAAACCGGGTCTACAGGTAGAGGATCAGTTTCCATAACATGTCTGAACACTAGTGTCTTCGGAGGCTCAGGATATCACGGCAGGTGGTGTCAGACATTTGCTGTTGGACCTGGTGGCCACGCATTACGAGTGACTGTCTTAAGTCACCACCAGCCTCAACTTTTTGCCTCTGGATCTTTCCCAGGCTCTGCCACAGACATATGTAGGATCTCCCAGTTGGCCGCGCTCAAATGCATAAGCCAGGGCTGTCAATTATGTCAACTTTGCCACTGATGAAGCCAGTCGGAATGAGTGGCACTTGGCTTTACTGCTCTGGCTGGCTTCCCACAGGTGCAGGTCGCCTTTGATTGCACACTCGTGGCAATCTGGGCACCTCCAGAACAATAGAGTGCTTCCACTCCATCAATGTGCAGCTGGAATGCAACCACAAAAAGATCACAAAAAACACAACAAACCACCCTTCAACATCCCCCTGTTGGTCCTCATGAATTCATGTCCTCACATTCAACATCAAACAAGTTGGAAGGCCACTTACCACCAAACACCCAAGAATGGACAAGAATGGACAAGACAGGAAAGTGGTGAAAAAGAATAACATTTATGTGATCTAAATAAATAAGAAAAACTTATCAAAACAACATTTTATCAGACACCAATGTGCATATCCTTGTACAACTACAAAGCCTTTTTTTTTCTGCTACTCTTACATGGTGCAACCTGTGGCTTCGGTAGAGGCTGGCTGCTCAAATCCCTGCTCTGACTGCTGAGATGCTCTTGGCTGATGTCCTATGCATTTTGCAGCCTCTGAGGGCCCAGCCAAAGACCTGTGCAGGGGCTGACTCGGCCATCAGGACATGAGACAGCATGTGGGTTACTGACCGAGAGGTGGGCTGTGGGTGAGAAGTCGAAGCCCTGTGAGTGGAGTCACCACTTCCATGACCCCTTTTGACATCATGCCTCAGATGGCCCAGCCACACTTCACTGTTACCCATGTGCTGGAGAACTCTTTGATATAGATCAATGTGGCCCTGTAAGGCCAAGGCTAAGGTATCTGTCAACCTATTTAAGGTGGCCGACGTGTTGGCATCCAGAGTCTGCACGGTGGTGTTGAAGGCGTGGATGCACTGGCCACTCTATCTGTTAAGTATCGAATAACTCCACGCGGCTAAGTATGGTGAGCTAGTTCAGGCATGACCTTACTCCAGTTTATTTATTCTCAAAGTGAGGATTCAATGTGGCTGCCAACATTATATACACGGCTTGCACGTGTCTGCCATTGACCATTAGGAGTCGCGCCCTCCGGTGGCAGGTAAAACCCAGTTAACATACATAACATCATTCCCCCTGAAGCCCTTGGTACAGGTTGTACTTATAAGTTGAGATGGTCTGCGGCCTTCTGCTCCCTGGTTGATCTTCTCAGTTCGAACCCAAGCTTGGGTGAGTTAGTAGGCCCATTGCTGCATTGCGGAGCAGTTGGTCTGACAGGACTGTTGGGGATGGTAGGTTCATTTTCGTGAATGACACAAGGGTCAACTGATGGTTAGATATGTGTTGGTTGGTCGATGATGTAATCTTCAATTTGTTCTGGGTTGTCTGTGAATCGCAGTTTGGTTTGGTCGATGTGCCTCTTGTACATTTGGCCATTTAACAGTTTGACTACAAACACCCTGTTCTCCTCTTTGGCCAAAACCGTGCCAGCAACCCACTTTGGACCATGACCATAATTCAGGACAAACACAGGGTCATGAACAGCAATGTCACGTGATACGGCCGCGCGATCGTAGTACCTTTGCTGACGTGATCATTGAGATCCAGGTGTATAAGGGAGAGCCTGGTTTTAAGGTCTCGCTTCATTAACAGCTCGGCATGAGGGACCCCAGTGAGCGAGTGGGGTCTCGTCCGGTAACTGAGCAGAATGCGGGACTAGCGGATATGTAGCGAGCCGTGAGTCACGCGTTTTAGGCTCTGCTTAATGGTTTGGACAGCCCGCTCCGCTTGACCGTTAGTCGTGGGTTTGAAAGGGGCAGACCTGACATGCTTGATGCCTTTACGGGTTATAAACTCGTGGAATTCCGAACTGGTGAAACGCTGTCCGTTGTCACTGACAAGGACGTGTCAGGCAGGCCATGGGTGGCGAACATGGCCCAGAGGCTTTCAATAGTGGCTGTGGATGTGCTGGATGACATGATTACGCACTCAATCCATTTGGATTAAGCATCCACTACCACTAAAAACATTTTGCCGAGAAATGGGCTGGCAAAGTCTATGTGGATCCTTGACCACGGTTTGGATGGCCATGACCACAGACTCAGCGCAGCCTTCACAGGTGCATTACTCAGTTGCATGCAAGTGTTGCATTGATGCACGCATGACTCCAAGTCCGAGTCAATGCCGGGCCACCAAACGTGAGATCTGGCAATGGTCTTCATCATGACAATGCCTGGGTGGATACTGTGTAAATCTCGCACAAAAGTTTTCCCTGCCTTTTTTTGGCATAACAACATGATTACACCATAACAGACAATCAGACTGAATAGACAATTCATCTTTGCTGTGGCTATAAGGCTTAATTTCATCCTGCATTTCCCTGGGAATGGCAGACCAATTTCCATTTAGGGGACATCTTTTTACACTTGACAGTACAGGATCCTAGCTGGTCCAGGCCCTAATTTGGTGAGCCGTGACGAGTGACCCTTCGCTCTCGAAGGCATCTATGACCAGCAGCAAGTCTGCAGGCTGCGGTATTTCTACCCTGGTTGTGGGCAATGGTAGCCGGCTAAGCGCATCAACACAGTTTTCAGTGCCTGGTCTGTGCAAGCTCAAACCGAAGTCCAAACAAGTATTGGTGCATTTTCCTAGCCTCATATACGCATGCTAAAACCTCTTTCTCTACCATACTATAGGCTCTTTCAGCCTTAGACAGACTTCTGGACGTGTATGCAACTGGTTGGAGTTTGCCTGATACATTGGCTTGCTGGAGCACACAACTGACCCCATATGATGAGGTGTCGCAGGCCAGCACTAACCGCTTACATGGGTCATAGTGTACCAGTAATTTATTGGAACATAGCAGGTTCCTGGCCTTCTCAAAGGCTCTGTCTTGAGATTTTCCCCAAACCCAGTTGTTACCCTTTCTCAGCAACATGTGCAAGGGCTCTTGCAATGTGCTCAAACTAGGTAGAAAATTACCGAAATAGTTGAGGAATGAACGCAGCTCTGTCACACTCTGGGGTCTGGGTGCATTCTTGATGGTCTCTGTCTTCGAGTCCGTAGGCCTGATGTCGTCTGCTGTAATCTTTCTCCCCAGGAATTCGACTTCTGGTGCCATGAGCGTTTTAGCCTTGAGTCCCACTCTGTCCAGATGACATAAAACCTCTTCCAGGTTGTGCAGGTGTTCAGTGGCGTCGCGACCGGTGATCAGGATGTCATCTTGGAACACGACAGTTCTCGGGATGGACTTCAGCAAACTCTCCATGTTTCTCTGAAATATGGTTGCTGCCGAGCGAATTCCGAAAGGGCATCTGTGGTATATAAACAGTCCTTTGTGCGTGTTGATACACGTCAGTTTTTATGACGATTCGACCAGCTCCTGTGTCATGTAAATGGAGGTCGGGTCCAATTTGGTGAACGACTTCCCCCCCCCCCCCCAGCTAGTGTTGTAAACAGGTCGTCAGCCTTGGATAACGGGTACTAATCCTGTATCGAGACTCAGTTAATCGTTGCTTTGTAGTCGCCGCGGATCCTGACCGTAACATCACTTTTCAACACCGGGACAATTGGACTGGCCCATTCGCTGAACTCGACTGGTGATATGATTCCTTCCCGTTGAAGTCTGTCCGGTTCGATTTCGACTTTCTCCCTCATTATGTACGGAACAGCCCGAGCCTTGTGATGGATGGGTCTTGCATCCGGGCCTAGGCGGATCTGCACCGTGGCTCCCGTGAAGTTGCCGATGCCTGGTTCGAACAACGAGGGAAACTTGCTCAGCACTTGAGCACATGAAGTGTCATCCACTGATGATAAGGCTTTAATATCGTTCCAGTTCCAGTTAATTTTATCAAGCCAACTCCTGCCAAACAGCGTTGGGCCATTGCCTGGAACGATCCAAAACGATAAATCATGCATAGCTCCATCGTGCGATATCTTTACTGCCACGCTGCCAATGACTGGTATGAGCTTTTTGGTGTAGGTACGCAGCTTCGCATTGATTGGGCTCAGTTTGGGTCTTTTTGCCTTAGTGTCCCACAGCTTTTCGAAAGCCCTCTGGCTCATTATTGACTGACTCGCACCCGTGTCCAATTCCATGGATACTGGAACCCCATTTAATTTAACTTCCAGCATTATCGGAAGACTTGTGGTCAAAGAATGTACCCCATATACTTCTTCGTCCTGTAACTCGAGTTGAGTTGCCTGTGCCGCTTGATCCACGCTGGATCGATCATCCTCAGCCACGTGGTGTGTCGCAGCATACTTGCTCAGTTGCGGACACATTCACTGAAGGTGCCCCATTATTGCACAGCCTTTGCACACGTATTACTTGAATCGGCATTGATGGGCCCGATAATAGACCCCGCAACGCCAACAAGGCGAGATTTGATTCACCCCAGATGGCGGACTTTGAGCAGTTACAGGTCGTACGAACGCAGACGAGTAGGCCCTGCCATGTGCAGCTCTGCCTGCCGACGATATTATTTTATGCACAGTACTTACCGATGAGTTTCGATGCTGGGAATATATCTGTTTCGAATTTTCGTCCGTGGACATGCATGCCTGGGCGATCGTGATGGCCCTGCTCAGGTCTCGAGATTCAGCAGCCAGTAGCTTTCGAACGATGACCTCGTGGCCAATTCCAAGCACGAAAAAGTCCCGCAGCATTTCCTCCAACGCAGCTCCGAAGTTGCACGGCCCAGCGAGACATCTCAGATTGGCGACAAATTCCGCCACGTCCTGGTCCTCGGAGTGATTGTGCATATAGAAATGATATCTCGCCATGATGATGCTTTCCTTCGGTTTAAAGTGGTTCCGAACCAGCGTACACAATTCATCGTAAGTCTTATCCGTTGGTCAAGACGGTGAGAGTAGGCCATAAATTTTTGACCCACAAACGGTGAGGAGAACCGCCCTGCGCTTAATTGCATTATCGGTTCCTTCCAATCCATTGGCTACGAAATACTGGTCGAGGCGATCAGTGAAATCCTCCCATTCTTCCCCTTCCACGAATCTCTCCAAAATTCCAACAGAGATGGTTGCGTGAAAGTTCGTATTTTTAACTCGTCTCCAATTCTTAAGTATCGAATAACTCCACGCGGCTAAGTGCGGTGAGCTAGTTCAGGCATGACCTTACTCCAGTTTATTTATTCTCAAAGTGAGGATTCAACATGGCTGCCACATGTCTGCCAGTGACCATTAGGACTCCGGCAGTCACTCCCTCCAGTGGCAGGTAAAACCCAGTTAACATACATAACACTATCCATGGAAGAACACACAATCTCAGTGGCTTGTGATATCACCCCCTCATGCTTGAGGTGGATTCCTCCAATCTCTGCAATCATGTGAATTCCACTTTGAAGGCCTGTCAGTACATTGCACCTTGTCTGCAGCTGCTCAAAAATTCTCTTCTTCATCGGCGGCTCCTCAAGGTACGGCATCAGTGTCCATCTGAGCAGAGCTTGGAGAGGGCTGCACCCTCCGACATGAACTCTCCACTATTGTCCATGTCTCCACCATCTTTTCTTGCTCACTTGTGAAGTATGAGTCACCAGGTGAAAACCCAACTGTCTGCCTTAATGGTCCCACTGAAGTGTGGGTATCTGAGCTGGCACATGGTCTGCATGAATTCCGTAACAGTGCACCCTCAGAAGGACTCCGCTCCTCTGAGGAATCTTCATCGGCTACCTCCACCGACTGTTGCTGCATGCGTGACGGCTCTGTTGGAGATAAAAGACATGACTTAGTCCTGGCAAAGTAAGGAATATGTTGCACGTCATCATTATGAAGCTGATCAGATTTCACTTGCTGTTGAAATCAAGTCAATATGACTGAGTGCCGTATGACATGTGGCTGGCTTTTATTTAATTATGCCAGCAGCCAGAGACAACAACAACAACTTGTGTTTATATAGCGCCTTTAACGTAGTAAAACGTCCCAAGGCACTTCACAGGAGTGTTATAAGTCAAAAATTTGACTTTTTGACTCAGAAACTAGACACCAAAACTCTACTGGTCTCCAGTGCTGCCTCCTCTGCATTTGTCAGCAATGAGATGTTTGGAGAGCCCCCTCCAGTTCTCTTCCTCTCACTGGTGTTCTGTACTCTCTTCTGCAAGTAGAGAAAGAAGAAATGTATGAGTGAGTGTAATGGCATGTGTTCATCCTAATAATGGAGTGCATTTGGTGAGGGTGACTATGAAGGAGAGGCATAACATTGCATAAGGATGAGGGTGAGTGGTGGATGGATAGATGGGGATGTGAGGAAGTGCATAGAAGGAGAAGGAGGGGTGCACCTACAAGGTAAGTGGATGTGAGGCGTGATGTGCTGGAGTAGGCTTGACAAGGCAAAGTGAGGGTGTGGGGTGATGCGCACAGCATGATGTAGGTGAATGTGCCAATGTATTCACCTTTCCTGACCTGCATAGGTTATTAAAGCACTTTCTGCACTGAATCCTAGAGCATGCCACCACTATCCTGCTGCTGACCTCTGTTACCTCCAACCACACCATCTTGGTCTCTGCTGCAGGCTGCTTCTTCCCATTGGTAGGGAAGAGGTTCTCTCCCCAACTCCTCATAGTCCCCAGCAGCACATCCAGGAATGCGTCACTGAAACAAAACACAGCCTTTGCCCGACTGGACTCCATTCTGGGAATTGCTTCTCTTTCGTTCCAAACTCCTTCAAATTACATGCCATCTGATACCGCCAGATTCGGGGAATAAAATTCCTCCCGCTGCCAGTGGGTCCCGTGGCGACCGATATTTTTGGATGGTGGGCAGCGATGCTGATGTCGGCGCTTGCCAAAATTATGTCGATGATGCAGATTGTGACGTCTATGGGTATGTAGCACTCACTTGATGCCTGATCTGCGAGTTTAGGCTTCGCCGCTCCGCTTACTGACCTGCCTTAAGTTTGACCAACTGAGCAAGCATTTAGAAGCAGGAAGAAGGTTCCAGCCACGGTATTTAAAGGGATTACATAAAAACATAAGAACTAGGAGCAGGAGTAGACCATTTTGCGCCACGAGCCTGCTCCGCCATTCAATAAGATCATGGCTGGTCTGATCCTGGCCTCAACTCCACTTCCCTGCCCGCTTCCCATAACCCTTTACTCCCTTATCTTTCAAAAATCTGTCTATCTCCACCTTAAATATTCAATGACCCAGCCTCCACAGCTCTCTGAGGTAGAGAATTCCAAAGATTCACAACCCTCTGAGAGAAGAAATTCCTCCTCATTTCCATTTTAAATGGGCGCCCCCTTATTCTGAAACTATGCCCCGTAGTTTTAGATTCCCCCACGAGGTGAAACATCCTCTCTGCATTTACCCTGTCAAGCCCCCTCAGAATCTTATACTTTTCAATAAGATCACCTCTAAGTCTAAACTCCAATGAGTATAGACTCAACCTTTCTTCATATGACAACCCCTTCATCTCAGGAATCAACCTCGTTAACCTTCTTTGAACTGCCTCCAGTGCAAGTGTATCCTTCCTTAAATAAGGAGACCAAAACTATCCTTAAATAAGGAGACCAAAACTACGCAGTGTTCCACGTGTGGTCTTACCAACAGCCCTGTACAATTGTAGTAGGACTTCCCTACTTTTATGCTCCATCCCCCTTGCAATAAAGGCCAATATTCCATTTGCTTTCCTGATTACTTGCTGTATCTGCTTGCTAACTTTTTGTGATTCATGTACAAGAACCCCCAGATCCCTCTGTACCACCGTATTTTGTAATCTCTCCCCATTTAAATAATAATTTGCTTTTTTATTTTTCCTACCAAAGTGGATAACCTCACATTTTTCCACATTATACTCCATCTGCCAAATTTTTGTCCACTCACTTAGCCTATCAATATCCCTTTGTAGATTCTTTGCATCCTCCTCACAACTTGCTTTCCCACCTATTTTTGCATCATTACCGAATTTGGCTACATTATACTCAGTCCCTTTATCCAAGTCATTCATATATATTTTAAATAGTTGAGGCCCCAGCACTGATCCCTATGGCACCCCACTAGTTACAGTTTGCCAACCTGAAAATTACCCATTTATCCTGACTCTCTGCTTTCTGTTAGTTAGCTAATCCTCTATCCATGCTAATATATTACCCCCCCCAACCCCGTGAGCTCTCATCTTGTGCAGTAACCTTTTATGTGGCACCTTATTGAATGCTTTCAGGAAATCCAAATACACTACATCTACTGGTTCCCCTTTATCCACTCTGCTCGTTACATCCTCAAAGAACTCCAGCAAATTTGGTAAACATGATTTCCCTTTCATAAAACCATGCTGACTCTGCTTGACTGCATTGTGATTTTCTAAATGTCCTGTTACTACTTCTTTAATAATGGACTCCAACATTTTCCCAATGGCAGATGTGAGGCTAACTGGTCCATAGCTTCCTGCTTTCTGTCTCCCTCCGTTCTTAAATAGGGGTGTTATATTTGCGGTTTTCCAGTCCGCTGGTACCTTTCCAGAATCCAGGGAATTTTGGTGGATTACAACCAATGCATCCACTATCTCTGTAGCCACCTTTTTTTAGGACTCTAGGATGCAGGCCATCAGGTCCAGGGGATTTGTCCACCTTTAGTCCCATTAGTTTGCCTAGTACTTTTTCTCTCATGACAGTGATTGTTTTAAATCCCCCCCCCCCCCCCCCCAATAGCCCCTTGATAATCAATTATTAGGATGCTTTTAGTGTCTTCTACCGTGAAGACCAATACAAAATATTTGTTCAAAGTCTCCGCCATTTCCCTGTTTCTCATTATTAATTCCCCAGTCTCATACTCTAAGGGACCAATGTTTACTTTAGCTACTTGATTCCTTTATATATACCTATCGAAGCTCTTACTATCTGTTTTTATATTTCTTGCTAGTTTACTCTCATATGCTATCTTCTCTCTCTTTACCATTTTTTTAGTTGTCCTTTGCTGGTTTTTAAAAATGTCCCAATCCTCTGACCTTCCACTGTTCTTCGCAACATTGTATGCCTTTGTTTTCAATTTGTTACCATCCTTTACTTCCTCAGTTAGCCACGGATGGTTCATCCTTCTCTTAGTCTTTTTTCTCACTGGAGTATATTTTTGCTGAGAGATATGAAATATCTCCTTAAATGTTTGCCACTGCTTTTTTACAGTCTTACCCTTTAATCTATTTTCTCAGTCCACTTTAACCAGCTCTGCCTTCAAACCTTTGTAATTACCTTTATTTAAGTTCAGAACATTAGTTTCAGAACTAGCTTTCTCACCCTCAAACTGAATTTGAAATTCTACCATACTATGATCACTCTTTCCAAGAGGATTCTTCACTATGGGATCATTAATTAATCCAGACTTGTTACACATTACCAGATCTAAAACAGTCTGCTCCCTGGTTGGTTCCATAACGTATTGTTCCAAGAAACCGTCCCGCATACACTTGATGAACTCTTCCTCCATGCTATCTTTGCCAATTTGATTTGTCTAATCAATATGAAGATTAAAATCGCCCATGATTATTGGCATACTTTTCTTACAAGCCTCTATTATTTCTTGATTTATACTCCAGTGGCAGTTAAGGTCACCATGGCCGTCAATTTCTCGCCAGCGGATCCTTCCCATCCGCAGTAGGAGACATTGCTAACATCTCACAATTTGCCGTTCATCGCTGCATTCGTGAGGTCACAGAGGCTCTCTACACCAGGAGAAGGGACTACGTTTCTTCTCTCTGAGCAGAGAGAAGCAGGACGAGTGCGCATCTGGCTTTGCCAGGAGAGCAGGCTTCCCCATAGTGCAGGGCGCCATTGACTGCACATATGTGGCTTTGCGGGCTCCGAATAACAATCCTGAGATCTTCCATAACCGCAAAGGCTATCGCACACTTAATGTACAATGGTGTGTGACCACACCCAGCGCTTCATGATGGTCAATGCCCGCTATCCTAGCAGCAGCCATGATGCCTTCATCCTACGTCAGTCCAGTGTGCCAGCAATTTTCCATTCACCACGTGAAACTCAAGAGTGGCTGCTTAGAGACAAAGGCTATCCGCTCTGCACCTGGCTGATGACACCCCTCTACAACCCTACCATTATATGCCCAGCACACCTATAATGAGAGCCATGCTTCCACCAAGAACATCATCGAGCAGACCATCAGCCTAATGAAGCAACGGTTCCGCTGCCTTGACCGCTCAGGAGGAGCCCTCCAGGTGTCCCATTTCGTGGTGGTCTGTTGCATGCTTCACAACTTGGCCATCATGAGGGCGCAGTCCTTGCCACAAGGATTGCGGGATTCCCTCAGGAGGAGGAAGAGGAAGATGAGGCAGGCAACCAATCTCACTTCCGGATGAGCTGTCCGTGAATGCCTCATCAGATTTCGATTCCAATGAATGAAATCCCAGATCCCCATTGCGCACCACATCCCCATCATACCATTCCTCTGTCATGGAATATCACAGCATCCTCCTGGGCACAAAGCTGAAATGAAAGCCACCACAGAAGATTCAAAACAATATTAATAAATTTATCAAAATTCAACTTACACATATGATATGAACTAGTCATTCTTGTGCAATCCCTTAGTGGGTGAGCTTTCCTGATCTATTGCTCCCCCAGTGACTGCAGCATGGCTGGTGGAAGGCTGCTGAGTTTCCATGGGGGAGACTTTAGATGGCCTTGCAGGACAACCTCGAACAGCTCTGGCCCTGGAAGGCCCAGCTGTAACTGCACCACCTCGGCTTCGGCAGCAGCAATCTGGGCTGGCTGGCTGCTGGGCAGCGGCAAGGGCAATGGAAGAGTGGCAGTGATGGGAACAGGAATGCTGTCATCCTGAGAAAGGACAACAGGGTCTTGTTCCACTGACCTATTGCCACTCCCCCGGGGCGTCGCCTCAGCATTCCTAGCACTCTGTTGGAGCACAGAGTGCTGAGCTGCTGCAACACCTTGCAATCCTCAATCGACAATGGTAAACCCAGCTAAGATGGCAGCTGGCTGAGCTTTGGGTGACATCAAGCTGAGACTGCATGACAGCGGTCCAAGCAAGGGTGGCATCATGCTGAGCATCCACTGCAGCACTAAGACGTTAGGTCACTTCCGCCTGTGCTGCGATGGCAGCCGTAACGTCGCCCATCACACACTGGGTTGATGCGGTCTCTTCGGGAGTTTTCCATCATTTCCAGTCTGGAAATCCTGGGATCCAAGCTCTGCGCAGAGCCCCGTGCAATGTTGGAGGCGCAATCCTCCGTGATACTTGACATTGCCAACATGCTCTCTGGCAGGCTTGCCATTGCATCTACCAATTTGGTGGGCACGTCCATCACCCGTCTTCTGAAGGCCACCACTTTGAAGTCCTCATCTTAGTCCTGTGTAGCAGAAATCGTGCTGGCCCCCAAGCTACCCTTTCCCCCTGGCCTTGTTGCAACTCACATGTGCCTGATGCCTCATCCTGTGCAGATCCTGCTTCTACACTAACCTCTAAAGTACTCGCAGTGCCAGTTTCTGAACTGGTGTCTGCAAGTGACGGATGCAGTGACGTTATGTTTTCTTCTCCTCCCCTGTCGCTCTCGTGCGTCGCCTCGGAGACAGGCTGGTCTGGTGCTTGGTCTTTATTAGCTGAAAGCAGAAAGGCACAAAAGTCATGTTATGGTGGTGGAGGAGCAGGCAAAGCAAGATATGCATGCATACAGCATAAGCTGCTTGAAAGTGAGAAGAGATTGTGGAATGAGGGGGAAGTGGGATGTGAGAAGAGGATTAGGAATGAGCATACTGTTGTTGTCCTCAAGGGCTTCAACCTAGTCGGTTGCCATGGCCTCCATGATCTGCTGCCGAATGATCTCCAGCACTCGCTCCTCCAGTTAGTTGAGGTCCTGGATGGCAGCTTGCCCCCCGCCTTTCTGTCGCTGTTCCTGGCTGATATCGGCAAACTTGGCCCACAAGAGAAAGGGAAATGTGTGAGTGAATATGGTGCAGTGAATTTGGGTGATGTGCTTGCCATAGTTGACTAGCTTTCAGTATGTGCAAGATGTCAGGTGTGGGTGAGAGTGTTGCAGCAGTGATAAGGTTGTGAGGGTTAAGTGAAGCTATGATTGTGAAGTCTAAGTGGTGATAGGCAGAGATTCTTGGTAGGTGAGTGCTGGGGATGTGGTGCATTGAGCAATGTGTGAGGCTCATGGTGCAGATGGTGGGATATGGCATTTGCTAAAGTCTTCACTTACTTAGTCTGCCGTGTGAGGTCATTAAACTTCTTGCGGCACTGGATCTCCGACCTGGGGACCACAATGCTAGCCATCACATAGGCGGTTATCTCCTGCCAAAGCCTTCGAGATGTCTGTGACGAAGGTTTCCTGCCAATCTGTGAGAAGAGGACAGCCTTACTCCTCACCATGGCCACCATCAGTGTCTCGAGCTGCATCTGAGAATCTACGAGCTGTATCCCTGTGTTGAGGCTCAGTCATCTGCTTTCACTGCCAACTGCTTTCAGGTGAAATTGGAACTGGATTGACAATGAGGTGCTGTAGCAGATAAACTGAACAGCTTTCGATTGTTTTAGGGAGAGGGTTGAAATAGCATTGTATAGTTTGCCTAGTAACAATAGTGATTGCCTATAAATAATTATATAAAGAGTTTTAGAGGTTTTAATGTGATGAGGTGTTATATAAATCCAAGTATTATTTGCTAGCAAGTATATTAAAAATGAAAATGGCAATAAAGACAGGTTTGGTGTAGCTGATATATTTTAGCTTTGTTTTACGATGCCTAAATTTTTATCATTGGCTTTGTCTCTGGGGCGCTCTTTTCAATTGGTCACCTCTATTGTTATTTTTTACAAGTTTTATTGTAACACTTGGAAATAAAGAAAGAACGTGCATTAATGTAGCAACTTGTTTTGTCCTGAACACATTCAAAAGTGCTTTCTATCCAATCAATTTATTTACTATTATTGAGTTAAATTGTAGTCACTATTGTGGAGGCAAACACGGCATCCTTTTTGCATACTGCAAGATCCCACCAGCAGCAACAAGGTGAATGGGCTGTTGGTTGAGAGAGGAATCCAGTGTCGCATCTTTTACATTTATCTTAACAGGTTGACGGAGCTTCAATTTGACATTTCATTGAAAAGACAGCACATCTGACAATGCAGCATTCATCTTAATGCCACACTGAAGCACCAGTTTAGATTATATGCTCAAATCCTGGAGTAGGGCTTAAATCTCACAACCTTCAAACTCGGAAGGGGAGTACTAACAACTTAGTCAAGTTGACACTTGAACATTAATACCACCTCATAGAATATATCATGCTAGATTGCTTATGTTATGGTACAATAAAATTTTTTTCATTACCTGTGTTTTATATTTTTCAAATAAATTTTTGCAATGCACAGAGCTAAATAATATGTTAATTTATGACCCTCCTGGATCCATGCAACATTTATATCTTTACATTTTTGGTGCATCACTAATAATAAACAAGAAGTCTCGAATGATATCATTTCCTTGGGTGTGCTCCTTTGCCCAGGTGAGGGGAGGCGGGGGGGGGGGGGGGGGGAGAAAAATCAAGGCACCAAGTCTTGCATATAACAAGACTTCCTGTAAGTGCCACACTTGCTTCCTGTAACAATATTAAGTTTCTGTTATGCCTGTCATAATTCAACTTAACCCTTGCTTATGTTTATGCTTACCTACCCCAGTATCCTCTCAGCTCTATCGCCAAGACAGATGATGCGGTGGCTCTGTTCTCTACTTGCTCTTCACTTTTAATTCTGACCCTTTCCCCTTCTTCCTCTCTGCATCCCCTCACCCTTCTTGTTTCCTTCAACCATTTTCCCTTCACCCTTGTTCTTCGTCTCCCCAACACCCTCCACTCACTGTTGTCCCTCATTTCCCCATACATTTCTCTCAGCTTCGCTCCTTTCTATTTCTTCCTATCTCCAACCTTTCCCTTCGTGGCCTTTTGTCATAGTATCCCTGGGCTCACAGACTGCTCTTTGCTGTTGGAAATTAACACTTTACTTTTTAAAGCACTCATCTGCTGAGTAAACTCTGCTCAGTAGATGTAAGCGCTATGAATGCTTTAAAAAGCAAACAGGCAGTTTCCCACCGGCAAAAGCAGTCAGGGAGCCCGGAAGTGGCCAAAGGCAGAGGCAGACCACGTAAGCATTAAGGGGATCATTTTGACTTTGGATGATAGTATAAAATGAGCCATATCAGATCAGCCACCCGTTATACATCTCCCAATTTTCATTTCCATTGAAGTCAAATGAAGGAACTGAAAATCAGGAAAGAATAATGGGCAGCTGATCAAATATCACCTGTATTATACTGTCCCCCAAAATCAAAATTACCCCTCATATGTACTTTGATTTCCAAAGTAGGTAAACCTGCCGAAGATTAGCAGCAGACCTGGGCATGACCAAAGTTGGAGGGAGGTGACAGTGGGTAGGATGAGGCCAAAGAGCCACACCATATGGAGGATGGGAAGCCACTACTTCTGTTCTGCTGTCCAACAATGCTGCTGTATTGTAGACCAATGCTTGTCCCATGCTATTGGCTGCTGCTGTCTTCTTGACTTCTCTGGGGCTTCAGCCTTGGGGTTCTCTTTGCTAAAATTAATGGATTTAGAATAACAACTCCTCAATCTACCAATAGCAGCACAGAGAGCAACTCTGCAGCTTGAATCTCCATGGAATTCAAACCGGAATTCAAATAGGTTGAGTGAGTGAGAAAGCAGCAGCAGCCAGGAATGCAAATTCACATTTTTATTTGCAAAAAAAATACAACTTTTTGTTTGGATACCCATTCTTGCCTCAGCATTTCTTTAGTCTAGCCTCTATACTCGTAGAACTTCAACAAATGCTGTTGAAGGAATGTTGCTCTTAAATCTGACTACATCACTGCAAATTTTACATAGTTTAAACATTGATGTAAAGCTGCAGTTCAAGAGACTGTTGAGGGAAAATAATTTATTATTTTTAATAATTGATACATGAAATAACTTTTAACAACCAACATAATGTGATCTATTCAAAATCGTTAATCTGCATATAATTATGAATAGCCAAATCTAGATCTACTGTGCCTCCCTCTTCTCAGCCAAATGTAGTTCAACAACTACAATAACAACAACTTAATTTATATTGTGCCTTTAAATGTCCCACGGCACTTAACATTCTAAGGATTATCCTCGAGAGCAAGGACAACTCACTGCTCCTTTTCTCCACAATGAACCAATCTTCAAACTCCTGTTACTCACCCCTTCACCCTCACTTCCAAAACCAAATGTGAAGAATTTATGGATTTCTTTGTCTCTGGCATTTAGACCATCTATGCAGCTTCCTAAGCTGCTATTTCCTCCTCTCTTCCCATCACTGTTCCTGATTAACCCTGTTCATCCTATCCCAGTCCCGTCACTTTGTAGTTTATCTCCTGTTCGACCCCCAGCTCATGAGACTCGCCACCTGCTCCCTCAAAACCCTCCCTATCCAGCACCTGATCACTCAGTTACTTTTCCTGGTTCCCATGCTCCCTACAGTTTTGTTTCTTCCCTGTTTACAGCATTGAGACCAAATTGACCAAAGTCACAATTGACTCGCTCTGTAAGCGATCATGGTGCGTTATTGCTCCTTGTCCACCTCAACCTCTCCACGTTTTTTAATATGGTCAGTTATACCATACTAATGCATCACCTCTTCTGTTTCAGCCACCTCTTTGGGATTACTATTGCATGGATCCGTTCCTTCATGCCCCTGCACCATCACTACCAGAGTTCCCAAGGATCTATCCTCCTCATCTCATTTACATACTGCCCTTCAATGAGCTTATTCATAGAAATGGGGCAGTTTCAATGGGCCTCCCATTTATTTTTGGTGCACTCACATGAGATGCGGCGACTTCCTACGATCAAAACGGCGCTAAAAAAATGTCCTGGGATTCTGGCGCCTCTGCCGACTCTCCCAGGGCTTGGCGCGTCGTAGCGAGTCCATTGGGGGGACGGAGCTGGGGCCCTGCGCTTAAAAGAGTGCAGGCAGCTGTCTGCATGCGCAGTACAGCATTCGCGCATGCGCAGTAGTTCCTCCCATGATTGTGATGATGCGTGACTGCAGCTTGGGACCCAACATGTCCCGTCGCTATCCCAAGCCGAGTGGCCTGCACAGGACGGTCTCTGCCTTCCTGCGCTGAGCACTACAAGAAACAGGTTGGTGCGGGGAGACTTTTGATCGGGCGGGTGGGGGGGAGAGAGTTTTTATCGGGGGGGTGGTTGGTGAAAATACTTTCCTACGAGCAGGAGGTACTTCTATTTTTTATTTATATATCTTGAAAAAATTATGTAAATATATTTTGTCTCTACTTTTATTTTTGTAGTTTAAGCTTCCATGAATGCTTCTGTTGTATAGTAAATTAACTTTGCGAAGTTTGTCGGTCCTGTATAGCTTTTTGATCCTATTCACATTCTTTAGTCAAGTCATTAAGTACCTATCTGCGCTGATTTCTTAACTCTCTGCAAGGGTTTTCTGTGCGGCCACAAGTGGCCACATACGCTAGCCTAAGTTAATTTGGAGCTGTCCAAACTGGCTTAAATGGCCAAAATGGGCGTAGGTGGCTGGTAACGCCCCCTTTTGGAAAAAAAAACGAAACAAAAAAAAATCCTAACTAACTCACTTGCACTGGCGCAAATTAAATGTGCAGAATGGGGATTTTTAAGATACTCCAGAAAAATCAAGTTACTCCAAAAAAAACAGAGCAACTCCTGGGCAAATTTGGGCCCTATGTGTTTGTTGATACCCAGCTCTACTGTTTTTCCACTACTTCTTTCAACCACATAACCATCTCTCTACTGTCAGATTGGCTGACTGACTGACTGACATTAATCCATGGATAAATAAAAAATTCCTCCAACTAAAGATCAGAACCTTAACCTTTGGCCCCTTTCCATATACTCTATGCCCTTGTCAATGATACCATCCTCATTTCTGGCTATTCACTCAGGCGAATCAGAGCATGCAAAACCTTACTGTCCAGTTTGACCCAGAGTTGAATTTGAAACCCCATATCCTATCCACCACTAAGGCTGCCACTTCCACCCTTACCTCATCCCCACTGCTGCCAAAACCATTATCCACACTTTTGTCACCTCTAGATCCAAGTTCTTTAAAGTCATCCATGCCAAAAACTCAGCTGACCATATCCTATTCTCTACCACGTCTTGCTCCCCCATCACCTCCATCCTCCCTAATCTACACTGTCTTCCGCACCCCAATGCACTGAATTTAAAAACACTTGTCTTCTTCAAATTGCTGCACAATAATTATTGAACAGAGGTTCAGGTGTCTCAGCAGGCCTGGGAGCTCCCCACAATATGCCCCACGAATAGTTTCCTGCATCGTAGTGATGTGCTGCATATTTCACTATCTCGCCATATTTAAAGGCCTGCATTTAAGGGAGGCAGAACAGCAGCTGTCCTCATCGGGCGAGGAAGGCTTGGGGGAAAACAAGGAAGCAGTAGAAGAAGGAGGACCACCTGAATGCCTCAGAGCAAGAAATGTGAGGGATCAGCTAATTCCGTTGACATTCTCATTCCCTGACCCTGAGAACTTAGCGAGCTCCCCTGCATTAACAGTCCTTCACATATCCTTCACTACTCCCTTCATCCAGCATTACAGAACATTCAAACCATTCAGACAACTTCTATAGCAATGCCATACTGATGGTGTGGACTGAGATGCTGCTATAAAGTCACACTGCAGTCCAAAGTGCCAAATGTGATCAATTTAATTCTTGACAATATTTGCCTTCCAGTCATTTCTCACCCAAGTGATTAACCCATAGTGTTTTTCCTTAAAGAAAAGAATACGCGGTGCACAAGCCCCTGTTAGGGGCTTCGCAAGTTCTGGGCTTAGGCATGCACTGTGCATGTGCTGAAACCTGGAACTTGCGATCTGTCAAGAATCGTCTTGACAGATCGTACGAATCCGAAAGTAAGGGGAATTCGTGGGCGGAGAGTTCGGCTATTTGCCCAACGGATGCCCGCGGAATTCTTACGCCTGTTAAAAGCAGGCATAAGGCATGCTTTTGCCAGCATAAGAGTTTTAAAAAATAGAAAAATAAAATGTTCTCACTCATTTATACATTTTCCAATAAAGTAAGTTTATTTTTAGCCCCGTTAAAACATATAGGGCTGGGTTTTCTGCTCTTTTGTTCCTTGTTTCGTACCCCAGCGGGGCGGTAAATGCTGTTTCTGGGCGTGAACAGGGGGTCCAGAATTTAGCGCCTGGCTGGAAGTTTCATAAATGGTTTTGCGGCGGTGCAAAAACACCTCGCCTTCTGTATTGACCATCACTATGACGTAAATCATCGTGCAAGACTGTGCTAGCGCCCCGGATGGAACTTTCGGTCCTAACGTCTCATTTAACGACCATCCCTGAAAATGACTGAAAAAAAACAGGCAGTCCCAGGGTGCAGCAGACGCTATTGGCGGCATATTTAAATAGAGGCTGGAGGATCTTATATTGCAGTTGTCAGTGACTGATACAGTTGGGTGCAGAATGCTGCATGCGGCTCCGAGTTGCAAACGGCACTTTTATGTGCCATGACAGTTTTCTTACAAGGTCAGTGAGAGATTTCAATGTGCGTAATAATAGTTTGGCAACGTATCATGCTGGTTGCTATTGGCAGGTGGCTTCAAGCTGGAAGAAGGGTGCTTGGTCATGTTGTGCCACTGAATCGAAGAGGTCGCAGATGTTTGGGCAGGAGGCCTTACCCCCCTCCCACGCGTTTACAGGGAACATCGCTCATACCTCCACATCTCTGATGCACAGTGCGTTAGAAGGTTTCTAAAAAGAAGTGCTGACAGAGATATGCCAGCTCATATAGGCAGATTTACAGCCTACCAGCGGCAGCAGGACTGCGCTGCCCATCCAGATGAAAGTGACAGCAGCTCCTTCCAAGCAGCAACAGGGGACATATGCAGCATCTCGCAGCACGCTGCATTCGCCAGGTTACAAGGGCACTGTACGCACGGAGAATGGACTTCATAAAGTTCCCAATGAGCAGGGACAGCCAGAATGAGAGGGCTCTGGGGTTTGGATGATTTGTAGGCTTCCCAAGGTTCAAGGTGCCATAGACTGTACACATGTCGCCTGGCGAGCACCATCACACGATACAGAGGTCTTCAGAAACTAGCTGGTCTGCAACCACACTCAGCGCATCCTCACAGTGAATGCCTGCTATCCAGGGAGCACACATGATGCTTTCATCTTGCTTGAGAGCAGTGTCTCACGAATGTTTCAGTGCCAAAGACAAGCCAATAACTGGCTGATCGAGGACAAAGGATATGGCCTGGCCATCTAACTCATGAAATCCCCCCGGAACCCTGCCACAAAAGCCAAGTAACACTATAATGAGAGTCATGCAGTCACCCACAGCATCATCGAACAGACAATTGGCATGCTGCAGCAGTGCTTTCGATGCCTGGAATGCTCTGGAGGCAGCCTTCAATACTCCCTACAACAGGTCTCCGAGTGTCATGTGCTGCATGCCACACAACTTAGCCCTCATGAGGGGACAGGCATTGCCAGTGGGGATTGCAGGACCACCTCAGGAGGAGGAGGAAGAGAAGCCTGGCGAGGAACCCATTGCACATCCACCACAACCACAGGGGAGGCAACGTGGAGATGTGGCTGCAGCAAGAGCCTTACGTCAGCATCTCATCATTGACCAGTTTGGTTGAACGGGAAAGATGGGGTTGATGTGCTGACTCGCTACTCTATGTCACCATGCTGGCTATTCTGCACTTGATTCTGCGAATGAGACACACTACACCAATGACAAAGGTCAAACAAAATTTGGCGAAATGTAACATTTACAATCCCCCCCCCCCCCCCCCCCCGCCACAAAATCCCCAAACTATACAATCCTTAAAGACTAAATTAACACAAAACTGCTCCCAGCAGTGAACAAAATGTTATTTAACACAAGACTGCTTCATGAAGCAAAACCTTGAAGAGGGGTGCATTGTTATCACACAACTATGTACAATGTGGACAAAGGTTCAGACATTCCTGGCAATGAAGTGATGCCAGCCCTTAATGGGTCTTTGCAAATCATTTCCCCCCCCCCACTCTTCAATCCCCCTCCCATGTCTGCTGCTCCTCAATTAGTCCTCAGGGCATACAGCAAGGCTGCTAGAGGGCTGCTGTGTTGTGGGTCCATACAATACAGACAGCATCTGAGGACAGTCTGGACTGGCTCTTGGCCTGGAAGGCCCGGCTTTGAACTGGGGCGCCTCATCATCGGTGTCATCAGGCGGTTGGGGTGTCAACCGTGTATTGTCAACCATGGTTGACGAGTGAGTGGTGCGATCCAGAATGCTGTCAACTTCCTATTTCTGTGGAGCCACTGACTCTCCGACAGGGCTGGGCCGTAGCAACCAGAGCATGATGTCTCCCCACAAAATGCTGGCCTGCTTTGGCACCATCCCTTCTCTGTTGGACAATGGGGAATGCAGAGAGTATGGAAGCAGACATGGACTGCATCACTTGGTCAAGCTGAAACAAAGCTTGTTCCTGTGATGTGCCAGAGTCTGCGGCATGATCAATGGCACACGCCACGCTGTTGCTTCTGGAGGCCACTAGCCTCTGTGTGTGGGCAATGATGGCCTCGCTGGACTCACGACTCGCAACGACAATCTGCGACGTTGCCTCTGCAACAGTTGCAGTAAGCTTGTCGGTGCTCGCCCAATGCATCCATAAGCTCACGGTGCATAACTCTGGTTTCCCTGGATATTTTTACCAGGTCCAGTTCCACATCTGCCTGTCTTATAGCAGAGTGACTTTGCTGACTCACTCTGCAGAGAGCTGGCCTGCGGGATTCCACCCTGGCACTGCTTTGCTTTACGCCAGTGGGACCAGGAGCCTCCGACTCCTCAAACCCCGGGAAGTCAGCGTCGTCCCCAGATGAATTGAATGTCATCGGGGCAACTGGTGGGCTTTGATACTCCGCAGGAGCAATATCCTTCCCTCCCTCGTTGTCTCTACCGTGGCCTAATATGGAGGCCTCCCTCAAGGGATGCTGCGCCTCTGGTTGATCATCTGGAAAAGTAGAAAACAACAGAGGAGTGGGTGTTAGCAGGGGAGGGGGCATAACCATTTACATAACCTCACTACCCGAAGGGGGCTCAGCATCGTCTCCAGCAACTGCCCGAGCTGGGACTCCGATGAGGGCAGAGACCCTTTTCTCCACATCGGTTAACGGGATTGGTTGAGGTGGACCCCCACCTGTCCGCAGCTATTCCCTTCTATTATGGGTGCGTTTTGACTGCAAAGAGAAAATTAGGAAGGGTTTAGATAGGGTTTCTCTGCTGTTGTGGCACATATGCCTACCAGAATACAATAGGTGATATTGTGTGAATGTTATTGTTGCTTCCGTTCAATCTGTTTAGATGTTGCATATGCTTCGTCAGTATTTGTGAGCAGATTTGAGGCAGAAGAACATAAGAAATAGGAGCAGGAATAGGCCATTTGGCCCCTTGAGGCTGCTCTGCCATTTCATAAGATCATGGCTGATTTGATCTTGGGCTCAGCTCCACTTCTCTGCCCACTCCCCATAACCCTTCATTCCCTTATCATTCAAAAATCTGTCCATCTCCACCTTAAATATATTCAATGACTCAGCTCTCTGGGGCAGAGAATTCCACAGATTTACGACCCTCTAAGAGAAGAAATTCCTCCTCATCTCAGTTCTAAATGGGTGACCCCTTATTCTGGAACTATGCCCCCGAGTTCTAGATTCCCTCACGAGGGGAATCATCCTCTCTGCATCTACCTTGTCGAGCCCCTCAGTATCTTATATGTTTCAATAAGATCACCTCTCATTCTTCTAAACTCCAATGAGTCTGGGCCAACTTGCTCAACCTTTCTTCATAAGTCAATCCTTCATCTCTGAAATCAACCTTATATGGGGGCTGTAAGCGATCTTTCAGAAAGGCATAGCGGCAGTTGGAGTGTATTGCGAGGGACGATGTGAATGATAGCGTTAATGTGCATGGATCATTAAAAGCAAATGGATGCCGAAGTAAATCTTCATTTATATAATGCATTGTGATAGTTATCCCACAGAGTGTTGAGAGGGATCATATGCATGACAAACTTCACATAGTGTGTGAGATTAATGTTAGAAGTCATGAAGGCATACATAGATACAAATGGTACTCATCCTGACGACCTTCGGATAGTGGGCATGGTGTCTGCAGCAGACATCTCCTGCGCAATCTCCCTCCATACTCGCATACACAGGAAGGAGTGGTCTGGCTCCCCCAGCAAGATGGAGTGCGGTCCACCTCCTCTCCACTGCATGGACTAAGGCCTCACTTGCCTCATGGCTGAAGCGCCTGGTACGCTGCCTTCCCTCTTGATCCTCCATCTCAGCTGAAGTGGTTCGGATTATATGAGCATGCGCGCAGGAAGCTGCCGTACCCTGCATTAGCGTTTGCGACTGGGGAAAAAAAAGAAAAAAAAAATTACTGCGCATGCGCAAAATGGCCACCTCCTTTAATGCGGAAGTTTCGGCTCAGGCGCATAAAGTCAGCGCTCCTCCAGATGACTTTTTTGCTGAAACTTCCAGGCGAAGGTCCAAACTATTTTCAGGTGCAAACTTTTATGCCCCGCCGCGATTAATGCCCCAAAATCCAAAAAGCCGAAAATCCAACCCTTAATTTAAAAAAAAAATGTTGTTTAAAATATTTAATTAAAGGATATTTTAATTCATTTTAAATATGTAAATTAAAAAACATTTATTTCCCATTCATACTTATGGGAGTTCCATACAAATAGTAACCCATAAGTATGAATGGGAATTCCCTTCCTTTATTGGTTGGGCAAGCCCCCATGATCTCACAGGTGCTTGCAAACTACATGAACCCCTGAGATACGTGGGCCTCTACCCACGGGTACGTGGAGAGGCCCAGGAGCACGAATCTACAAACCTCCCGGACCACGAGGTAAATTCGTAGATTTTTTGCAGGTCGGAGGCATCTGCCCGCAGGAAGTCTCCGACTGCAATTTCCACCCTAAAAATGTTGCTCTGCCATCTGAGGAAAACAAGGAGGATTAGTTAGAACAGAGTTCTTTGTTATCCCAAGCATTTTACTTAGATATTGACAAATTAAAATATCTTGAGGATATAAGGAGTGATGGCTCACTTGGGAGAGTAATCTGAAACATTAAAGATAAAAGTAGCTACAGGTAAAAGGGTAAAATAAACCAAAAATGTAATAGGTACTCTTGCTTTGCGAAGTTCCTTAAAATATACTGTTTTGCTCCTCATCTGTTCTTCGAGCCTACAGATACAATACTTTACACATGCATGGTGCATTGTCGTGTTGTGGGGCAAGTACAGTTGGAGTGCAAAACCTACCTTACGCCTAGTTCATGCAACAGCACATCCACTTCACCAACCATCTAATAGGGAAAACCTAGCTAAGATTATATTGTACACTAGATTGTTAACTCCTGTCATGTGATAAAAATTATTGAATACTGACATTGTTTAAATGTTATGGCCGGAAATAAACACAATAAACAATTAAGTCTGCCTGTGCTGTGTTCCATCTATGCCAAGTAGGAGGGCGATCTGCTCTCAGGCTGTTGACAGTGTCATTCTCAATTACCAGCTGGACCCCGTGTAATCATGACTTTTTTCCTCTCCAATATTTCCTCTGTGAAGAAGTGCCTGTTCTGCACTCAACTACTCCCCACAGAAGGACAACTAAGACCTGATATTCTGTACTGTGTGTGATTACAGGCATAAACTCGCTGCGTCAATGAGCCATTGTCAGCAGGAGAAATTTTGTTTGAACTTGCTTTTGAGTAAGACCAGCATTCTAGCCCAAGTTTGCCCAGGAGTTGCTCCTTTTTTTTTGGAGCAACTTGATTTTTCTGGACAATCTTTTTATTGCAGTTCTGGCCATTTACTTTGCGCCAGTGTAAGTGAGTTAGTTACGTTTTTTTTAAGTTCAGTTTTTTTTTCCCAAAAGGGGGCGTTCCCAGCCACTTAACCCTGTTTTAGGCATTTGGCCAGCAAATAGTCTCTCCAAGCTAACTTAGACCAGCGTATGTTGCCACTTCTGTCCGCACAGAAAAACCTTACCTCGAGTTAAGGAATCGGCGCAAGTAACTACATTTAAAGCACCACCAAGCACCAAACAAAGCACAAAAAGTAATAAGCAATTAATTAACAAATAAAATAGAAACATAGAAAATAGGTGCAGGAGTAGGCCATTCGGCCCTTCGAACCTGCACCACCATTCAATAAGATCATGGCTGATCATTCACCTCTGTACTCAATAATAACTTCACGGTGAGGCGGGCAATAATCAAGGAATAATGGAGGCATGTGAAAAAGGAACAGCAGTAATCATGGAGGATTTTAACCTACATATCGATTGGTCAAATCAAATCGCACGGGGTAGCCTGGAGGAGGAATTCATAGAATGCATACGGGATTGTTTCTTAGAACAGTATGTTACAGAACCTACAAGGGAGCAAGCTTTCTTAGATCTGGTCCTGTGTAATGAGACAGGAATAATAAACGATCTCCTAGTAAAAGATCCCCTCGGAATGAGTGATCACAGTATGGTTGAATTGTAATACAGATTGAGGGTGAGGAAGTAGTGTCTCAAACGAGCGTAGTATGCTTAAACAAAGGGGACTACAGTGGGATGAGGGCAGAGTTGGCTAAAGTAGAATGGAAACATAAGAACATAAGAATTTGGAACAGGAGTAGGCCATCTAGCCCCTCGAACCTGCTCCGCCATTCAATAAGATCATGGCTGATCTTGCTGTGGACTCAGCTCCACTTACCCGCCCGCTCCCCGTAACCCTTAATTCCCTTATTGGTTAAAAATCTATCGATCTGTGACTTGAATACATTCAATGAGCTAGCCTCAACTGTTTCCTTGGGCAGAGAATTCCACAGATTCACAACTCTCTGGGAGAAGAAATTCCTTCTCAACTCGGTTTTAAATTGGCTCGCCCGTATTTTGAGGCTGTGCCCCCTAGTTCTAGTCTCCCCTACCAGTGGAAACAACCTCTCCGCCTCTATCTTGTCTATCCCTTTCATTATTTTAAATGTTTCTATAAGATCACCCCTCATCCTTCGGAACTTCAACGAGTAAAGACCCAGTCTACTCAATCTATCATCATAAGGTAACCCCCTCATCTCCGGAATCAGCCGAGTGAATCGACTCTGTACCCCCTCCAAAGCCAGTATATCCTTCCTTAAGTAAGGTGACCAAAACTGCACGCAGTACTCCAGGTGCAGCCTTGCCAATACCTTGTACAGTTGCAGCAGGACCTCCCTGCTTTTGTACTCCATCCCTCTCACAATGAAGGCCAACATTCCATTCGCCTTCCTGATTACCTGCTGCACCTGCAAACTAACTTTTTGGGATTCATGCACGGAACTCTGCGCGCTTTCGGGTTCGGGACGCATTTCGTCGCCCGGATCCGACTTTTGTACGCCGCCGCGGATGTCTGATTAAGGTTAACGGGTCCTTGATCGCTTTAGGAGAGGGGTGCGCCAGGGATGCCCCATGTCCGGCCAGTTATACGCCGTTTGCGTGGAGCCTTTCCTGCGCCTCTTGCGGACGAGGTTGACGGGACTGGCTCTGCAAGGGCCGGGCGTGGGGGTCGTCCTCTCGGCTTACGCCGATGACGTGCTCCTCGCGGTAGAGGATCCCGCTGACCTGCGGAGGATGCGTGAGTGCCAGGAGATTTAATCGGCCGCGTCCTCCGCCAGGATCAACTGGGAGAAATGTTCCGGACTCCTGGTGGGTCAGTGGTGGGTGGACTCCCTGCCGGAGGAGCTCAGGCCTTTTGCCTGGAGCACGACCCATCTCCTCTATCTGGGAGTCTACCTTAGCCCCGACGAGGGAGCCTGGCCGGCAAACTGGCAGGAGCTGGAGGCCAAGGTCGCCGCTCGCCTAGGGCGCTGGACAGGACTGCTCCGAGTGCTGTCCTACAGGGGTCGAGCGCTAGTCATAAACCAGCTGGTGGCCGCAATGTTGTGGTACCGGCTGGTCACTTTGACCCCTCCCCCTGCGTTTGTCGCCAAGATACAGAAGAAGCTGGTGGGCTTCTTCTGGAACAACAGGAAGCACTGGGTCTCTGCTGCGGTCTTGAGTCTCCCGCTTGAGGAGGGCGGTCAGTCGTTGGTGTGCGTCAGCGCCCAGCTCGCGACTTTCCGTCTTCAGACCCTGCAGAGATACCTTTACGTCGAGCCCCCTCCTAGGTGGTGTGCTCTGGCGACGTATTTCTTCCGCCAGCAGCGCGACCTCAATTACGACACGCAGCTCCTGTTTGTGAACTTGGGGGGTGTCAGGACCGCCCTCCGGGATCTGCCTGTCTTTTACAAGGAACTCATCAGGGTCTGGAACAAAGTCTCCACCAAGCGCAGCTCTCCACCGGCTGGAGTGGCGGCCGTCCTGCAGGAGCCGCTGCTCGGGAATCCGTACCTCCACGACCGAGGTTTCATGTGGCGGTCGGAAGAGAGGGCTGTGGCTGGTGAGGTGACCAGGGTCAGGGACCTGCTCGATGGCGGAGGAGCGGGCTGGATGGCGCCAGACACGCTGGCGCGGCGCCTAAATTCTGCCAACGTCCGCCACGCGGCCGATGCCATCGAGTCGCTAAAAACAGCTCTGGGCCCTGACTCCGTTAGGTGCATCGAGGAGGCTCAAGCACGTGGGGAGATCCCGTCCGAACTGACCCCCGTCCGGACGGAATTCCTCATCGGCGCCAAACCCCGGAACCTCCCTCGGGGGCCGGCGCCTCACAACTTGAGCCGCCTCGGGGAAATCCCCTCCGTGCCTTTCAATTCCGCGCGGAGGGGTTTCCTGTACGGGCTGCTCCTGCACACTCTCAACTTTGCCATCCTCGCCGGCCGTCCGGACACGCCATGGCGTACCATCCTGCCGTCCGGAGGAGGCGGGGGTCCCCGATGGAGGGCACTCTACGCAGGGGTCCTCCCACTATTCATCGGGGACTTGGCCTGGAGGGTGGTGCACGGAGCAGTGCCGTGCAATAAATTTTTAAGCCGGTTCACGGACTCCCAGGCCGCCTGCAATTTCTGCCGTCTGGAGGAGTCCGTGTTCCATGTTTTTATTGAGTGCACGAGGTTGCAGCCCCTGTTCCATTATTTGAAGGGGCTGCTCCTGAAATTCTGGCTGCACTTCAGTCCCACTCTCCTGATCTTTGGGCACCCTGTGCGGAGGGGAGCGGGTAGGTCCGCAGGCCTCCTCGTAGGACTGCTCCTGGGCACGGCCAAGGGTGCCATCAGCCGGTCCAGGCAGCGGGCGGTCGAGGGGGTCGTTCAACCTGACTGCCTGCCTCTCTTCCGTTCTTACATCCGGTCCAGGGTGTCCTTGGAGATGGAGCACGCGGTGTCCACCGGTACGCTCGCGGCCTTCCGCGAGAGGTGGGCACCGGAGGGACTGGAGTGCATCATCACACCCGGCAACCAAATTTTAATTTGATTTTACGTTTTAAAGTTTAATTTGTTTTAATTGCCGGTGCTTTTAGTGTCCCCCTTCCCTTTTATAGGGGGCACTGGGGAAAAATTGTGATTTTAGTGCCCAAAAAAAAACCAAAAAAAAAAAAGAAAAACACAAAAAAAAACAAAAAAAGGAAAAAATAGGGCCTTGTAAATGTCTGGTGTGTCACCCAGGTAGGGTGGCATGGTTTAATGTCTTTTGTTTTTGCAGATAAACTCCAAAAAGAGTTTCATGCACAAGGACCCCCAGGTCCCTCTGCACCGCAGCATGTTGTAATTTCTCCCCATTCAAATAATATTCCCCTTTACTGTTTTTTTTCCAAGACTGTTGCCCCGAAGGTTCGACACTGTACAAGAGTGGTTAAATTCAATTCAAATATTTATCTAAAAATATTTAAAATATGCAACAATTTTCAAACTGTAAAAAATTAACAGCTGTTTTTACAATGTTAATAAAAACTTTAACAAAACTTACAAAACTTTAATACCAACTTTAACAAACATTTTATAACTTGTATAACAAACCCTTTACTTTCCCCACCCACGCCCTCTGTCCCTTCCGCAGCCGCCTGGTACACCACCCTTGGATCTCCCTGAGTATATACCAAGTCGGCATCCAGCACCGCACCCCAAGTACTGTTGCTGTTGTTAGGGGTGGGGCGAATGAAACATTGCAGGCGCAATAACTGGGGTCTCAGGAGAAGCTCACGCTGTGGAAGGCAAGGCTTCAGGGCTGGAAGATGGTGTCACCTCCCCACCCTCAAGTGCTATCGACCTGACTACTATGGCACATGGGGGTTCCACGCCATGTCCCGATCCTGTCGATTGCTGCATGGCTTCGACGGTGTCGGCGGTTCGCTCCATCGCGGCGATCATAAGCAACCCTTCTTCCAATTGGCGCTCTGATAGAACTGTGATGTTAGTGGCTATTGTAGTCATGGCCTTGAGCAGCTCTCGACTTATGTCGACGTTGGCCTGTGACAGACACATCAAGTCCTGGTGCACACCTGCAGCAATCGACCTTTCCTGCACCAACCTCTGTCACTGTGGCAAAGGCCCTGCAACAATGAGGGTGCCTTGTTGTGCATGGCTTGGTCCGGCAGATTCAGAGGACCCATGAGGGAATCCCATGAATATAGACTCCGTGGTGGTGGAGGATGTTCCAGCTGTCCCACCTGGAGCTGGTGCATCCTCCTCCGTCTCCAGCACCAGCTCCACCTCTACTGGCTGCTGGATCAGCGGCTTATCCTGTTCTTCTTTTCTTCCTCTTCCTCTTCCTCGTCAGGAGAGGGCTGGGTGATGCCAGAGGTGGAGGCAGTGGGTCTGTTGTCAGTGTCACTGTGGTCTGAATCATTGGAATCTGGAAGTACAAAACAACATTTAAAAAGGCATGGCACCAGGGAGCAGGTAAGGGTTATATTAGTACATAGTACAGTGACTTATCGTAGTCTTGCTTAAATGTCTACCACTGCTGCAGAACTGCATTACATATCGCAGACAGAATACATATGAATTGCGTTACATGCCCCCATATTCCAGTACATCACATGAGGCCAACATTACAGTGCAATAAACTTACATTACGTTACATCAGGCCTACATTACAGTTAGATTACCTGACATGATAAGACCGCAACGCGTACTGCATTTTATTCACCTTACCATCTTGTGTGAGTGGATCAGCTCCAATGCTGGTGGTAACACAGTTGCTATCCCCAACCAGGGACAGGGCACGGATCTTGATATCTGTAAGCGGCTCCTGGGTTGTGAGGCCGCCCCCCGTACGACGCTGATCGGCCGCTATTGCAGATGTCTTCCTCTGATGAAAGGAAAGTAAATCAAAGTATAAATCTTCAATCTATTTAACATCGCACACACGCACATACACACAAAGCACTGCGTTGATCCTCTTGTCATTGCCTGAAAAGCACGAATAAATTGCCGTAACCTTAAAATAAATAACATCATCCATGTGACACTGAACCTACATTTACATGGTACATAGCACGTGTGGTGGGCATAAATAAAATCATTACTTACTTTTGCTACCCTCACCAGGTCGTTCCACCTCTTACGGCACCTTTCCTCGGTGCGTACCATCGTACTTTTCGCGGACACAGCCTCCCCAATTTTGACCCAAATTCATTTGTACTCCTTTGGGAGGGACTTTCCACGACTGAGGTTGGAGTACCTCTCTGTGATGTGCTCGAGAAGGGCAGGTAACTCCGTTTCATCGAAGGCAGGCACACTCAATCTCCCCTCCTTCTCGATATTCCTGTGCTTGGATGTTTTCTTTAGTATTGGCATAATTTTTTTCTGGATATTAATTTTCCCTTCTTAAATATCTGTTCTTGTGTTGAAACTGAATAATTATTAGATGTTACCAATTTTTTTCCACTGTGCTATCTATTTTCAAACTCACTGGCCTTCGACTACCTTGCTGCTCCTTCTCACTTTCTCTCTCTCTCTCTCTCTCTCCACAACTCACTGTGCATGCGTGGGTGACCCCTGACCCCCGAAATCGTGGGTAAAACGCTTGTGGAAAAAAAATTTGCGCATGCGCAGTTTCGTGCTGCACCGCCCATTGAACAGAGAGTCGATCTTGATTGACTACTAAGATGCATACCACCCGATGCAGACCGCTAACATATCGCCGACATAACGGCGAACATTTTTTTCACCAATTTTGCCTTCTTCAGTCTCGGTGGTATAAAACGACATACCGCTGGCATACCGCCAAGAAATGGGCGGCCCATCGATTTCGACCAATTTCGGCCGCAAAGAATAAAGTGCCGCAGCTTATGTTAAGATTTATTTCTTGGCAATCCGTTGTTTTGAGAGAAAAAAATTAAAGATATCTGCTCCGTATTTTACAATATTAACTAATTTACTGGAATTCTTTGATATAACGAGCATGGTGGATAGAGGTGTACCGATGGATGTGATGTATTTAGAATTCCAAAAGGCATTCGATAAGGTGCCACACAAAAGGTTACTGCAGAATAATAAAAGTGCGCGGAGTCAGAGGAAATGTATTAGCGTGGATAGAGAATTGGCTGGCTGGCAGAGAGAGGAGAGTTGGGATAGATGGGTCCTTTTCGGGTTGGAAATCGGTGGTCAGTGGTGTGCCACAGGGATCGGTGCTGGGACCACAACTTTTTACAATATACGTGGATGGCCTGGAAGAAGGCACAGAGTGTAGTGTAACAAAATTTGCAGATGACACAAAGATTAGTGGGAAAGCGGGTTGTGTAGAGGACTCAGAGAGGCTGCAAGGAGATTTGGATAGGTTAAGCGAATGGGCTAAGGTTTGGCAGATGGAATACAATGTCGGAAAGTATGAGGTCATCCACCTTGGGGAAAAAAAACAGTAAAAGGGAATATTATTTGAATGGGGAGAAATTACAACATGCTGCGGTGCAGAGGGACCTGGGGGTCCTTGTGCGTGAACCCCAAAAAGTTAGTTTGCAGGTGCAGCAGGTAATCAGGAAGGCGAATGGAATGTTGGCCTTCATTGTGAGAGGGATGGAGTACAAAAGCAGGGAGGTCCTGCTGCAACTGTATAGGGTATTGGTGAGGCCGCACCTGGAGTACTGCGTGCAGTTTTGGTCACCTTACTTAAGGAAGGATATACTAGCTTTGGAGGGGGTACAGAGACGATTCACTCGGCTGATTCCGGAGATGAGGGGGTTACCTTATGATGATAGATTGAGTAGACTGGGTCTTTACTCATTGGATTTCAGAAGGATGAGGGGTGATCTTATAGAAACATTTTAAATAATGAAAGGGATAGACAAGATAGAGGCAGAGAGGTTATTTCCACTGGTCGGGGAGACTAAAACTAGGGGGCACAGCCTCAAAATACGGGCGAGCCAATTTAAAACCGAGTTGAGAAGGAATTTCTTCTCCCAGAGGGTTGTGAATCTGTGGAATTCTCTGCCCAAGGAAGCAGTTGAGGCTAGCTCATTGAATGTATTCAAGTCACAGATAGATAGATTTTTAACCAATAAGGGAATTAAGGGTTACGGGGAGCAGGTGGGTAAGTGGAGCTGAGTCCACGGCCAGATCAGCCATGATCTTGTTGAATGGCGGAGCAGGCTCGAGGGGCTAGATGGCCTACTCCTGTTCCTAATTTTTATGTTCTTATGTAAGTACCCCTTTCCGGCTTTCTCTCCATACCCCTTGATCCCTTTAGACTTAAGGGCCATATCTAACTCCTTCTTGAATATATCCAATGAACTGGCATCAACAACTCTGTGGTAGGGAATTCCACAGGTTAGCAACTCTCTGAGTGAAGAGGTTTCTCCTCATCTCAGTCCTAAATGGCTTACCCCTTATCCTTAGACTGTGTTCCCTGGTTCTGGACTTCCCCAACATTGGGAACCTTCTTCCTGCATCTAACTTGTCCAGTCCTGTCAGAATTTTATATGTTTCTATGAGACCACCAATGCATCCACTATTTCTAGGGCCACTTCCTTAAAGTACTCCAGGATGCAGACTATCAGGCCCCAGGGATTTATCGGCCTTCAATCCCATCAATTTCCCCAACACAATTTACCGCCTAATGAGGATATCCTTCAGTTCCTCCTTCTCACTCGACCCTCGGTCCCCTAGTACTTCCAGAAGGTTATTTGTGTCTTCCTTTGTGAAGACAGAACCAAAGTATTTGTTCAACTGGTCTGCCATTTCTTTGTTCCCCATTATAAATTCACCTGAATCTGACTGCAAGGGAGCTACGTTTGTCTTCACTAATCTTTTCCTCTTCACATATCTATAGAAGCTTTTGCAATCAGTTTTTATGTTCCCGGCAAGCTTCCTCTTATACTCTATTTTTCCCCTCCTAATTAAACCCTTTGTCCTCCTCTGCTGAATTCTAAATTTCTTGCATTCCTCAGATTTGCTGCTTTTTCTGGCCAATTTATATGTCTCTTCCTTGGATTTAACACTATCCTTAATTTCCCTTGTTAACCATGGTTGAGCCACCTTTCCCGTTTTAGTTTTACTCCAGACAGGGATGTACAATTCTTGAAGTTCATCCATGTAATCTTTAAATGTTTGCCATTGCCTATCCACCGTCAACCCTTTAAGTGTCATTTGCCAATCTATTCTCGTCAATTCACATCTCATACCATCGAAGTTACCTTTCCTTAAGTTCAGGACCCTAGTCTCTGAATTAACTGTGTCACTCTCCATCTCAATAAAGAATTCTACCATAATATGGTCACTCTTCCCCAAGGGTCCTCGCACAACAAGATTGCCAATTAGTCCTTTCTCATTACACATCACCCAGTCTAGGATGGCCAGCCCTCTCGTTGGTTCCTCGACATATTGGTGTAGAAAACCATCCCTAATATACTCCAGGAAATCCTCCTCCACCGTATTGCTACCTGTTTGGTTAGCCCTATCAATATGTAGATTAAAGTCGTCCATGATGATTGCTGTACCTTTATTGCATGTATCCCTAATTTCTTGTTTGATGCTGTCCCCAACCTCACTACTACTGTTTGGTGATCTGTACACAATTCCCACTAGCGTTTTCTGCCCCTTGGTATTCCGCAGCTCCACCCAAACAGATTCCACATCATCCAAGCTAATGTCCTTCCTTATTATTGCGTTAATTTCCTCTTTAACCAGCAATGCTACGCTACCTCCTTTTCCTTTCTGTCTATCCTTCCTGAATGTTGAATACCCCGAGATGTTGAGTTCCCAGCCTTGGTCACCCTGGAGCCATGTCTCCGTGATGCCAATTATATCATATTCATTAATCGCTGTCTGTGCAGTTAATTCGTCCACCTTATTATTATTGCATTGAGGCACAGAGCCTTCAGGCTTGTCTTTTTAACACACTTTGCCATTTTAGAATTTTGCTGCAATGTGGCCCTTTTTGATTTTTGCCTTGGGTTTCTCTGCTCTCCACTTTTACTTTTCTGCTTTCTATCTTTTGCTTCTGCCCCCATTCTACGTCCCTCTGTCTTCCTGCATAGGTTCCCATCCCCCTGCCATATTAGTTTAACCCCTCCCCAACATCCAGTCCTGCCCAGGTGCAGACCGTCTGATTTGTACAGGTCCCAGCTCCCCCAGGACCGGTTCCAATGTCCCAGGAATTTGAATCCCTCCCTTCTGCACCACTACTCAAGCCACATATTCATTTGAGCTATCCTGCAATTCCTACTCTGACCAACACGTGGCACTGGTCGCAATCCTGAGATTACTACTTTTGACGTCCTACTTTTTAATTTAATTCCTCGCTCCCTAATTTCAGTTTGTAGGACCTCATCCCGTTTTTTACCTATATGCACCACGACAAAAGGAACCCTGCACCTAAAGCACCAAAACCAAAGTAATAAGCAATCAATAAATAACAAATAAAAAAAATAGAAAGAACCCTGCACCGAAAGCACCAAAATCAATCAGTAAGTAACAAATAAAAAATAGAAGTCCTACCTTAGGGAACACAACAGGCCGCCGATGAGGGAGCCCATTCGGCCAGGGCTAGGGACGGTGTGCCTCGGGCCCCTCCCACACAGCCTGCAGCTCGTACTCACAGATTCGGCCTGCCAGGAGCTACTGCACATGCGCGGTGCAGAGGTCCCGGCACTGCTTTCAGCACCGGGACGTGGTTCCGTCCCCAACCCATTGGGCCACGCTGCCACACGATCGAAGAGAGGTTGGGCAGCGGCCAGAATACCGACGTCTTTTTTTCGACGTGCTTGGAAGCGGACCCAAAAACGGCGCACCTCAGCTGAGGGCGCCAGAAAAACAGGTTAGGGAAACTCGAGCCCATAGTTTTATTTCCATGCACGGCAGAGACTTTCAGAAGCAGCACTTTACATAGATCTAGAAAATATCAATGTAAATGAATGTGAACAAATCAGGTTTTTCTATGGTCATCTGACTGTGTGTATGGCATTAGAAAGATCGTGGCAGAAGTGCGGTGAATGTTTTTGTGGTGGAGGAGCGGCGAGAGATCGTGGTGGAGGTGCGGTGAATGTTTGTGGCAGAGGAGCGGTGAGAGATCGTGGCGGAGGTGCAGCAAATGAGGGTACAGGACCCAGAAGAGCCGAGGGCCACCATGGGCCAGCTCACACTGCGATATGTGTGCGCAAAGTGGAGGAAGTGCAACTGGGAGGTCGCTGAGCACCTCGAGTCTCGTCGCCGACAGCATGCAGAAATCAAGCGCAGGCAGCGGAAAGAGCATGTGGCAAACCAGTCTTCCCACCCCTTCCCCCAACAACTATTTGTCCCACCTGTGACAGAGAGTGTGGTTCTCGTTTTGGACTGTACAGCCACCTAAGAACTCATGTTAAGAGTGGAAGTAAGTCTTCCTCGATTCCAAGGGACTGCCTATGATGATGAGGTCCGTGCAGCAGAGCAGGTCTCCAGTCGTCCTGATTAACTCTTGCCACTGGATAAAGGCCTAACTCTGATAAACCTGTGTGCAACGGTCACTGCACATTAAAAAAAATCCACGCACAGGCATCTTTCACCCCTTCAATTGGAGTTCAGGACTGGAATATCGGATCCTGCATTGAAATATCTGTGAACTCATATGTGTGGAAGCTAGTCATCCTCGTTTGAGGGTCCGCCTATGATGATGATGATGAGAAAGAGGTTACTGAACTGTTTGGTCTACTAATTTAAAGATGTTTTGGGGCTAAAAAATAAATTTTCCGAAATTGGAATGGCACAATGTAAATAACGCATTAAAGTGGGAATTTGGTGTTTAAAAAATATTGAATGTTCAGATCATTTGAATTAAGCAAATTTGGACGAAGAGAAGTGGACTGTAAGTTAATTTATGTGTTGTGTTTGATTCCGTAGATTTGTGGCATAATGCGCTCCAATAAAAATAAAATAGCAGATTTTAGAATTTAAGGTATATAGTAATTTAAAAAAAAAACTACTTCAGCTACAGAGCACATTATCAGGCTTGGGCACAGGTCAGTTCTTGCCCCATTAGTCTGATGTCATCATCATCATAGGCAGTCCCTTGAAATCGAGGAAGACTTGCTTCCACTCTAAAAGTGAGTTCTCAGGTGACTGTACAGTCCAATGCGGGAATTACAGTCTCTATCACAGGTGGGACAGACAGTGTTTGAAGGAAAGGGTGGGTGGGAAGACTGGTTTGCCACACGCTCCTTCCGTTACCTGCGGTTGCTTTCTGCATGCTCGCGGCGACGAGACTCGAGGTGCTCAGCGCCCTCCTGGATGCTCTTCCTCCACTTAGGGCGGTCTTTGGCCAGGGACTCCCAGGTGTCGGTGGGGATGTTGCATTTTATCAAGGAGACTTTGAGGGTGTCCTTAAAACGTTTTCTCTGCCCACCTGGGGCTCGCTTGCCATGTAGGAGTTCCGAGTAGAGCGCTTGCTTTGGGAGTCTTGTGTAAGGCATACATAAACATAGAAACATAGAAAGTAGGTGGAGAAGTAGGCCATTCAGCCCTTCGAACCTGCACCACCACTCAATATGATCATGGCTGATCATGCAACTTCAGTACCCCATTCCTGCTTTCTCTCCATACCTCTTGATCACTTTTGCCGTAAGGGCCACATCTAACTCCCTTTTGAATATATCTAACGAACTGGCCTCAACGACTTTCTGTGGTAGAGAATTCCACAGGTTCACAATTCTCTGAGTGAAGAAGTTTCTCCTCATCTTCGTCCTAAATGGCTTACCCCTTATCTTTAGACTGTGACCCCTAGTTCTGGACTTCCCCAACATCGGGAAGATTCTTCCTGCATCTAACCTGTCCAATCCCGTCAGAATTTTATATGTTTCTATGCGATCCCCTCTCATTCTTCTAAATTCCAGTGAATATAAGCCTAGTCGATCCAGTCTTTCTTCATATGTAAGTCCTGTCATCCTTGGAATCAGTCTGGTGAAACTTTGCTGCACTCTCTCAATAGCAAGAACGTCCTTCCTCAGGTTAGGAGACCAAAACTGAACACAATATTCCAGGTGAGGCCTCACCAAGGCCCTGTACAACTGCAGTAAGACCTCCCTGCTCCTGTACTCAAAAACTCTAGCTATGAAGTCCAACATACCATTTGCCTTCTTCACCGCCTGCTGTACCTGAATGCCAACTTTCAATGACTGATGTACCATGACACACAGATCTCGTTGCACCTCCCCTTTTCCTAATCTGCTGCCATTCAGATAATATTCTGCCTTTGTGTTTTTGCCCCCAAAGTGGATAACCTCACATTTATCCACATTATACTGCATTTGCCATGCATTTGCCCACTCACCTAACTTGTCCAAGTCCCCCTGCAACCTCCTAGCATCCTCCACGCAGCTCGCACTGCCACCCAGCTTAGTGTCATCTGCAAACTTGGAGATATTACATTCAATTCCTTCGTCTAAATCATTAATGTATATTGTAAATAGCTGGGGTCCCAGCACTGAACCCTGCGGTACCCCACTAGTCACTGCCTGCCATTCTGAAAAGGACCCGTTTATTCCCACTCTTTGCTTCCTGTCTGCCAACCAGTTCTCTATCCACATCAATACATTACCCCCAGTACCATATGCCTTAATTTTGCACACTAATCTCTTGTGTGGGACCTTGTCAAAAGCCTTTTGAAAGTCCACATCCACTGGTTCTCCCTTATCCACTCTACTAGTTACATCCTCAAAAAAACTCTAGAAGATTTGTCAAGCTTGATTTCCCTTTCATAAATCCATGCTGACTTGGACCGATCCTGTCACTGCTTTCCAAATGCACTGCTATTACATCTTTAATAATTGATTCCAGCATTTTCCCGACTACCGATGTCAGGCTAACCGGTCTATAATTTCCTGTTTTCTCTCTTCCTCCTTTTTTTAAAAAGTGGGGTTACATTAGCTACCCTCCAATCCATAGGAACTGAACCAGAGTCCATGGTATGTTGGAAAATGACCACCAATGCATCTACTATTCCTAGGGCCACTTCCTTAAGTACTCTGGAATGCAGGCTATCAGGCTCTGGGGATTTATCGACCTTCCGTCCCTTCAATTTCCCTAATCCCTAAGGATTTCCCTCAGTTCACCCTTCTCGCTGGACCCTCGATCCCCTAGTATTTTGGGGAGGTTATTCGTGTCTTCTTTAGTGAAGACAGAACCAAAATATTTATTCAATTTGTCTGCCATTTCCTTGTTCCCCATTATAAATTCACCTGATTCTGATTGCAAGGGACCTACATTTGTCTTCACTAATCTTTTTCTCTTCACATATCTATAGAAGCGTTTGCATTCAGTTTTTATGTTCCCTGCAAGCTTACTCTCACACTCTATTTTCTCCCTCCTAATTAAACCCTTCGTCCTCCTCTGCTGGATTCTAAATTTCTCCCAGTCCTCAGGTTTGCTGCTTTTTCTGGCCAATTTATATGCCTCTTCCGTGGATTTAACACTTTCACTAATTTCCCTTGTTAGCCACGGTTGAGCCACCTTCCCTTTTTTATTCTTACGCCACACAGGGATGTACAATTGTTGCAGTTCATCCATGTGATATTTAAATGTCTGCCATTACCTATCCACCGTCAACCCTTTAGTATCATTCTCCAGTCTATTATAGCCAGTTCACGTCTCATACCATCGAAGAAGTTTCCTTTCTTTAAGTTCAGGACCCTGGTCTCTGAATTAACTGTCACTCTCCATCTTAATGAAGAATTCTAGCATATTATGGTCACTCTTCCTCAAGGGCCCCGCATGACCAGATTGCTAATTAATCCTCTCTCGTTTACACAAGACCCAGTCTAGGATGGCCTGCTCTCGAGTTGGTTCCTCGACATATTGGTCTAGAAAACCATCCCTTATACACTCCAGGAAATCCTCCTCCACAGTATTGCTACCAATTTGGTTAGCCCAATCAATATGCAGATTAAAGTCACCCATGATAACTGCTGTACCCTTATTGCACGCGTCCCTAATTTCCTGTTTAATGCCCTCCCCAACCTCCCTACTACTGTTTGGTGGTCTGTACACAAATCCCACTAACGTTTTCTGCCCTTTGGTATTTCGCAGCTCTACCCATGTAGATTCCACATCATCCAAGCCAATGTCCTTCCTTACTATTGCATTAATCTCCTCTTTAACCAGTAACCATACCCCACCTCCTTTTCCTTTCTGTCTGTCCTTCGTGAATATTGAATACCCCTGGATGTTGAATTCCCAGCCTTGGTTACCTTGGAGCCATGTCTCCGTAATCCCAATTACATTATATCTGTTAATAGCTATCTGCGCAGTCAATTCATCCACCTTATTACGAATGCACCTCGCATTGAGACTCAGAGCCTTCAGTGTTGTTTTTTTAACACTCTCTGTCCTTTTAGAATTATGTTGTAATGTGGCCCTTTTTGTTTTTTGCCCTTGATTTCTCTGCCCTCCACTCTTGCCTTTCTGGTTCCTACCTTTTGCTTCTGTCCCCTTTTTACTTCTCTCTGTCTCCCTGCATAGATTCCCATCCCTCTATCTTTTTAGTTTAAACCCTCCCCAACAGCACTAGCAAACACTCCACCGAGGACATTTGTTCCGGTCCTGCCCAGGTGCAGACCGTCCGGTTTGTACTGGTCCCACCTCCCCCAGAACCAGTTCCAATGTCCCAGGAATTTGAATCCCTCCCCCTTGCACCATTCCTCAAGCCACATATTCATCTGAGCTATCCTGCAATTCCTACTCTGACTAGCACATGGCACTGGTAGCAATCCTGAGATTACTACCTTTGAGGTCCTACTTTTTAATTAAACTCCTAGCTCCCTAAATTCAGCTTTTTTACCTATATTGGTGGTACCTATATGTACCACGACAGCTGGCTGTTCACCCTCCCCCTCCAGAGTGCGCTGCAGCCGCTCCGAGACATCCTTGGCCCTTGCACCAGGGAAGTAACATACCATCCTGGAGTCTCATTTGCGGCTGCAGAAACACCTAACTATTCCCCTTACAATAGAAACTCCTATCGCTATAGCTCTCCCACTCTTTTTCCTGCCCTCCTGTGCAGCAGAGCCTGGTGCCATAGATTTGGCTGCTGCTGCCTTCCCCTGATGTGCCATCTCTCCCAACAGTACCCATGCGAACAATGTGGCCCACCCAACGGAGCTGGTCGAGTGTGATCAGTGCTTTGATGCTGGGGATGTTGGCCTGATCCAGGATGCTAAAGTTGGTGCGTCTGTCCTCCCCAAGGGATTTGCAGGATCTTGCGGAGTCATCGTTGGTGGTATTTCTCCAGCGATTTGAAGTGTCTACTGTATGTGGTCCACGTCTCTCAACCATATAGGAGGGCGGGTATCACTACAGCCCTGTCGACCATGAGCTTGGTGCCAGATTTAAGGGCCTGATCTTGGAACACTCTCTTTCTCAGGAGGCCGCAGGCTGCGCTGGTGCACTGGAGGCGGTATTGAACCTCGTTGTCGATGTCTACCCTTGCTGATAATAGGCTCCTGAGGTATGGAAAGTGGTCCACTCACACTCACTCTCAACAAGCTCCCCGCTGGAGTGAGACTAAGCTACAGAACCAGTGGGAACCTGTTCAGCCTTCGTCGTCTCCATGCCAGATCCAAGACCATCCCAAACTCTGTTGCCAAGCTACAGTTCGCAGACGATGCTTGCGTCTACGTACATTCAGAGACTGAACTCCAAGTCATAGTCAACATCTTCACTGAGGCGTACGAAAGCATGGGCCTTACATTAAACATCCGAAAGACAAAGGTCTTTTACCAACCATTGCGATCTGATGTGGGCTAATGACGTAAGGAGACCTTGCACAGAGAAGAAAATATGTCAAAATAATGGAAGAGAACAAAAAAATTATGAAAGTAATTTAAAAAAAACATAAGGCAGCTGCTCTTCTTGTTCATCAGCAGTGCGGGGATAAAATTTGCTAGTTTTACACGGACAATCCTTCAATGGTAGAGTTTTAGTTATATTGGGGGAGATTTTCACCTTCATTTTCGGCAGTTTTCTTGGCGGTACAGCTGTTTTTTGATGAAAAACCACCCGGCGAAAGTTTCCCCCTTATTTTTAAGACTTCCACTCACATTTCGAAAAGACCGCCAGGGAGCAAACCACCCACGTGCAAGTGCATGCACCGCCGAGAAAATTGCCAGGATCTAAGTTTGGCCTCAACGGAGACCCATACACACCGACAAGAAAACCTCCCCGAGAAGTTGCATAAAACAGGACGGTAGATGAGTACCCTGTAAAGAAAGGTAAGTTAAAGGTTTTTCATTATTATTTTTAACATTCTAAAATGGCGATTACCTTAAAAATTGTCTTGAGAATGTTTTATAACTTTTTTTTAAATGAAAAAATATTTTGAGTTTTCCCCCCTCCTAGGCCTAACCGCAACCTCGGGCTAAATTTTAAATACTTACCGCCCATTCCGGTAAGAACCGCCCGTTTTCCGTAGTTTCAGCTTTAACTGCCAAGAAACCGCCGAGAATCTTGGTGCAAGATCCTTTTTCTCGTCGGACGATATTTCTTACTTTTATTATCGCCAGTGTTAGTTGCAGAACCTTAGCGGTGTTCCTGGGCGGCAATCTGGCGGTGAGGAGCTTTCGGGAAATTCTAGCTCATGGATTAATTGGTATGCAAAAGGCAGTTATAAAACTAATTCAATTGAGAGGGCTTGGCCACGAGTAATTTGTTAATGTCAGCTGAATGGTTGGAATACCACATTTTTTTTTAAATATAATGCATATTCAGCAGTTATTTTGGGTATTTATTTTTTTACTATTCTAAACTAAGTACACAGAGGATGGCTGTGTGCTGAATGAAATACAAAGACTATAACAGAATCATATGACAGGTGCTTAAGTATTACAATACAGTGTCTTTTGGCAGCAGGTAATGTTAAAGGAATGTTACAAATATTAATTTTCATGTCAAATGTTTTGATCTATATTTAGGATAAAACATACTGGGGTCGAGTTTCTGCTTTGGGTGCAATTGGTGGTCTGGGCACAAATTGCACCCAAAATTGCATTTTAGAATGTAATTTAAAAAAAATTTTAAAATTTGCTTTAAAGAATATTCTTTGATATATTGAAGAGTGATAACTTGATGTAGTTTGATTAATATAGCTGAAAATAGGTTTCTCGCAAAAAATAAGCATTATTAATTAGTGTCTAGTACACCACCTGTGAGTAACCCGATTTTAAATAACAAAAATGACTAAAAAAACTATACAGTACCATTTGTTAGTTATATTGGTGTACCGTACAGTTTCTTAGTTAATTAAAGATATATATATTCAAAAGCTTTTAAAATATGCCTGTTGATGTCCTTGCGCCCAAACGAACCAGCTTAAAGTTAAGAGCCTCCTCAAAGTCCTGCAAACGGGCGCAATTAGCAGAAACTTGCAATGGTGATTAATTTGTTTTGGGGGAGTAGTCGGTTTTATGGGTGAAGTCAGCTTCTAGCGCAATGATTTTTAAACTGGCGCAAAAGATTGTGGAAACTAGATTTGTGCTGGATGTAATTTGTGCGTGAAATTCCTTGATCTTTTGTGCTGGTTTGACCGATTTCAGGCTAATTGCGCTGAAAAAAACAGCACAACCTAGCGGAATATCCAGGCCTATATCTTGTAAACCAGGTTCACCAGACTGATTCCCAGGATGGCTGGACTGACAATGAGGAGAGACTGGATTGACTGGGCCTTTATTCACTGGAGTTTAGAAGGATGAGAGGGGATTTCATAGAAACATATAAACTTCTGACGGGACTGGACAAGTTAGATGCAGGAAGAATGTTCCCGATGTTGGGGAAGTCCAGAACCAGGGGACAAAGTCTAAGAATAAGGGGTAAGCCATTTAGGACTGAGATGAGGAGAAATTTCTTAACTCAGAGTTGTTAACCTGTGGAATTCCCTACTGCAGAGAGTTGTTGATGCTAGTTCATTGGATATATTCAAGAGGGAGTTAGGTATGGCCCTTACGGCTAAAGGGATCAAGGGGTATGGAGAGAAAGCAGGAAAGGGGTACTGAGGGAATGATCAGCCATGATCATATTGAATGGTGGTGCAGGCTCGAAGGGCCGAATGGCCTACTCCTGCACCTATTTTCTATGTTTCTAAACCTGTATATAACAGGAGACTTGAAAATCTGTGCTGTTAGTGACAAAAACAAATTGGAAAGAACATTTAAAATTTCAAGGAAGACATTTATATTCTGTCTGGAGCAATGAGCTTGCTGACAAACATCGTTTATGACATTGAGTTTTTACAAGGAGCAAAAAAAATTGAAATAATTATTTTTGTCTAATGAAAATAAGAAGCATGATGGAAGATAAACTAAAAGGAACTGATTCCCAGGGGTGTTCACATGCAAATTAGTTGGTAAGCACAAGGGTATGTAAGTGTGATAATATAGACAGTAATGTTAAGTCAGATCTATTTTTAAAAATCATTTGTTTTTGTAAATAAACCGCCTACTCATTCCAAACATTGATATAACCAGTTTAATAGTTGCAGGACTTATGTATTATTTTATTACGCTAAATTATTTAACAAACTGAATTAATAGAACAGATCAGCTTTGACAGGCTTGTGTGGAGCATAAACACCGGCATGGACCTGTTGGGCCGAATGCTGCAGTTACTGTGTGTTGCTTTTATTGATAAACAAAGGGCTCAAGTTTCGGCCTGAGTTGCTCCTATTTTTTTGGAGCAACTAGTTTAGAATAGAGCATTTTAGAAATTGCAATTCTCGACATTTAGTTTGCTCCAGTTCTAGTGAGTTAGAATAGTTTCATTTTAGGAACAGGTTTTTTTTTCAAAAGTGGGTGTGTCCAGCCACTTACACCTGGTTTGCAAGTTTAGACAGCGAAAACTTACTCCAAACTAAATTAGAATGGAGTAAGTGTAGATTTTTGTACGCTCAGAAAAACCTTGCCGCCACTTAGAAATCAGGTGTAGGGAACGAGGGGAGGGGGGGGCGGGGTTTACAAACATTAAACACTTCACTTTTACAAATAAAGAGCCATCATCAATAATAAATGATAAAGAAATCAATAAATCAACCAGTAAATCAATCAAAAAAAAAATTAAACCATCAATCAATAAAAAATTGTTTCTACTCACCTACTGCAGCATCAGGAGCCCTCCAACAGCATGCTAGGTTGCCCCCCGCCCCCCCCCCCCCGTGTGTCTCTGTCTCTGTCAGTGTCTCTCTCTCTGTGTCAGTGTCTCTCTCTCTGTCTCTGTCAGTATCTCTATGTTTCTGACAGCGAAGGGTGGGGGGAGAGAGGGGGGAGGGTGGGGAAGGAGGGTGGGAGGGAGAGGGGGAAGGGCGGGAGGGAGAGGGGGAAGGGTGGGAGGGAGAGGGGTAAGGGAGGGAAGGAGGCGGCGGCGGCGAGAGGGGGAGAGGCTGAACGGGCCGGGCCGCTGCCGTCAACACTTCGGGCTGGGGCCGCCCCAGCAAGATGCCGGGCAGACGGGCCCTGCCGACGATGGGGAGGGAGGGGGAGGAAGGGGGAAAAGAGTGGGGGAGGTGGGGGAAGGCTGAATGGGAGAGAGGGAGTGGGGGGGGTGCTGAACGGGAGGGAAGGAGGGGCTGAACGGGAGGGAGGTCCAAGTCCCGATCTTCGCCCGGGGAGCCCATTCGACCAGGGCCCCTCCCACGCAGCCTCGGGGGCAAGGAGCTGCTGCACATGCGCGCACACTCTAGCGTGCATATGCAGAGGTCCAGGTACTGTTTTCAGCGCCGGGACCTGGCTCCGCCCCCGACCCCTTGTGCTGCGCCACGCCGAGCACGAAGACGTCCTGAGACCGGAGAATCACAAGGTAAGTTTTCACCGCCCTTTTTATTCCAGAAAGTCAGTGCACCTTATGGAGATGCGCTGTTTTTTCAGAGGGCGGAAACTTGGGCCCAAAGAAACAATGTTTTAGTGTCTGAAATTTTCATTGTGAAACATTTAAAAAAAATATATCTCTTTGATTTAACTAGAAGAAGAAATATTGCAAACTGTTGGCAATTGCAAACGATCTCACTTTTTGTTTCCACAGGACGTGTGACTACCTGCTGCAGAGTTTCCTCATCACAATTCAGCACTGCTCACAAACTCAAACCATTTGGGGTTCAGCTTATAAGATGTATCTTTTGGCAATGCAGCTCCTACCGTGTTGTGCGTCCGACCATTGTTGGACCATCTTACCCTGTACCCGAGGTACACTGTTATTGACTTACAGTATCATTCTTTCAACATGACTCCCTGCTGATTTTTGTGATTACCTGTAAGAGAGGTTAAGGTGAAATGAGAACTGTGACAAGTTAAGCAGAAATAATGATGAAGGCTCAATAGGTAATTGTGGGTAAGGTCAGGAAAGGGTACAGAACTCGGATATTCGGCAGAAATAGTGGATTTTTTATAACATTTAATGGTTTTGAAGACAAGCACATGGTTGAGTACAAAGTGAATCAAGGTTAACTCATTATTAAATTTCATTCAGATACTTAGTATGTTAATGTTTAGATGAAATGTATACAATTTAAGCTGTTATTGGCTAAAACATGTATGACTGTTGAATTAGACAGATTCTGGTGCTGTTTATGATGTAGAGCATAACATGTTATGGTTCAATAACACTTTTATGGTTCAATAAGTGGTTGAGATATATGATGAGGCCAGCTCTTAAAACTAAGATTCGACATACACCAGATTACAAAAGCAGTGCTGCAACTTTTCTTTAAAAAATGTTTAGGTGTATTTCTATGAATTGTGCATATTTCTTTAATTGTCATTATGTTTGCAGTAAGTAGTATCCACATCTAAGACAGGTCCTGACTTTAATAGAACTGGGTCCTTGAACCAAATAGTCAGGGCATGCTTTCATATTTAGGTATTTGCATTCTAAAAATTAAAGTGACAATGAATAATTAATTTTGCCCAAAGGAAGTTTAGGTTAATAGAAGGCTGTATGCTTCATCAAAATTAATAAAGGTTGCATCAATTTTTTTTTTGCGTTGATAAACAAGCTGTTCTTTTTAAACAAAACTCAGAAATTTCAGCCATGAGTTTACTGCATTAGAGTTGTTCGGCCAGGGGCTACAAAACAGCAAGCTGCTATTCGTGTTAGTCCTTTGAATTAACAGTGTTCCTAAGAACTTAGAAGTGGGCAATGTTAAGTTCAAAAGGGCACTTGAAGAAATATTGCAGCAGCCTTGGGGTTTGTCTGATGGCTCAGGAAGGGTCGACAGTGTAACACTCAGGGCAAACTGCCATGAAGCAGGAGTCTCTTTTTGAGAAAATGATCCCATTGTCACGCTCCAGTTTTCTCATCTTCATTTGCAATCTTTTTTTTCAAGCACATAAAGAAGCCAGACTATGTGACGACAGGCATTATACCAGACTGGGGAGACTACATCGAAATTAAAGATGAAGATCAGATTCAGGGTCTTCGACAAGCCTGTCAGCTGGCTCGCCAGATCCTCCTCTTGGCTGGAAAGAGTTTAAAGGTAATGTATGTTGTTGAAAAGGTTAACTGAAAAGGGCCATATGAACAATATGCCTGTATCTTCATGCCTCTTCCTCTATCTTTGTTATAATTGTGGTAGTTAGATATTTTGATTTGGCAAAATTGTTCTTATGTTTTAACTGCTTATTTAATTTGCAGTTAATTTATATTTGAAAAGTTTTAAGTTACGAAACAAGTAAAGACTTCACTAATAGCTGAATAGTGTTTTGACAGTTGTCTAGATCGACATCAAAACTTTAACTTTCTATTACATATATTTGATTACCAAGCAAGAACATATCTTTACTGTGAATTTTTTTTAAGTTTAAAACGAACATTGATACCTAGATCTTCTTTTCTTTGTAATGACAAATAGATAATGCCAAATGAGAAAGCATGTACATTTTGAAGTTTTTACTACACTAATATTTAATTTTGCAAAAGCCAAATCTAAGTGCAAAACTAAATGGTGACATCTTAAAACTTTCCGCTAACACACACCTTCAGTATTTTAATTAGACATAGTCCTAATCATTAATCTTTAAGTAGAAATTAATTAGAATGTTAAAATATCAATAATTTAAAAACTACCTTCATCTGACTGCATAGCTGAAGATTTTCAGATAGACAGATTTGGAGTCACAACTGCAGGAGGAAAAATATTGCACCAAATCTTACAAAAAGAATAGTTAGAATTCAGAATTAAGTATACCTGGTTTCACAATACTACTAGCCAGTTACAGTTTTAGTATTAATTCCACAGTGATATAATGAATGTGTTTAAATACTTCATAATGTCATAATAGCTCTTGATGATGAAGAAGCTTGGATTCTTTAATTTTGATTTTTTTTACAAAATTTCAATCTGAGGGCAATATTGATTTGCAGGTCCACATATCTACTTTAGTGCACACAATTGAGAAGGATGAGGTACTGAGTTTATTCCTGTAATAAATAAGCCCCTTTGTATTGGTATCCTACTCTAAAGGAGCCTACCGATGCAGTAAAATAGTCCTTCGATGATAAAAACTACTTTAACTGGGCAAAAAGAAGCTGTAGCTTCAAATGTTTTCAGGGTCGAAATTCAGTACCGCCATTTTTGAGGCATTGTCACCGCATGAGAGAAATTTTTCGTGTCTCGCTTCAGGCCCAGTCCCCAAATGCGAAATTCAGCATTGACGCCTAAAGAATTGATAGCAGCGTAAAATCATGGCGTTACACACTTATCTGGATGTGCTACGTTGCACTAACTGGGCCATTAAGCATGGGCTCTACATCTGGGAATTATGCGGCACTTGGAGCTGAGCCACATACATAGTGATGCCACCTGGATTCCATTGAGGCGTTGACTGGGCGCCTGAACACCCCGTGGGGTATATTCGCTTCCTATGCACTCTCTCAGAAGGTGAGCATGGCACAACCAGCAGCAGCTCGGCAGCGTCCCCATCGGTTCTCGGACTTGTCCTGGATGCACTTCTTGATGCCCTGGAGAGGCAGCGGCTACCAACTCACAGAGGCCTATGGAGAGAAATTTCACAAGGAGTTTCTGCGATTGACACGGTGGCCAGGACAGCAACTGAATGGGTACAAAAGTGGAACAACATGATACGGCTAATGAAGGTGAGTATCTTACATTTGAACCGTCAAGATGCTTAGCTCTAAATCTCACTGTGCACTCTCTGCTCAATGTAATGTTTGGGAATCCATGCTCTACATGGGTGAGACAGATGTAAGGTTCCCATTTGAAGCCTCACCCACTGCAAGGGCCTGCATGTGCTGTTAGCCTTGCTACTCAGTTCTGCAGACCCACCCCTCATGTTGTTGACTCCTCAGTCTTCATATGCGTCTCACTAAAGCCGGTAGCCTCCCCATTACTGTTCGGCTGTTAGGTCCTGGCCCCCGAATTCAAGCATTGCCACTGCAAGACCACGCAGCGAATGGAAGTTACATCGAACTGTGAAGACTCTCATACAGTTACATGTACTAAACTATGTAAGGCACTTGGGACACACTGTTAGAAGGCCTCTAACTCAGACATTCTCTTTAATCTCACAGGATAAGCTTGACCACAACCCCAGGGAACAGATGAGAACCGGAGGTGGGGTCTCTGACCTGCAGGCCCTGACTCCGTTCGAGGAACGCGTCTCAGCCCTGATGGGTGTTCAAGTTGGTGGCATGGCAGTGGGTGTGGCCGACCCCCCTGGGGACAGTAACGGTATGTTGAGTTCCTTTGCAGCATCCGACAGGATGCTTAGGCCTAACACCACAATCCTTCAGCTCTTTCTATCACACTGGCATTCTCGAATGCATTTCCTGCTCCTGGCACTCTCCCCTGCAGCTAACCACTCTTCTCTGGCTTTGTGCTTTCAGATCATGACTCAAGACAGCCAGGGGCCTGCACGTCAGCCTTCCACTATGGGTGACGATGGAGAGGACAAGGAGGTGGAGGACGCCTCTCTGGATGTGACCGACGATCCAGCATCTTCACAAAGCGGAGCCAGCAGCTTTTTGTCGGAAGGCGTGGTCGGGGAGATGGGTGATACTCCAGGACCCAGTGGCCTGCAGCAACGCCACGGGGACGGGAGATCAGGGGGCCAGCTCCCCGAAGGGTGAGTGCGTGCCTGAGTGATGCTCAGCAGCACTCTGATGATCAGGCCGACTTCAAAGATCTCGCCAGACCGTCATTGCAGATGCACAGTGATCTGCTGGGTGTTTTGTCAAGGGTGCCCAAGAGTGTCGGTGCACTTGCTTTAAGTGGGGTGGAGGCTGCCTCAACGATTGCATTTGTGTCTCAGCAGCCCATCGAGCTGATCCTTGATAGATACCAATGGATGATGGGTGATGGATGCTTCAAGTGACCATGGGGTCCCAGACATGGTGGCACGGGCTGTGGCTAACGTGGCAGTATCCATTGAGCAGCAGGCCGACGCTATGGTAGGCCTGCAGACTGTCGTGTTGTCAGTGCGTAGTGGCATCAATCAGCTCTGTGATGTGCTGCAGTCACAGTCTGCTCTGATGCAGAGCCAACTTGAATCCATGCCAGCACTGACCACTGCCATCGTGTCTGGGGCCCCATCCGTTGCATGGGGAACTAACGTTGGCGAAGCACGGCAGCAATCTGTGCTCAGCCAGATAGCTCCAGATGCTGAGGCTCTGGTCCGGGAGAGTAGCAGTGTGTCAGGCCTGTTGGAACGTGATGTCCTCTCTAGGGACGACATCATTTCGCCCTTGCCCCTGCCGCTCTCTGCAACCCATCCACCACAGAGTGCTGCCGCCCATAATGAGGTGATGCAGTCCGCAAGCAGTCTTTCCAAGGATCGAGGTGGTGCGGAACGTACTGCTTGGCCATCAGCTGTGGCAGCGGCAGCAACACAGTGACCTTCTACCAGCCTTGCTGCAGGCACTGAGGCCCCATTGTGGAGGAGCAGTAGGCCTGGGAGGAGGGAGAAATGAAGGGGTGAGAAAGAGCGGGTAAAGATGTGTGTGCTAGTGGCCAGAAATGGTCACCTTGCTCTAATGTGAACTAATGTAAATAGTTGCAGTTGGATGAGCCAATAAAGAATTGTGTGATGCTGCCCAGAGCTGCTGTCCTTGTTCAATGTGAAAAGCTGCACATGGGTGTGGGTGATAATGTTTCAAGGGGACTGGTTTCAGTTATTGTTTGCTGTGTATGATGGTGTAATTTAGTGCTTTTTTACAGCACACTATGGTGTTTTCTGTCAATAAAAATGTGTTTCATTTGTCACAGTCTTTTCTTGCCGTTTGTATGCACGGAGGCTTGGAGGGTGGGGCGCAATGTCTTCAGCACATGGCCAGGTGAAGAGGCTGGCCAGGTGAGGTGGGGCCCGCAATGCCAGATGAGTACAATCGATGGCTCCCTGAACCCTGGGGAAGCCTGTTATCATGGCAAAGCCATAGGTGCGCTCATCCACGTCTTCCCTGGATATGCTGAACTTGATCTAGTCTATTCGTTTGCTGTAGAGAGCGACGGTAACCTGGCGAATGCAGCAATGTATTGCAAACTGTGAGATGCTGCATATATCGCCGACAGGACACTGGAAGGAGCCGGTACCATAAAAGTTGAGTGCTGCTGTCACTTTCACTGCCACTGACAACGAGGTCCTGGTGCCGATGTCATCTGCCAGGTATGTCTGCAGAAGGTAGAAAAGCTCCGTGACCACCTCCTTGAGGAACCTCGGCCTTCTTAAGCAGTGCTCCTCGGACATCTCAAGATAAGATTAATGCACAGGGTGTAAAGCCTCCTTCCCCACCGTCTGGGGTGTCTCTTCTGGGGAGGATCCACATTTGCCCTAAACTGTCACTGCAGCCGGCGCCTTTCAAGTCGTCGCCACAGGACGACATGGTGTGCGATCATTGTGAAATCCAACTTTCACATTTTTCCGATATCGAGCCCACCAATGTGTCCGAGATACTAATATTCAATCTGACGAGTCAACAGCAGTACAACGCCAACTGTCTGCGAGCATCAAACGCAGCACTAACTGAGACCTCTGAGCCCCGGCTGCAACTCCCTTTAATAACGCCCCGGATTATTTTCCCCACCTTGTGCAGTCCAACTTTTTCAGACGTCATGGACGCTAGCTGTTAAGTGAGCGGCAAAAGTGAATGTGGCGAGAAAGGCGCTAAGGAGGTGTTGCACGCTACATTACGTTTTAACGCCCTTAAAAAAAAAAAAAATCACATGCGAATTTCGCGTCAGGCGTGAACAGCACCGAGCACCACTCCCAAACACCCAACTCCCAGTTAACATCTAACACCAGCGTTATCAGCATGATTTGTAACCGCATTTCGACCCCTTATTATTTTCCTGGCATTGTTAGCTAATAAAAGGCACTCGATTTTATATAATCCATACCAAAATAAAGCATATCAAAAGTACTATTTCCTCCATTGCATTTTTTTATTTTTTAGGCTGGCATGACAACTGAGCAGTTGGATTATATTGTTCATCATGAAACAATCCGAAATAATGCATACCCATCGCCACTGGGTTATGGAGGTTTTCCAAAGTCTGTTTGCACTTCTGTGAACAATGTGGTATGTCATGGCATACCTGACAGGTATTTGTTTATGGTCATTTGTCCATTTGATTAATCTTATACTTGTATTTCTGGAAGTACTTAAGGTCTGATTATTATATTCCCTATGCATATAAACTTTTAAATGATTGGTAGACTATTTCATTTTTTTAAATATGTGAATGCTGGAAACCTGAAATAAAAATAAAAAATGCAGGAAATACATCACGAGTATGCCAGCATTTGAAGGAAGAAAAAGCAAGTTATCAGTTTGCATGAAGACTCTGGTAATTATTCTCCATGACATAACAGCTTTAACATAAAAATATTTTGTTACCACCCACCCAAGATTTTTAATGAAAGTTCTCCACTTAAACATTATGCTTTCATTTCTCTTTGCAGGTGCTGATGCACCTGTTGTATATATCCAGCAGTTTCTGGGGTGTTTCTTTATTTTTTCTTTACCTTTTTACATTTTCCTCCTTTCTCTCATCTTGTTGTAGTGGTTCACTTTGTATGAGTAAAGCATAGACTTTAGTGGGGGGTCAGAGAGGAATTTCCCAGATTTTTTCCCCAAATTGACCTGGGTTTTTATCTGATTTTTCACCTCTCCCTTGGCTTACCAATCCAGGAATTGAAGATTAATCTCCAGGGCATTGCTGTGAGCAACGCTGGAAAAAAAATAATTGGACATTTAAAAAAAAATTGTTTTCATTTTCTTTGAACACTTGTTTATTCATTCTAAAAATATCAGAGATGGGAAGAAAGGCAATTTGATTGACAGGCAAGAATCATCCAATTGGGTAATGGAGTCTTTTTGCTTTCCAATTGGCATGCTGCATTCGCCAGGTTACCGTGGCTCTCTACAACAAACGAATAGACTAGATCAAGTTCAGCATGTCCAGGGAACAGGTGCTGTGATGATGGATGTGTTGGGCGGGCGGGGCAGTTAGAGACAGGAGGTCATATGGTGAAACCTCCAGGAATGTGTCCAATAAGAGTTGGCAACTCTGCCTCTCCCAGGAAATCACATGCTTTCAGTATATATTGTGATAGACAAGGTATTGTAATTGTATGGACCAGAGGATCTTTTCCTGTCCGTCATGTTTATATGTTCCACTGTAATTTCCTATCTATACGTTCCTCCATGAATTGGCCCGCAGTGAGGAATTGCAAAGAAATTCCCAGTCCACAGCTGTACTGTTAGGTTATTTCCTAAATAAAATGTCCTGTCCAGTGACCTCCCTAAATCTTTTCACATTCATTGATGGCGGTGAAGAAGCTATTGGCCTTCATAGCTAGGGGATTTGAGTACAGGAGCAGGGAAGTCTTACTGCAGTTGTACAGGGCCTTGGTGAGGCCTCACCTGGAATATTGTGTTCAGTTTTGGTCTCCTAATCTAAGGAAGTACATTTTTGCTATTGAGGGAGTGCAGCAAAGGTTCACCAGACTGATTCCCGGGATGGCAGGACTGACATATGAGGAGAGACTGGATCGACTGGGCCTGTATTCACTGGAGTTTACAAGAATGAGAGGGTATCACATAGAAACATATAACATTCTGACAGGACTGGACAGGTTAGATGCAAGAAGAATGTTCCCGATGTTGGGGAAGTTCAGAACCAGGGGAGACAGTCGAAGGATAAGGGGTAAGCCATTTAGGACCGAGATGAGGAGAAACTTCTTCACTCAGAGAGTTGTTAACCTGTGGAATTCTCTACTGCAGAGAGTTGTTGATGACAGTTCATTAGATATATTCAGGAGGGAGTTAGATATGGCCCTTACTGCTAAAGGGATCAAGGGGTATGGAGAGAAAGCAGGAAAGGGGTACTGAGGTGAATGATCAGCCATGATCTTACTGAATGGTGGTGCAGGCTCGAAGGGCCGAATGGCCTACTCCTGCACCTATTTTCTATGTTTCTATGGCCCCAAGTTTCCACATGATTTGCTCCTGATTTTTAGGAGCAACTGGTGTAGAACGGAGTATCTTAGAAATCGGAATTCTCGTCATTTAGTTTGCTCCAGTTCTAGTCAGTTGGAACAGTTTCACTTTGGAACAGAATTTTTTTTTTCAAAAGGGGGCGTGTCCGGCCACTTACGCATGTTTTCAAAGTTTCGTCAGTGAAAACTTACTCCAAACTAACTTAGAATGGAGTAAGTGAAGATTTTTGTACGCTCGAAAAAACCATGTCTACACTTTAGAAAATCAGGCGTAGGTTACAAATCAGGCGTACGGAATGGTGGGGGGGGTGTTTAAAGGGAAGTTTACAAACATTAAACACTTTAGTTTTACAAATAAAGAGCCATCATCAATAATAAATGATAAATACATCAATAAATCAAACAATAAATCAATCAAAAAAAATGAATAAGAAATAATTTTTTTTAAAAAAAATCAATAAATAAAACATTTTCTACTGACCGACTGCAGCACCGGGAGCCCTCCAACAGCGTGCTGGGATGCCCCCCTCAGTGTGTCTCTGTCAGTGTCTCTATCTCTCTGTCTGTCTGTGTGTCTCTCATTCTCTGTCTGTCAGTGTCTGTGTTTCTGACAGCGAGGGGAGGGGGAGGAGGGGGGTAGAGGGAGAGAGGGGGGGAGCAGGGGGAGGGATGGGGGAGAAGGGGGGAGGGGGGAGAAGGGGGATAAAGGAGAGTGGGGGGGAAGGAGAGTGGGGGGGGGAAGGAGAGTGGGGGGGGAAGGAGATTGGGGGGGGAAGGAGATTGGGGGGGGGGAAGGAGAAGGGGGAGGGAGGCTGAACGGGCCGGGCCCGAAACTTCGGGCAGGGCCCGTCCTCAGCACCAGATTTACAGGTAGGTGGCGTTGGGTCGGGTCGGGGAAGAGAGAGAGGAAGAGGGAGGTCAGGTCGGATCCAATCCGGGGGTGGGGGGAGGGGGAAGCGGGTGTCGGGTCCGGTCTGGAAGCGGGAGTCGAGTCGGGTCGGGAGGAAACAGGAGTTGGCCGTGGGAGGAGCCTTATTCACGCAGCCCCAGTGAGGCCATTCAGCCAGGGCTAGGGGCTGCGTGCTTCAGGCCCCTCCCACACAGTTTTGGGCGCCTGGAGCTACTGAACATGCGCGCCCACTGTAGCGCGCATGTGCAGAGGTCCTGGCACTGTTTTCAGTGCAGGGACCTGGCTCCGCCCACTACAACTCCTGCTGCGCTGTGCCGAGGGCCAGAGGACCTGCAGGGAGGTGGAGAATCTGGAGGTTTTTTTTCGGCGCACTTTGTGGCGCGAGAAACGGGCGTCCAGGTCGGGACTGCGCCGTTCTAGGCGCGGCTCGAAACTTGGGCCCTATATCAGTAACCAGGCAGGAATGATGATTTGAAACATTTCAAGACATGACCACTTTAACATAAAAATATTTTGTTACCACCCAAGTATTTCAAACTTAATCCATCACAGAAAGTTTGTTCCCCTGGCAGAACTTATATCTTCCTCATGCATATGTCAGAGCTGAGGTCATAAAAAAACTTTGACTATTGTCCTCTGCATTTGCTTTTCCACTGCTGGTAAGAAATGTGAATCTTAACAGACTGATAGTGATTGCTTGATTTTAGCTGCTAATTTTTCAGTTTTGGAAACTTTATATGAGTTTAATATATGTAAATTGGATGTTCAATGGATTCATCAGGACTATGTGCAGCTTGAGAGGAGGAAACACATAATTATAATTTTACTCAATTTTCAATGTTTTGTCATTAAGCGGCACAGAATACAATATAAACTTATTGATAGTTTCTACTGTGTCAGAAATGTATTGTAATAATCCGAAAGGGTCTCTGAATATTCAGGAAGATCAATCTTTGTGAAGGACTGCTTAACGTTTTATTAAATCCTATCCTATCATATCATTCATTCTTTAGCTATATTGTAAGGCTCCAAAGCACATATATGCTCATGTTTAATGTTTCAACTCATTGCATTTAGTTCTATTGCTTTCTTAAAGCTTAATGCAGACTGTTGAACAAATCTATTTTTACATGATGGCATGTTCAGGCTATTTTCCCAGAACTTTAAGTCCCAATGCATAAAATATATATAGCCATGCCTTACAAAAAAATGTTGCTTTAATGAAGTATCAAAAAAGCCAAAGTTTGTATTGTTTCTGCATCATTTGGTGTCCCTACAATTTCATATAATTATAGTACCTCTATTAAATGGGCAGATCTAAAGCTAAATATTTATCCGACGTCCTGTTTCATCTAAGATAGCCATAAATAATTGCTGGGCTATTCTGATTTGGTATCATTAATCTGTTTACTCTGTTATGCTGATTATTAAAAAATTCACTCTTATAGTTTCTTAATGTTTATCTTTCTAGTCGACCCCTTCAGAATGGAGATATTATCAACGTTGATGTCACAGTGAGTATTTCATCTGAAAATAATGAAGCTTTGATCAGCATTTTGATCCCCAGCAGCAACAGTAAAAACTCTGGATTGGGAATGTGCAGATGGGTGTGTAATTCATTTCTGGGCAAGAAAAAACAGCTGCTTCCCCTTCCTCTTCCTTTTTGTTTATTTCTGTTTGATCCAGGTTTGCCTAGAATTTGGGGGTTGAAGTTAGATACACGAAGATCAATGTAAGGCAGAGTGACACGTCATCTCAATCCTGCTACATGTCGCCCCCCTGAAAAGATGTTATTGTTATTAATCCACTGTGTAGTTAATGCAGAGCACTGCAGAGTTGGGAGGCTTCTTTGGATGAATGTGAGAGATGAGCTCATGTATAGAAGCCTGGCATTTTTCCCTTCACTCTGCAGAGTTTGATCTTCCTCTTCCTGCTGATTTTGAGTCGGCTCTGTGATTATCATACCCTGTCATTATAGGCTTCAGTGACAACCATAGCTTGTATGTGTCAGTCTCCTAGGACAGTAATACTGTTGCTACCAATATCCTTCACATTTATTAAAACCTTGATTGAGGTATCCAGCTCCAAGTGTAATGCAATCATAATTATTTGTAGATTGGACTCAAACATAAACAAAAAAAAATGCATTTTTTTTTAACTTGACCGTGTTGCATTTTCTTCAGGTTAGAATAAACACTTGGGTGATCATATTAAATCTGTCCTGTTCTATAACTTCATAACTTTTTCCTGTCTTCAGCGTATTGTAAAATTAGCTTTTAAGCTTCTAAAATAATATAAATGCAATTGTTTTGCATCAACACAGCTTAATACACTACAGAAAATGAATTGATTCCCTTGGTTTTACAATTTATCATTTATCTTTGGTTAAATTATTTGATGTTAAAAATTCAAGATGAGAGTACAAAGTGTAATAAATTGTTTTACAAGGCATATATGTGTAGAAAGTAATTTGACACCTGTGTTACTTTCATCATTTCTCATTCAGTGAAACAAGTTTAGGAGGGGACCGGGAGGGATGGGGACTCTTTCTTGTATATCTTGTATATCCTACTATGTCAATCTTTGAATGGTGGCTTCTTGAAAACTATTACTTTGAGCCATGCTTAAATCCAACATTCTGTTTACAAGTCCTTAAATGTTCATTTAAAGGAAAACATTAACAGAAATGTATTTTTGTTCCATATTAATTTTTGGTTGAATAGGTGTATTTTAATGGATACCATGGTGACACCTCTGAAACATTCTTGGTTGGAAATGTGGATAAATCTGGACAAAAGCTAGTTGAGATCGCCAGAAGATGCAGAAATGAAGCAATTTCTGTTTGTAGGCCAGGAGCACCACTGTATGTAATTGGAAACACAATCAGGTAAGTCTTGTACTGACAGGCATGGGGAAACTCTAATGGGACAGAGGTTATTGGTGGTGTGGAATAAAGTTGATAACATGTTTTGTGACACGAGGTCATCATTTCAGTCTGATAGGAGTATTTGAACTGCCAGACAATAATGTTATTCCCTGAGCAAGGAAGATTACCTAAAGTGACTCAGAGATAAGTCTGTATAGCGAGAGTAGGAAGTGAATAAGGTTTAGTAAACCTACTGTTTAGTTTTCAGTGCTTGTGTGTATATATTTTGTACTTCACTTTACACCAAAAAACCTCTGAAAAGACATCTGCTGTGTATTTTGTAAAGTAAAGTAAAACCTATAAAATATATAATATCTGAACGTTAATGGGGACTCAGCAATCTTACCATATAATGAAGAGTAGTTACCGCCATGAAGTTAAAAAACCTCAAAATAGGAATTTATTTAAAACAAAATAATTTAGAATTGTATTGTTAGCCTGATCTCTGTAATCATGAAACACCAGAAAATTTACAGTAGTGTCAGTTATGTTAATTTATGTTAATTTAAGAACACAAGAACATAAGAAATAGGAGCAGGAGATATGGCCCACCAGCCTGCTCCACCATTTAATACGATCATGGCTGATCCGATCATGGACACAGGTCCACTTCCCTGCCTGCTCCCGATAACCCCTTAATCTCTTATCGGTTAAGAAACTTCTATCTCTGTCTTAAATTTATTCAATGTCCCGGCTTCCACAGTTCTCTGAGGCAGCGAATTCCACAGATTTACAAGCCTCTGAGAGAAGAAATTCCTCCTTATCTCAGTTTTAAATGGGTGGCCCCTTATTCTAAGAAAATGGTCCCTAGTTCTAGTCTCCTCTGTCAGTGGAAAAATCCTCTCTGCATCCACCTTGTCAAGTCCCCTCATAATCTTATATGTTTCGATAAGATCACCTCTCATTCTTCTGAATTCCAATGAGTAGAGGCCCAACCTCCTCGACCTTTCCTGATAAGTCAACCCCCTCATCTCTGAAATCAACCTAGTGAACCTTCTCTGAACTGCCACCAAAGCAAGTATATCCTTTCTTAAATATGGAAACCAAAGCAGTACGGAGTATTCCAGGTGTGGCCTCACCAATACCCTGTACAACTGTAGCAAGACTTCCCTGCTATTATACTCCATCCCCTTTGCAATAAAGGCCAAGATTCTATTGGCCTTCCTGATCACTTGTTGTACCTGCATACTAACCTTTTGTGTTTCATGCACAAGCACTCCCAGGTCCCGCTGTACTGCAGCACGTTGCAATTTTTCTCCATTTAAATAATAACTTGCTCTTTGATTTTTTTTCTGCCGAAGTGCATGACCTCACACTTTCCAACATTATACTCCATCTGCCAAATTTTTGCCCACTCACTTAGCCTGTCTTTTGCAGATTTTTTGTGTCCTCCTCATACATTGCTTTTCCTTCCATCTTTGTCAGCAAACTTGGCTATGTTACACTCGGTCCTTTCTTCCAAGTCGTTAATATAGATTGTAAATAGTTGGGATCCCAGCACTGATCCCTGCGGCAACCCACTAGTTACTGGTTGCCAACCTGAGAATGAACTATTTATCCCGACTCTCTGTTTTCTATTAGTTAGCCAATCCTCTATCCGTGCTAATATATTACCCCCAACCCCATGAACTTTTATCTTGTGCAGGCACGTTGTCAAATGCCTTCTAGAAGTCCAAATACACCACATCCACTGGTTCCTCTTTATCCACCCTGTTTGTTGCATTCGCAAAGGATTCCAGCAAATTTTTCAAACATGACTTCCCCTCTGCCTAACTCTGCCTGACTGAATTATGCTTTTACAAATGTCCTGCTACTGCTTCTTTAACAATGGACTCCAACATTTCCCCAACCACAGATGTTAGGCTAACTGGTCTATAGGGCCCAAGTTTCCCCACGAGTTGCTCCTTTTTTTTTGAGCAACTTGATTTTTCTGGACTATCTTTTTAGTTGCAATTCTGGCCATTTAATTTGCGCCAGCGTAAGTGAGTTGTGTTTTTTTTCGTTCAGATTTTTTTTCAAAAGGGGGCGTTCCCAGCCACTTACCCCTGTTTTAGGCATTTGGGCAGCAAATAGTTGCTCCAAATTAATTTAGGCCAGCGTATGTTGCCACTTCTATCTGCACAGAAAAACCTTACCTAGAGTTAAGGAATCGGCGCAAGTAACTACATTTAAAGCACCACCAAGCACCAAACAAAGCACAAAAGGTAATAAGCAATTAATTAACAAATAAAATAGAAGAAACCCTGCACCTAAAGCACCAAGACCAAAGTAATAAGCAATCAATAAATAACAAATAAAAAAAATAGAAGGAGCCCTGCACCTAAAGCACCAAAATCAATCAGTAAATAACAAAGAAAAAATAGAAGTCCTACCTTAGGGAACACAGCAGGCCACCGATGAGGAAGCCCATTCGGCCAGAGCTAGGGACAGTGTGCTTCAGGCCCCTCCCACACAGCCTGCAGCGCGCACTCACAGATTCGGCCTGCCAGGAACTACTGCACATGCGCGCAGACTCTAGCGCGCATGTGCAGAGGTCCCGGCACTGTTTTCAGCGCCGGGATGTGGCTCCGCCCCAAATCCATTGGGCCACGCTGCGCCACGACCGAAGAGAGGTTGGGGAGCAGCCAGAATACCGACGTCTTTTTTCGGCGCGCTTGGAGGCGGACAAAAACGCCGCATCTCGGATGAGGGCGCCAGAAAAACAGGTTAGGGAAACTCTAGCCGATAGTTTCCGGCTTTTTGTCTGTCTCCTTTTTTAAATAGGGGCATTACATTTGCAGTTTTCCAATCTGCTGGGACCTCCCCTGAATCCGGGGAATTTTGGTAAATTACAACCAATGCATCCACTATCCCTGTCGCTACATCTCTTAAGACCCTAGGATGCAAACCATCAGGTCCAGGGGATTTATCTGCCTTTAGTCCCATTATCTTACTGAGTACCACCTCCTTAGTAATTGTGATTGTGTTAAGTTCCTCCCCCTCTATAGCCCCTTGACTATCCACTGTTAGGATATTGTTTGTGTCCTCTACCGTAAAGACTGATACCAAATATTTGCTCAGAGTTTCTGCCATCTCCATGTTCCCTATTACTAATTCCCCGGTCTCGTCCTCTAAGGGACCAACATTTACTTTAGCCACTCTTTTCCTTTTTATATACTTATAGAAACTCTTGCTATCTGTTTTTATATTTTGTGCAAGTTTACTTTCATAGTCTATCTTTCCTTTCTTAATCATTTTTTTAGTCATTCTTTGCTGGTTTTTAAAAGCTTCCCAATCTTCTGTCCTCCCACTTGTTTTGGCCACTTTGTATGCCCTTGTTTTTGATTGGATACCGTCCTTTATTTCTTTAGTTAGCCACGGATGGCTATCTTTTCTTTTACACCCTTTTCTCCTTACTGGAATATATTATTCTTGAGAGTTGTGAAATATCTCCTTAAATGTACGCCACTGTTTTGATTTGATTTTCATTCATTCCAATAACCGTATGATTGGGAATTTCATGGTGTTACAAATGAATGTCTTGTATGGATTTTGGTGGCATACAGTGGGTGTAAGTTATTACAGTTATTAAAATTTTATCTGCTACAGAAGCTGCTGGATTTTTCCTGTGAGAAAGAAATTTATATAAGACTATCCTTGGATCGAATCGAATAGACGTGAAACGCAAATGCAGCTTTATTTTGCAGATTGGAAGAGTTAAAAGATTCAGCTACTTAATGTCTTAGAACCACCAGGGTTTAATGCATCTGCTGGTGATGTTCTTACATTATATCTAACAAAATTTGTTCAGTGATAAAGGAAAAAAAAGCTCCTGAATTCTTATTCAAGCATTCTATCGAGCTCTGCATTCATGGCTGTGTCTAAAGGGCATGTCAGTCTTTTGATTCACTTTGAGAGGTAATTATCCTTTTCCTGTCACGGAACAACAAATGATAGCTAACTGAGGCACATTTGCAGTAGTTGCATTCATCAATTGCTTAAAAAAAATTGAATTTAATTGTGTAACACAGCTGCATGTCAGCTTTTATCACATCTCTGCTGTACTATGTCTGGTTCTCCTTCCCTCTGTATATCTATTTTCTTGTTCCATCTTGTTTTTCTCTCTACACCTCCTCTCCCCCTCCTTCCTTCTTCATTCCACCCCCCCACTCTCTACTTTCCTGTTAAAGTAATTTTCCTTTGTGAGTCTCATTCTTGATCAAGTAAGGGTCCATGAATGGGCTAAATTATCACAATTACTCATATAATTGAACCTCCTTTGTACCAAGTGCAACTCCAGTACCCTTTTTTCCATCATGAAACTGCTTTCATTATATGGTTTTTCATATTCTCTGACACCATGCACACACAGAAGCAGGCGTGCAGATGAAATGCAGGGGGGAACATTGCAGATCAGCAAGGTCACAGTGAGAGTAATTAGCTGTGCTATGGAAAGAGCATCCAGCCTTTTCTGCAGTGTAGATGTACAATCCATGGCTTTCAGTCACAAAGAACTTACTAACAAATGGAGCTCCCTCCCATTGCTTTAAAAAAAAAAGATTTGTATCAACACTACAATTTTCCATCATTAAGACTAATAATGGAGAGCTCGGTATGCATCAAGGGGAACAAAAATAAAATCTCACATTCAAGTGGCTGCTGGGTGCCGACCTCCCTTCCCTTTTTGTCCACGAGTTAACTCTTTAGCATAAACCAGCATATACCACATTCAGATACCCTCAAACTGCAGTTGGCACCTTCTCTATTTCAAGGCGCTTGCTTTGAAAGTGTGTTAATTTTCTATTCAGAAAAATGCATTTGGTCTCACAATTGATGTGTGAAATGTGCCCGAGATTTTTTTTTGAAATCACAAATAATGAGAGTTTTTTTACTTATACTGGATGGCTATTTTTGTTTTTGTCTTTAACTTTTTGCAATCATGCCCTTATTCAACACGAAAAAAATCAACTAAAATGAAAACTACTAGATACTGATTTTCTAGCAATTGTAATAACTAGTTATTATCTGGATATTTACAGTTAGTTTTTATTCCAATATATACTGTTACAAAAACATTACAAAATTATTATTGTAAATATTTTAAACTAAAGTTGACTAAGATAGCAATTTCAAAGGGGAAGAAATGCATGTGAGTACTTTTTAAAATCGTTTTTTAGCATCCATATATATATTTTATGAGGCTATTACATAGGTGTACATCCACATATTTTATTAAGCCATTGCACAATTAAGGGTACATTCATAGTAAAAGGGCATTGTATATTTAGATGGGAGTACTTTTTATTGAGTATTTGGAAAAAAAACATAATTATAATTTTTTATTGCAACAGAACGCTTCCCCGTTATGTTACTCTGTGACATCACCAATGGAAGCGTAATAGCTTCCAAGCCAGTGTGGAGTTGTGGCAATGTTTCGCATCCCTGGACCAGCCTAACCAGCAAACTCCACCTTTGAGATTTTTTAAAATAATTGACGTTTTATAAAAGACATCAAAAATGTTTTTATAGATTTGGCAAGGTCTCTGTCCAACTGAGGGAATGGAGCACAACTCAGGAGAGAAATGGAACATAGTAAGTAGGTTGGGAGTGGAATATAGTAGATTGGAACACAGTGGTAGCTGGGGCAGGGGATGAAGGGGTCGGCTGGGAAATGGAGCATTGGCACAGAGTGAAGCACAACAGGGGAGGGGAATACTGTACAAACTTTAAAATTATACTGCTGGACCTTGAGAGGTAAGGGCTTATCTGTTCAGTGCTGGGAACGTGGACATAAAAATTTGATGGCGCTGCCCCTGTTTTGCTGATGCCCATGCCTCCAATATGGCGGGCAGGAAGAGCACATTTATTATGGGCCAGAAGTGTGCCGCCTACCATATTGGTATTGGCAAAAATAATATGTGTCCAGCGCCCGTGTCAGAAATAGACGCTAGAATCTTTACGTGTGCAAATAAGGCCTGTTTGAGGCTCCCTCTGCATTATTTAAATTGCCCTGAGGCAGCCAGCACTGGTGCCGGCTTCGTTCAATGAAACTATGCCCATACGCAGCTTAAACAGGCGCTTCTTAAAGAGGCTGCTGTAGGCCACCAACAAAAAGGTAAGATTTTAAAATATACGTACCTGAATATGGAGCAGGAGTGCTCCTCCCTGCTCCACATTCAAACCACACGCCACCGCTCACCACCCCATCCCCCCATCGTGATCTCAACTCTCCGATCGCAACCTCGTACCCCCATCTCCCCCTTGCCTAGTCGCAACCTATGTTCCCCAATTGCGACCTCAACACACCCGACCACACTCTCTTGATCACCACCACTACCCTCCCAATACTGGCCACTGCTCTCCTACCGATCCAGGCCACCGCTCCCTCCCTCGTGGTCACCCCCGCCCCCCAAGACGTCTCTTGCAGCCCTGAGCTGTGGTCCTGGAGGGTGAGGATGAAAGTTGACATTCAGTGCCAGTGCTGCTTTTCTCCAAATGGCATGAGTGATATTTTTTGTAGGCTACTTCACGGACACCCAGCAGTCTGTTTCTCCTCTGCTTTGTTTCATTTGAGGAGGGTTGCAGGTCTGATTCATTGAAGTTGTGCATTCTTTCTTATGCCTCTGTGCCATTCAATCAACCCTTCTTTGGCTGCCTCTACCAGCTGCTCTTCTGGGAAATGTTCTTGAAAAGTGGTGCAATAACTCATGTGGCAGTCAGTCCAGCTATCTGACTGAACTGAGTGAGTTCGGCACTTCACTACTTATCTATTGCTCCATCAGCCTGCTGGTGCAATCTTCAATGCAGAATTGCCTTTTTTAAGACTACACTTCTATTTCCATGCACCCCAGCACCTTATTCTCATTTTAATGAGGCAAATGAACTGATGCAAACATCAACTAACCATCAGCGGGTGCAACTCATCTTGCATTGATGCAAATGCAGTGCAAGAATATAAGAACATAAGAAATAGAAGCAGGAGTAGGCCATTTGACCCTTCGAGCCTGCTCCGCCATTTAATAAGATCATGGCTGTAGTGCAACTAACCACCTGACAATTTAGAATCAATGTATTATTTTACAGTTAAAATGTAGTTGTGTGTCCCTTTTAAGGCTTCAAAGTCTAATGGAATGTATACACAATCAGGTAAGAGGCTACAGACATTGTATTCTAGATTTTTTACTTCGGGACCATTTTAGGGTGTGCATATTCAAATGAGGGGTAGTGACCACATATATCTTATTTCCTGTCATTACCATCTCTATTGTACCCAGACATGATGTTGTTCATATAAAACAGACATCCAAGGTTGCCAGGTGGCTATGGATTTAAATCAGATACTTGAATTTATCAGATACTAGTAGATACATTGTAAGAAGCCCATTCCTGGTTGATTTTGGTGATTGTTTTTTTTAATTTTGTGTTTTTATTGCTGTTTTGCAGCTCTGTGCCTTATGAAACCCTCCCCATTGCAAAACACTTTTCCCGCTAGGAATTCCCCTGTATCTTTGTTTTTTTTGGAGGAAAAGGAGAAGCAATGGAGAATGCCAGGCTGGCCAGACCACACTGACTATGCATGACACCCAGCTGTCAGTACTCCCAATCAAAATATACAGGCTGAGGTACTCCTCGCCCAAATTGTCCCAGAAGCAGGACTTTCAGAAATTGAACTTACAAAGGAAGCAATCAGTGAGTTTTGCCACATGCTGCAATTTGTCCTACAGCCCACCTCCATCACCAGCACAGCACTACCAGTGGTTGCAAAGGAAACAACTGCCCTGCATTGTTATGCTACAGGGCCATTACATGTACTGTGGTGAAACTCTTATGCTTCAACCAAGCCTGCTTCTCTGTTTCCCAAATTGTTCTCAGTTTTGCTATTTAACTATTATTTATAATATAAAATAAAAGTATATAAAAATAAGGAGATAATGTATGACTTTAAAATGAGTACAGAATTACATCTGCCACACTGCACTATTAATATTATAGTTCTACAAAAGCAGGGTGAAAACTGCTGTGCCTGTAATTCATTTCTCTCTCTCTCTCTCTCGCTCTCTCACACACACACACACACACACACACACACACAGAAAAAAAATGGTGGATGAAAACTGAAAGAAATAAAAAAAAGAACTTGCATTTATGGTGAATTGGGGGATATTTTATAATAGCAGGAATGATATATTATGTAATGTATTATAGTAGTTAATCTCCCGTGGCATTGCTTCCCGACAAAGAAACTCTATCTTCAGTAACTGTCTGCTTCTTTCCCACTCTAATTTTTTCATCATTTTCTTTATTTTCCATCTTTTCTCTTTGTATGTGTCTCCCTCGCTGGCTGTTGTACTGTTTTCTATTTTTAGTGTCGATCACAATGTCTCACTTATTTCTCATAATTTCAAGCTTATACTTTCTGGAAGTCTCTTCATCCTTCTCATCTCTCTCTTTGTACGACTTTGTGTGGCTCTCGCAGGGTCCTTTACTGATGTACCCGATGGCCCTGATTTGCGGTCAGTGGTGAACAAATGGCGCTAGCCATTCATTACACTTACACTTGCCCACAAACTTTCTGCACTACAACTGACAGTAATTAGAGAGCCAAAACAGCACAGCGCCCTCTACAAGGGATCGGGGATCTGTCTGAACAGGGCAAACAATGGTGTGTCTCCTTAACCAATCAGATTGAGGAATCCTTCCTGAGATACGCAGGGGGTAATTTTAACGTGGGTGCAGGTGGGGGGGGGTAAAATGGGCAAAAATTTCAAGTGTGTTGGGAAGCCAGCTCCAACCCACTGGCTTATGGATTTTACTGAGACAGGACAAGGATTGAGCAGCCAACCCGGTCAGGTTGGCATTTTAAATATGTTAATGAGGCTGCAAGCCTTAGCTTTAACCTGCTATGCAGGCTTTACTGTGGCCAGCCAGGTTTCCCAGAAACCCAGCAACTGCAGTGAGGCAAGGACAGCCTCAGGGAGCATTCCTTGTGGGCCAGGAGGTGCAGGAGTGCTTCCGCTTAGCCCCCCATACAAACCGGTGCCACCCCCTCCCGGTGATTGGATCCTCCTTCATCGGACCTCCCCCGGGGTCAGAGATCGGGCCTCCCCCAGGAATGGGGATCGGACCCTCCCTTGGGGTCAGGGATCAGGCCTGCCTGGTGCTGCAGCCTTCTCTGGAGTGCTCCCCACCCGACTGGAAGCCAAGCCTGTCAATCAGGCAGGGAATCTGTCAGTGCTAAGAGTCGCACACTGTGGAGTTAAATCTCTACAGCATGTGGAGAAACCCAGACTTCCGGGTTTCCCATCTAAAACGCCCCTCACCCGCTTACGCAACCCACCCCAGTAAATATCCAGCCTGCAGAGTCTAAACCAGGAATTGTAAGTTAGAATATTGAATTCAATGCCAAATCATGTCCAAGAAAGTAAAATAAAAGGCTCAATTTTCCCATCATTTGCGCCCTTTTTTTGGCACTTTTTTCTCCAAGTTTCCCCCTGCGATCTGCGCCGGCGTAACTGACTTAGTTACGGTTTTTCTAGGCCAGTTTTTTTTGATGTCACAGAGGGCGGGCCATCATACCTCTTTAATGATTGCTCAAGCCTTGCGCCAGCAACTCCTCCCTGAATAGCCTGAGGGCTCAGCGACAACTATTCCACATGGACCATGTTTACTGTTTGGAGCTGTTCCGTAATGTTAACATAGAAACATAGAAAATAGGTGCAGGAGCAGGCCATTCGGCCCTTCGAGCCTGCACCACCATTCAATATGATCATGGCTGATCATTCCACCTCAGTACCCCACCCTAGCCTTCTCTCCATGTTGTGTTGTGTTAATGGAACAAATAATGTAAATGATTCAGTTTTAATGTAAAATATATTTTATTCAAAAGTTTAACAAACAGTTCTTTTGTACTTAACTTTAATAAAATTATTCTTGTATCAAACTTTACTTTAAGATCACGCTTTAAGATCACTTACAAACTTTTAAACTTGTAAATTTACATAACTTACAAAAAACTTTTAATTTGAGAACAGTTACAACAGTAAAAGCAGTAATAATAACAGCAACAGCAGCAAAGAAAGGCTGCACCCACCCATCTCTCCTCCACCTTATTCTAAGACCACCCGCTGCGCTTGGTCTTGGACTTTCCACCACCCCTGCCCACAGGCGGTGGCACAGTGTTTCTTGGCTTGGTACCAAGCTTACTCTTTCTAAGATCTCGGATACTGCACACCTGTTGAGGTGCAACATTCCCTCCCTCATGATCAGTGACAGTGTTTGCACTATCTCTGACATTCCCTCCTTGATGCTCACTGACAGCACATTAGCTACCTCTGATATTCCCTCACTCATGGCCACTATTCTCTCACTGATGGTCCCGGACATCGTTCCCATTTCTCGTGTTGCTGTTACTTCTCCCGACAGTCCCGCTACCTCATCACTCACCCCACTGATGGCGTCCAGGAGTGATCGGGCAAGGTCAGTGCTCTCCACATTCAATGACATCATCTGAACCACATCTGTTAGATCCTGCACCTCAGGAAAATGCGGTCGAACTCTCCTTCCCCTCCTCCCCACGGGTATGCTTCACTGCAACCTCGGAAGGTGGGGCCCTGAGTGTGCCTCGCTGCACCCCACCACTGGGACCCACAACCTCGGAAGGTGGGGCCCTGGGTGTGCCTCGCTGCACCCCACCACTGGAACCCGCAACTTTGGAAGGTGTGAAACCATGGAATGTCCCACCAGCACTCAAACCACTAGTCACGGAAGGGGCTGTCACCTCCTCCAAAGTCAGTACATCAGTGGGAGCTTCATCCAACTCCATCTCCTCCCCTTCCCCCTCACCCCCATGTTCTTGGTCTGGAGGGTTGGATTGGAAGATGTTCTCTTCTTTAGGCTCATCCGCGTCTGAATAATCTTTTGCATCGTCGGGGTTGGCCAAATGTTCTGCAATCAAATGGTTAGCAGCAGAGGAGGGGGCAGGGTGGGTGGCGTGAGTCGGCTCACACATCGCAGGCCAGGTAGCAGGCTGATTTGAAGGACCATGTTGAATTTGCAGCACTTACACTCTCCCTCGAGTGTGGGCCCAGCTTGTGCAGTGGTGATTGCTTTTCTCCAGGCAGGATCCATCAAAGCAGCAACCCTCTCTTCCAAGGGTGTCAGTGGTTGCAGATTTGCCGGGCCTCCTCCTGTTCGACTTCTTTCTCGTTTGTCGTGTGCCACCTTCCTCTGCAAAGATGAAAATCCAACTTTTTAGAGAGGGTGTCTTTCTGCTGGGTGGGACATACAGATGGTCACATTGTAATTCCATTGAATAAATGAAAATATTACTTACACTAACTACTTGACCAAGGTCCTACCACTTTTTACGCTGGCCTCCAGATCTCGTAGTGGTCACCGTTGCACAGTAATCTTCTGCAACTTGGTTCCAGCGTTTCTTCATTTCGTTAGGTGGAACTTTTATGTGACCTCTGCTGGTGTCCAGCTCCTGCCATCTGTTCTCAATCACAGAAACTAGTGCCTCCACTTCTTCCTGCAAGAAATTCTTGGTCCTTGCTCCGCGTTGCATCTTGTACTGTTGCAGCTGCGATTTTTCCAATGCTCTCACACAGCACTCAACATTCTCACACACACAACTGGCTCTTTAAAAATGGCCGATTGCAACAATGTCAGAAATGTAACTTTTCTTCCCGCGCATGCGCAGAAAGTGCAGCATCATTTTTCGGCGCAGACAGCAGGCTCCACCTCCCGAGGTGACTGGATACGCTGCGCGGTGCCAAATTCAAATTATACATCGGGGAAACTTTGGCAAATTATTTCCGGCGCATTTCTGGCCTTGAAAAACAGATGTAACTCTGGCAATATGCCAGAAAACGGGCTTGGGCAAAATTGAGCCTTTTAAAGAGAGGGAAAAAAGGATGGAAGAGAGAGGGAGAGATAAAAGAGACAGAAAGAATATGTTAAAAAATATATATTTAATTGTTTTAAATCTCCAACCATAATTGAGATTTGTAATTTAAATATCCCCCTTATCCGTACCAATCGTAGCAATACCACACTCCATGTACACATTGGCATTCGTTGTACCCTGCATTGTCAAAGCCCAAATGTTAAGAAATATGTTTTATAGTCTATTTCCATCATAGGTGTCTCATTATAATATACCAACTCATGGTTTGGCAGATGTATTATATGCACGGTGTCACTTCTGACAGAAAATGCCAAGCAGTGGTGAGGAGCCAGTGGAGCAAGTTCTGAAGAGTTTTCTGCAACATTTCAGTCTAGTTCCAAGAAACCAACTCGAGCAAAAAATCCTGTCTACCCATGGTAATCATTTGAGAACCCTTTAACCTTTCTCACCCAACACAAGGCCTGCACACATTTCAGATTCCAAGGAAATCTTCCACTGATGTGATTCATTTATTAGAAACGTAGCCCTAAAAATGCTTCCACCAATATCGTGCCTCTCAAAATATGAGTGAATTTTCATATGATCTGGGAGGGAAGATGACCATTTGCATATATTTACCACATGCTGTCCTTACCCAGTTTTCTCACTCTCAATTATATTGGAATCAGTGATTGGTGTACCAATACCAAAATCCATTTTTCTGAATGTAAATAGTGTCAGTTGCTTTCAATCTTCTAATCCCCATTGATTTCCAATTAATTAATCTCCATGTACACTACAGATTGCACTGCAAGTGAAGTGTGCAAGATGTAAAAATACATAGCAGTAATGTAAACTGTAAAAGTTGAATTCAGCTTCTATATCAGAAGGCTTTGCAGAAGCTCCAAGTCCAGTTTGGGAGGTCAAATTCACAAGGTGTATAATGCATGGGAATTTAAGAATCGTAGATCAATGGTGTTCAGAAAATTGGCATGAACTCTTACAGAGCACTTGATATTTCTGCACATGTTGGTTACCCGTCACTTAACTGTCTCGCCTGACCAGGTGAAAAGTTTTACCTGCAGCCTATGCATAGTGATATACAATTAAATAGTTTAACATATCTATTTTATCTTATTGAAAACCACTAGATTATTTTGTTTACTTAGTATTTTTTAAACCAATTTATTGATATAGAGATATTCCTAAATCCATGATAGATGTTCTGCTGAATTTGTTTGGGTTTACCGCAAAACTTGTCTTAAGGTTCATGAAAGGGACATGCTTGCTCTATCTCAACAATCCCTTTAAGCCTAATAGGAAAAAGCGATCAAGGTACAAACTCTCCACTTGTTAAATAATAATACATTAAGCACTGCATGATATAATGCTCCTGCCCTATTTTCTGACTTACGGTTAGCAAATTTCATGGGAGAAAATGATAAAAGCAGGTCAATTAACCCTGCACAGCTTCACAAAAAATCTGCTAAATTGAACAACTCACTTATTAAAATGGATAACAACATTCAAATGCAAGGTACTTCTCCAGAACGTAGGAACATAAGAACAGGAGTAGTTAATGCAACATTTCGTGCCTGTTCTGTCATTTGATTAGATCATGGTTTATCTATGCTTCAACTCCATTTATCTACCTTTGATCCACATTCACACACATTCAACAGAATGTTACCAGGGCTCCGAGGGTTAAATTATGAGGAGAGATTACATAAACTAGGCTTGTATTCCCTGATATATAAAAAGTTAAAGGGTGATTTAATTGAGGCATTTAGAATTTTGAAAGAAACTGATAGGGTAGATAGAGAGAAACTTTTTCCACTGCTCGGGGAGTCTAGGACAAGGGGACATAACCTTAAAATCAGTCAGGAGAGAAGTTAGGAAACACTTTTTCACACAAAGGGTGGCAGAAGTGTGAAACTCTCTCCTACAAAAGGCAGTAGTTGCTAGCTCAATTAATAATTCTCAATTTGAGATCAATGGATTTTTGCTAGCCAAGCGTATTAAGGGATATGGAGCCAAGGCGGGTAAATGGAGTTAGGATACAGGTTATCCATGATCCCATTGAATGACGGAACAGGCTCAAGGAGCTAAATGGCCTACTCCCATTCCTATTATCCTATCTTCATATTCCTTGATATCTTTACCTAATGAAAATCTGTCAGTCTCAGTCTTAAAAATTTCGACTGACCCAACATCCACATCCTTTTGGGGGAGAGAATTCCTGATTTTCACTACCCTTTGTGATTTCACCATTGTTTGCACAGGGTCTAATGCATCCTTCTGCGCATGCGCACTGTATGGGGGTGGAGCCTAAATGCCGTCCCGACCCCACCGGGACCATGCATGTGCGACTGTGCATGCGCACCGGAGATTCCAAATGCACATGCACCTAGCCGCAGGGCTTGTGCCTAGGGCCACAACCACACTTTCCTCAGCTCCCTGTGGAGAAGGTCATGGGATCGGGGGGGGGGGAGGGAAAGGGAAAGAAACCGAAGGAATCGGAGGGTGGGGGGAGAGAAGAGAGGAGTTCGGCAGAGGGGGAATAGAGAGGCGCTCGGGGGAAGGAGGGGTGGGAGAGAGGAACTCGGGGGGGGGGGGGGGGGAGGGGGGTGGGGGAAGAGGAGCTCGGAGGGAGGGGAAAAGGGGACAGAGGGTCAGGAGTTTAGGTTGGGGTGGGGGGGAGGGGGAGGTCAGGAGCTTGGGTAGGGGGGAGAATGTCAAGAGCTCGGGGGAGAAAGTCAGGAACTTGGGGGTGGGGGGTAGAAGGTCAGGAACTCGGGGTGGGAGGGGGGAGAAGGTCAGGAACTTGGGGGAGGTCAGGAACTTAGGGAGAACGTCAGCTGCTCGGGGGGGTGGAGGGGAGGTGTTAGAGCACGGAGAGAACAGTGGGAATGGGGGAAGAACGTGATCTAGGTCCAAAGGGGGGGATGAGAGCGAGAATGTGATCCAGATTATAAGATGGATCACATTCTCCCTCCTTCTGTTAGACATGGATCAATTCTTCCAACTGGATGACTTAGTGAATTCCTTCTCACACAATGAGCAGGTGAGCGGCCTTAAAGCACATGGGATTGGATTGAGACATGGATTGATAACTGGTTGGTAGACAGGAAGCAAAGAGGAGGAGTAAATGGGTACTTTTCAGGATGGCAGGCAGTGACTAGTGGGGTCCCGCAAGGTTCTGTGCTGGGGCCCCAGCTGTTTACACTGTACATTAATGATTTAGACGAGAGGATTAAATGTAGTATTTCCAAATTTGCGGATGACACTAAGTTGGGTGGCAGTGTGAGCTGCGAGGAGGATGCTATGAGGCTGCAGAGTGACTTGGATAGGTTAGATGAGTGGGCAAATGCATGGCAGATGAAGTATAATGTTGATAAATGTGAGGTTATCCACTTTGGTGGTAAAAACAGAGAGACAGACTATTATCTGAATGATGACAGATTAGGAAAAGGGGAGGTGCAACGAGAACTGGGTGTCATGGTACATCAGTCATTGAAGGTTGGCATGCAGGTATAGCAGGCGGTTAAGAAAGCAAATGGCATGTTGGCCTTCATAGCGAGGGGATTTGAGTACAGGGGCAGGGAGGTGTTACTACAGTTGTACAGGGCCTTGGTGAGGCCACACCTGGAGTATTGTGTACAGTTTTGGTCTCCTAACTTGAGGAAGGACATTCTTGCTATTGAGGGAGTGCAGCGAAGGTTCACCAGACTGATTCCCGGGATGGCGGGACTGACATATCAAGAAAGTCTGGATCAACTGGGCTTGTATTCACTGGAGTTCAGAAGAATGAGAGGGGATCTCATAGAAACGTTTAAATTTCTGACGGGTTTAGACAGGTTGGATGCAGGAAGAATGTTCCCAATGTTGGGGAAGTCCAGAAGCAGGGGTCACAGTCTAAGGATAAGGGGTAAGCCATTTAGGATTGAGATGAGGAGAAACTTCTTCACCCAGAGAGTGGTGAACCTGTGGAATTCTCTACCACAGAAAGTTGTTGAGGCCAATTCACTAAATATATTCAAAGTTCGATGTAGTCCTTACTACGAGGGGGATCAAGGGGTATGGCGAGAAAGCAGGAATGGGGTACTGAAGTTGCATGTTCAGCCAATAACTCATTGAGTGGCAGTGCAGGCTCGAAGGGCCGAATGGCCTACTCCTGCACCTATTTTCTATGTTTCTATGTTTTCCCAGTGTGAGCTCACTGGTGTGTCAGAAGGTTGCATACACTCACACATCCCACGCACGCGCCCCACACAGGCACGCAAACACCCGCTCAAGATAGGCAAACACCCGCCCCACACACGCAAGCACGTGCCCCACGCAGGCACGCATGCGCGCCCCTGCCCACACATGGACCCCACACTTTTATATTGTCCCTTCATTCTGAATTATAGAATTTTCCAGAAGGATAAAAAACATAAATCTCCAAAGAAGTAACTAACCCACTAATTAGAATATACAGGCCTAGAAATTCGAGTTGGCCGGAAACTGGCCAGTAACACTGCTGGCCAAGGCTGATGGCTGCTCGCACAAAGAGCGCAGGCATCATTGGTATTTTGGTGCTGTCTGCTAATTTACATGAGCGAAGCAGAGAATCTCTTGTGCAATGTGGTCTTTCCAGCGCTAACTACAGCAGGAGGCCGAAGGTCACATCTGAAGGATCGATGCATCGTTCTCGGGAAATGTGTTGTATCGGAACATTTGGTGATGGCTCCTGGGTTTTGCTATCGCATCTGCTGATGGCCCTTGTAGGGTTGTAGCATTATGTGTTGTTGCACATCACGAAGCATTTGTTTGTCCATGGCTCCCCTCTTACTTTTGTGGACATTTGTCTGGGTCTTGTGTGGGGTCCACAAATGAGTGCCAGACTGCTTGGTACTCACACCTTCGCTGGCTGCCATAGCTCCACAGATCTTTCACCCAGAAAGTTGCTGTGTAGAGTTGTTTGTGCTCCACCACGGTGCTGGAGGGGGATAGGGATGCACCATCTTGCAGCTCACAGTGACAGTGCACTTGACTGCCGCAGGGGTCCCGATCTTCGCCGCAGGAGTCCCGGTTGCGGAAGGGTGGTGTGGTGGGAAGCCTGAGCTAGTGGGGTTGGGTTTAGAGTCATGGTTTAAGTGTTTTAGACCCCCTATTAGGGTCTATTAGAGCTAGGGGAAGTTTAAACAGTGGGAATACTTCCCGTATCGTGGGAGCCTCCTATCAACAAGAGCAGGCATTGATGACAAAATCCAACACCGCCTCCAGTACTCCAGTGCAGCCTTCGGCCACCTGAGGAAAAGAGTGTTTGAAAACCATGCCCTCAAAACTGACACCAAGCTCATGGTCTACAGGGCTGTAGTAATACCCGCCCTCCTGTATGGCTCAGAAACATGGACCATGTACAGTAGACACCTCAAGTCGCTGGAGAAATACCACCAACGATGTCTCCGCAAGATCCTACAAATCCCCATGGAGAACAGATGCACCGACATTAGTGTCCTCGACCAGGCCAACATCCCCAGCATTGAAGCACTGACCACACTTGATCAGCTCCGTTGGGCAGGCCACATAGTTCGCATGCCAGACACGAGACTCTTAAAGCAAGCGCTCTACTCGGAACTCCTTCATGGCAAACGAGCCAAAGGTGGGCAGCGGAAACGCTACAAGGACACCCTCAAAGCCTCCCTGATAAAGTGTAACATCCCCACTGACACCTGGGAGACCCTGCCCTAAGTGGAGGAAGTGTATTCGGGAGGGCGTTGAGCACCTCGAGTCTCGTCACCGAGAACGTGCAGAAATCAAGCGCAGGCAGCGGAAAGAGCGTGCGGCAAACCAGTCCTACCCACCCCTTCTCTCAACGACTATCTGCCCCACCTGTGACAGAGACTATGGTTCTCGTATTGGACTATACAGCCACCTAAGAACTCACGTTAAGAGTGGAAGCAAGTCTTCCTCGATTCCGAGGAACTGCCTATGATGATGAATGATGATGATGACTGCATATCACAGAGGGGATTCACAGGGACTGTGAATGGAAGCACCACATAAAGGGCCCAAATTTGGCCCAGCCATTTTTTCGCCGCACTCACGTGAGACGCGCCGACCTTCTAGGCTCAAAACGGCACCAAAAAGATGTCCCTGGATTCTGGCTGCTCTGTTGACTCTCCTGGGGCTTGGCGCAGCGTGGCAATTCCATTGGCGGGGCGGGGGGGGGGGTGGAGCTAGGGCCCTGCGCGTGAAAGAGTGCTGGCAGCGCGGTGCATGCGCATTGGAGCGTTCGCGCATACGCAATCAGGAATAACATTGGCAATCGGCGAGTTCCCTGTGCTTTCCCGCCCGCACCTATCCCCGGCTGAGTGGCCTCCCACGCTGGCCGGCCGGCCCACTATCCGTTGATTCCTGCAGCCAGCAGCCTGTGTCTTCTGGGAGCCCAGCCCAGCCTGCCTGTGTGTTCTGCGAGCTTGTGGCGAGTTCCCTGTGCTCTCCTGCCAGGTCGTCCTGCCCGCATCTATCCCCGGCCGAGTGGCCCCTCGCACCGGCTGGCCCGCTGACTTCTTGGGCCCGAGTTAGGAAGGTAGGACTTAAGTTTTATTTTTTATTTCTTCTTGATGGTTTTTATGCTTCTTGAATGTTGTTGTGCTTTGTAAGGTCCTCTCCGCTTCCCTTCCCACCCCTATCTCTGGCTACCTGCGCTGATTCTTAACTCTCCGCAAGGGTTTTCTGTGCGGCCACAAGTGGCCACGTACGCTGGCCTAAGTTAGTTTGGAGCAACTATTAGCTGTCCAAAGTGGCTTAAATGGCCAAAACTGGCGTAGTTGGCTGGTAATGCTCCCTTTTGAAAAAAACTAAACTAAACTAAAAAAAATCCAAACTAACTCACTTACACTGGCGCAAATTGAATGTGCAAAATGGGGATTTTTAAGATACTCCAGAAAAATCAAGTTGCTCAAAAAAAACGGAGCGACTCCCGGGCAATTTTGGGCCCAAAGACTGTTGCATGAGATGTCAATGGAAATACATTTTAAAATAGGTGAACATGAACTCTTGGTCAGGAGTTTACTGGTGTAAATGGTGCCGAGGAGAGTTAAATTACATTTTTAATAACAGCAGACTTTTGAAGAACTCTTGGTGAGAATATGCTGTCAAGCCTTTTATAAGCAGACTTCTGAACTTTGCATATTATTTTATCAGTTGATAAACTAGAAAACCCCAATGTATAATTTTTTTCCTGAGATTATTATAACTGTAGAACAGCATAGTTTATTTTAAAGTATTTTCCTCCTATTATGTTTGACTGACCGAGAGGAGATTTGATCCATCTCATTGGAAGTAGTTTTCACTCCAATTACATAGTCTGAGCTCTCCATAGTTAATAGTTATTCCAGCAGCTGTTTACTATATGGATTCTAGCTTACCGCCGCTTTTCCCCGCCTCTCCACGGCAACATGCACGGGCATGCTTTGGAGAGGACGGGAAGAGGAGCACGAGCTCCAAAATTGATGAACAGGCATCAATTCGGCATTGCACGCTGATTGACGCCACACTCCTGCTAATTAAAATACTTGCCGCAAGTGTGGGCAACAACAGCGCAGCCAACCAACTGAAAATGGCAGCGGCCGCAGGATCGGCCGTAAGCGGGCAGAAGTGAGACGGCCGCAACTTTTTTCAACAAAATGGGCCTTAACGGCCAGTGCTATCACCTCCAATTTCTAGGCCACTGTCTTTTATTTTACCAGCACTAATTACAATTACAGCATACTAGATAACAGAGGATCATCACAAAACTAACTACATAAGTCCATAAGAACATAAGAAATAGGAGCAGGAGCAGGCCATTCGGCCCCTCGAGCCTGCTCTGCCTTTGAATAAGATCATGGCTGGTCTTCCACCTCAACTCCACTTTCCTGCACTGTGCCCATATCCCTTCATATCCAAAAATCTATCGATCTCTGTCTTGAATATACTCAATGACTGAGCCTCCACAGCCCTCTGGAATAGAGAATTCCAAAGATTCACCACCCTCTGAGTGAAGAAGTTTCTCCTCATCTCAGTCCTAAATGGCTGACCCCTTATTCTGTGACTGTGACCCCTGGTTCTAGACTCCCCAGCCAGAGGAAATATCCTCCCTGCATCTACCCTGTCAAGCTCTGTAAGAGTTTTGTATGATTCAATGAGATCACTTCTCATTCTTCTAAGCTCTAGAGAATATAGGCCTAGTCTACTCAATCTCCCTCATAGGACAGTCCACTCCCTCTATGGGTAGCACATCCTTCCTTGGGTAAGGAGACCAAAACTGTACACACTGCTCCAGGTGTGGTCTCACCAGGGCCCTATATAATTGCAGTAAGACATCTTTACTTTTATACTCAAATCCTCTTGATTTGCCTTCTTCATTGCTTGCTGTATCTGCCTATTAACTTTCAGTGATTCGTGTACAAGGACACCCAGGTCCCTCTGAACACCAACATTTTCCAATCTCTCACCATTTAAAAAATACTTTGCTTTTCTATTTTTTTTCTTCCAAAGTGGATAACTTCACATTTCTCCACATTATATTCCATTTGCCATGTTCTTTACCACTTCCATTTTCTATAGGCTGTGTGACAAGAATGGATCAAATTATACATTGTAGACTGCTCTGCAGCCGGCAGGATCAAATTATACATTCCAGATAAACTGTTGGGTCTATCTTATCCTCCAAGGGGACCAATCAGAAATCTAGTCCAACCCATTGGTGTTGCAAATAAACACTGCCTGATTTTATTCCTGAATCAACTAGTTCAAATTTTAAGATAGTGCTCATTTGTTCTGGATTCCCCCACCAGAGGAAGTAGTTTTGTCTACTGAATTCTTTTATCAGTTTAAACACCTCAATTAGGTCACCTCCTCAACCTTCTACACTTATGGGAATGCAAGCCAAGTTTATGTAACCTGTGCTCATAATTTAACCCTTTAGTACTGGTATCATTGTGGTGAATTTGCTCTGTACCCGCTCCAAGGCCAGTATATCCTTCCAGAATTATGTCCAAAGTGTCCAGATTTGCAGAGAACACCAGATTGGGAGCAGTGACAAATGCTGACTTTCAATGTGCACAAATTCAAAAGGATCATGACCAGCTCAATCACTGGATAAAGAAATAGCAGATGCTATTTAAATCAGGGGAATGTAACACTGAGATTTGACAGAAGTAGGTTGATGTGGATTTTGTGTCTAAATGGGAATGTACTTGAGGTATTGGAGCAAGAGAGAGATCTTGGGGTTTTAGTGGACATGTCATTAAAGCCATCAGCCCAATGTTCCCAGGCAATTAAAAAAACAAAACAGAATATTGGGATGCATGGCAATGGGCATAACATATAAATCCAGCAGGGTAATTTTAAATAAAAAAACAAAAAAATGCTAGAAATATGCATCTGTGGAGAGAGAAACAGAGTTAATGTTTCAGGTCAATGACCTTTCATTTTAAAACTGTATTTGGCCCTGGTGAGACCACATCTGGACTACTGTGTACAGTTAGGGTTTCCCTATTCAAGAAGGATATTCAATTATTGGAGGGGTACAGAGAAGGACTACACAGTTCACCCTAAAATTTAAGGGAAAGATGAATGGGGAAAGATTAAAAGACAGTCTTTTCCCTCTTTAAAAGAGAAGACTGAGAAGGAATATAAGTATTTAAAATTATGATTGATTTGGACAAGTTGGATCCAAGGACGCTCTTCTTCCATGTAAGCACAAATTAAGAGAAAATAGGAAATGCAGGAGGAGCATTTTTACTAAAAGGGTTCTGAGTATGTGGAGAACAGATTACTGGCATGAGTTCCGGAGCAAGAAACTTTAATGGGTTTCAAGAAAGAACTAGACCGTTTTGTGTCACTAAATGGAATTCAGTTTTATTACAAATGCACCAAGAGAATACTGTGCCTAGGTGGACTGGAGAGACTGAAAGTCTTCACTTGCCTGACACTGTTACTACTTACTACTATCAGCCTTTTTATGGCTGATTTTAAATGCTAAACACTCTGGATTAATACTTGGATGTGGGATTTTTAGGACATAATAAATGATGTGAGATTTATCCAGAATAGTACCCATTCATTGTGTCAAAATATTTCTTGTTCCAAAATATGCACTTTGTAGCACAGTAAAATCTATCTTTTTTCTTTGCCCTATCCACTTAATCTGGCTTGATCACTTTAAATGCTGTTGATTTCGCCTAATACGAACCACATGTTTGTATAGCTAGAGGTTCTCAACAAATTTTATATTATTATAACTGGAAGTACCCTCCTCCATGTCAATTATAAACAGTCTAAACTTTCTGGGAATTCTACAGAGCTTCACCCACATGTTCTGCTTTCTATTGCCAAGATATTTTTCAATCTAAATTAACTAGTTAACCATTGTTTCTATGGATTGTGGTTGTTTTTTAAACATCTCACATGCAGAACTTTATCAATTGCCTCCTGAAAATCTTAATAAATTATAATTCACTTTATAACCCTCATATGGTAACTTAATTATTTCTTAGAATTTCTGAAGTTTGTTAGCCTGTTATTTCTAAAACCAAGACTACTTAAGGCCTCTGTGCCCTTTAGATGAACATTGCTGCCTCTTGTAAAATTATTTTCAACACTTTAGTCCCTGTTAATATTATACTTAACAGGCTTGTAATTTCCAGATTCATAAATGTTGGGATAATATTTGCCATCCTCCAGTCCTCCGCTGCAACCTCTAAATGATCATATTCAATGTTATATCACATTAATCAGATGTGTGTTCCATTAGTCGGTTGTATACATAGATATTTAAGTAAACAGGGAAGAAAATACATTTCAAGATATGCTGTCATTATTATTAAGTTATGATTGCAACTAAACCAACACTGTTTGCACATTTGCTTAGAAACGGATCAGTTATTGAAAAGAGCAGTGATATGGTCATTCACTTCTGCTTTACTTAGATTCCAATCAACTGTGCACAGTCACCAATTCAAAACAGTAAGTCAAGAAGAATGAGTTACATGATGATAGCTGCTGCGTAGAGTTTTCTGCAAACAATTGGGGCTGATCAGATACTATCACTGAAATCAAACCACTTATAGGTGAATGGAGACCCATAAGAATTTTCACACAATCCGGTTTTCATCAGAGCTCAAGGCTGGTTAATCTGGTAGGCAGTTTATTGTGGAATGGGTAATGGTTAATCCTAAAGCTCACATAACTCTATCAGGGCAGGTTGCAGAAAAGGAGCAACTTCCAGCTCACAGGGAACAAGCCACACTTATGGGGACTGATGAGAAGTGATGTAAAGCTGTTGAGAGAAAAATGGATCGATAAAATACCCCAAATTATAATACTTTTCTTACCAGATTGACTTACCATGGGTTTTACTTTAAAATCTCCCAAATAGTATTTTAACTTAAACAAATGGGTCGGTTGGGGCCTGGGGGGTAGATAAAGTGTTAAAAATCAGAATCCCACCCACTTCCAGTTTTAACGGTGGCGGGCAGCCAACCCACTGCCAGGAAATGGGCTGTTTATTTAAATAGTATAATGAGGCTGGAAGCCTCTTCAACCTCCATGTTGTCTTTAATTTTATTTGGTCAGGTATTGCACACCTCGCAAAACCCGCCAGCCAATGGAAAGCGAGGACTGTTGCATACAGGAGGCAAGTTCCTTTATACTTGCCTCCTGGATTCAAGGCCCCTACCTAGCCCACCCCCCCAAGATCAGAGACACCCCTCCCAGCTCCCCACCCACCCCCAGACCAGGCCTCCATGAGCTGCCCATCGTTTACTGTTCCTATTTTTGATACTGAATCAGAATTCCGTATTTCTGCCAGGGGAATTTTATGGAAAATATCTGCTCCCATACTGCCGTGATCCAGCAATTTCAAAAGTTTAAAGCACTGCAACATTGAGCAACTGAGAGACACTGGTAAGTGTACAGATATCTCTATATATAGAATTTGCAATTGTGTGTCAAGTCAATAGAATATACTTTCCCTTTAAGATAAATAGAGCAGTGGGTCAAGTCTTTCTCAACTAACCTGTACCCTTTAATTAAGTTTTAAGATCAAGACTAGCCAAACATATATTTAAAAGGTATGCAGCAGAAACGGTTAGTCACAGCAGTCATAGGACCCGAAATTGGTCGAAACATTTGAAACAGCATTCGAAACAAAGTAAATGAGTTGACGGCACAAATTATTACAAATGGGTATGATTTGGTGGCCATTACAGAAACATGGTTGCAGGGTGGCCATGACTGGGAATTAAACATACAGGGGTATCTGACAATTCGGAAGGATAGACAAGAAAGGAAAGAAGGCGGAGTAGCTCTGTTAATAAAGGATGATATCAGGGCAGTTGTAAGAGACGATATTGTTTCTAATGAACAAAATGTTGAATCATTGTGGGTGGAGATTAGAGATAGTAAGGGGAAAAAGTCACTGGTGGGCGTAGTTTATAGGCCCCCAAATAATAACTTCACGGTGGGGTGGACGATAATCAAGGGAATAATGGAGGCATGAGAAAAAGGAACGGCAGTAATCATGGGGGATTTTAACCTACATATCGATTGGTCAAATCAAATCGCACGGGGTAGCCTTGAGAGGAATTCATAGAATGCATACGGGATTGTTTCTTAGAACAGTATGTTACAGAACCTACAAGGGAGCAAGCTATCTTAGATCTGGTCCTGTGTAATGAGACAGGAATAATAGACGAACTCCTAGTGAAAGATTCTCTCGGAATGAGTGATCACAGTATGGTTGAATTTGTAATACAGATTGAGGGTGAGGAAGTAGTGTCTCAAACGAGCGTACTATGCTTAAACAAAGGGGACTACAGTGAGATGAGGGCAGAGTTGGCTAAAGTATACTGGGAACACAGACTAAATGGTGGCACAATTGAGGAACAGTGGAGGACTTTTAAGGAGCTCTTTCATTGTGCTCAACAAAAATATATTCCAGTGAAAAAGAAGGGCGGTAAGAGAAGGGATAACCAGGCGTGGATAACCAAGGAAATAAAGGAGAATATCAAATTAAAAACCAATGCGTATAAGGTGGCCAAGGTTAGTGGGAAAATAGAAGATTGGGAAAATTTTAAACAACAGCAAAGAATGACTAAGAAAGCAATAAACAAAGGAACGATAGATTACGAAAGTAAACTTGCGCAAAACATAAAAACAGATAGTAAAAGCTTTTACCGATATATAAAACGGAAAAGAGTGACTAAAGTAAATGTTGGTCCCTTAGAAGATGAGAAGGGGGATTTAATAATGGGAAATGTGGAAATGGCTGAGACCTTAAACAATTATTTTGCTTCGGTCTTCACAGTGGAAGACACAAAAACCATGCCAAAAATTGCTGGTCACGGGAATGTGGGAAGGGAGGACCTTGAGACAACCACTATCACTAGCGGGGTAGTGCTGGACAGCCTAATGGATCTCAAGGTAGACAAGTCCCCTGGTCCTGATGAAATGCATCTCGGTATTAAAAGAGATGGCGGAAGTTATAGCAGATGCATTCGTTATAATCTACCAACATTCTCTGGACTCTGGGGAGGTACCAGCGGATTGGAAAGCAGCTAATGTAACGCCTCTGTTTAAAAAAAGGGGACAGACAAAAGGCAGGTAACAATAGGCCGGTTAGTTTAACATCTGTGGTGGGGAAAATGCTTGAAGCTATCATTAAGGAAGAAATAGTAGGACATCTAGATAGGAATATTGCAATCAAGTAGATGCAACATGGATTCATGAAGGGGAAATCATGTTTAACTAATTTACTGGAATTCTTTGAGGATATAACGAACTTGGTGGATAGAGGTATACCGATGGATGTGGTGTATTTAGATTTATAAAAGGCTTTAGATAAGGTGCCACACAAAAGGTTACTGCAGAAGATAGAGGTACGCGGAGTCAGAGGAAATGTATTAGCATGGATCGAGAATTGGCTGACTAACAGAAAGCAGAGAGTCGGGATAAATGGGTCCTTTTCGGGTTGGAAATCGGTGGTTAGTGGTGTGCCACAGGGATTGGTGCTGGGACCACAACAGTTTACAATATACATAGATGACCTGGAAGAGGGGACAGAGTGTAGTGTAACAAAATTTGCAGATGACACAAGGATTAGTGGGAAAGCGGGTTGTGTAGAGGACACAGAGAAGCTGCAAAGCGATTTAGATAGATTAAGCGAATGGGCTAAGGTTTGGCAGATGGAATACAATGTCGGAAAATGTGAGGTCATCCACCTTGGAAAAAAAACAGTAAAGGGGAATATTATTTGAATGGGGAGAAATTATAACATGCTGCGGTGCAGAGGGACCTGGGGGTCCTTGTGCATGAATCCCAAAAAGTTAATTTGCAGGTGCAGCAGGTAATCAGGAAGGCGAATGGAATGTTGGCCTTCATTGCGAGAGGGATGGAGTACAAAAGCAGGGAGGTCCTGCTGCAACTGTACAGGGTATTGGTGAGGCCGCACCTGGAGTACTGCGTGTAGTTTTGGTCACCTTACTTAAGGAAGGATGTACTAGCTTTGGAGGGGGTACAGAGACGATTCACTAGGCTGATTCCGGAGATGAGGGGGTTACCTTATGATGATAGATTGAGTAGACTGGGTCTTTACTCGTTGGAGTTCCGAAGGATGAGGGGTGATCTTATAGAAACATTTAAAATAATGAAAGGGATAGACAAGATAGAGGCAGAGAGATTGTTTCCACTGGTCGGGGAGACTAGAACTAGGGGGCACAGCCTCAAAATACGGGGGAGCCAATTTAAAACCTAGTTGAGAGGGAATTTCTTCTCCCAGAGGGTTGTGAATCTGTGGAATTCTCTGCCCAGGGAAGCAGTTGAGGCTAGCTCATTGAATGTATTCAAATCACATATAGATAGATTTTTAACCAATAAGGGTTATGGGGAGCGGGCGGGTAAGTGGAGCTGAGTCCACGGCCAGATCAGCCATGATCTTGTTGAGTGGCGGAGCAGGCTCGAGGGGCCAGATGGCCTACTCCTGTTCCTAGTTCTTATGTTCTTATGAAATACCGCCCGCTGACCGCCGGCCAAAAGGGCGCTTTTGGTCAGGAAACAGCTACATAGCATTGACACATCGCTCGGTGGAATATTCATCAATGACATACCACCGAGCGGTATGCACACCGTCCGTCGTGCAGAACCGCCTAAAGACCACCTAAAAAGTGAGATTTTCATCGCATACCGCCAACATACCACCGGAGCTGCATACCCTCCTGGAAAAGGTGGTTTTACGCGATGGTAAGTGGCCAGGAATGGGCGGAGTGCACGGAGATGCCATTTTGGAAATCAGAAACTGTCCGCTAAAGCAGCAGCTCTGGATCTCTGAGGTGAAAAGTGATTTTATAGTGCGATTTTGATTGGAAAAGGTATATTTACTATTACTGAGTAAATTATTAAGATAGAAAGGCAGTTTATTAATATTTTTTTGATCGAAAAATATTGTGGAGATTTAAAAAGAATGGGGCCTGTGTTATCTCAGCCTGTATTGATGACAGCTTGTCTAATGGAGGAACCAGATGTGAGGAAGTTTATTGAGTAGAGTTATAAGGCTCATGGAAGAGGTCGCAGAATGATGAGGAGGAGGTCTTACCCGCAAAGGATCTTCAGGGAGAAGTGTTCATATTTGGACTTGGCCGATCGACAGTGTGTCCGAAAGCTGCGCTTCCGAAAAGAGGTCATCACTGAGATTTGCCAGCTCATTAAAGCAGACCTGCAGCCCGGTAGCACCAATATTACTGCACTCTCTGTTGAGATCAAGGTGACTGTGGCACTTTCCTTTTATGCATGTGGGTCTTTTCAATCATCAACTGGGGACATAGGTGCTATTTTTCAGTACTCTACTCATCGGTGCTTTCGACAGGTAATCGAAGCACTGTATGCACGCCGGATGGAATGTATAAACTTCTACAATGCTCAGAGTGACAGGGCTTTGGGATTTGCATGCATTGCTGGCTTCCCCAAGGTGCAGGATGCTATTGATTGTACCCATATTGTCCTGCGAGCACCATTACAGGAGGCGAAGTTGTACCGAAACCCTAAGGGATTTCACTTCCTCAACGTGCAGCTGGTATGCGACCATACACAGCGGATAATGGCAGTGAATGCCAACTTTCCAGGGAGCATCCATGATGCGCATATCTTGCAGGAGAGCGCTGTGTCTGAGCTGTTGGAGTCTGAGCCACAAGGTAAATGCTGGATGCTGGGTAACAAAGGGTATGGCCTCGCTACCTGGCTCTTGACCCCCACCCCCGCAGAACCCCCACACAGAACCCGAGCAACGATACAATAAAAGCCATATAGCCACACGTAACATAATTGAAAAGACAACCGGAGTGCTGAAGCAGCACTTTCGATGCTTGGACTGTTATGTTTCGAATAACTCCACAAGACTGCACAACTTAAGCTCAAACTGTTGTGATCTTGGTCTCTTTATTGTAACTCCAGAGTGAGGAGGCAGCATGGTAGTCTGCCTTTTATACCTGTTTGCCCAGGGTGTGCAGGTGACCCTTGGGTCTCCCACAGATGCGCCCCCTGGTGGCAAGTCTTACACTTTGGTAGTGTTACATACATAACATGGAGCACTCGGAAGGCAGGCTGCAATACTACCCTGAGCAGGTTGCTCAGTTCACAGTGGTGTGCTGCATGTTGCATAATTTAGCAATCATGCGGCGACAGGAATTGCCACAGGGGACTGCGGGATCACCTGAAGAGAGAGTGCAGGAGATGGAGGAGGAAGAAGAGGACAATGAGGGGCAGGAGGATGACGAGGAGCTTGCAGATGAACCCATGGCACCACCTCCAACACCACAGTGGAGGACACGCGGAGCATATGGCACTGCAAAATTATTATGTCCGCAGCTCATAAATGAACGCTTTGCTTGAATGTGGAGAGCTGCGTTTTGGGACCCTCATGACTGTTGCCCCGAAGGTTCGACACTGTACAAGAGTGGTTAAATTCAATTCAAATATTTATCTAAAAATATTTAAAATATGCAACAATTTTCAAACTGTAAAAAATTAACAGCTGTTTTTACAATGTTAATAAAAACTTTAACAAAACTTACAAAACTTTAATACCAACTTTAACAAACATTTTATAACTTGTATAACAAACCCTTTACTTTCCCCACCCACGCCCTCTGCCCCTTCCGCAACCGCCTGGTACACCACCCTTGGATCTCCCTGAGTATATACCAAGTCGGCATCCAGCACCGCACCCCAAGTACTGTTGTTGTTGTTGGGGGTGGGGCGAATGAAACATTGCAGGTGCAATAACTGGGGTCTCAGGAGAAGCTCACGCTGTGGAAGGCAAGGCTTCAGGGCTGGAAGATGATGTCACCTCCCCACCCTCAAGTGCTATCGACCTGACTACTATGGCACATGGGGGTTCCACGCCATGTCCCGATCCTGTCGATTGCTGCATGGCTTCGACGGTGTCGGCGGTTCGCTCCATCGCGGCGATCATAAGCAACCCTTCTTCCAATTGGCGCTCTGATAGAACTGTGATGTTAGTGGCTATTGTAGTCATGGCCTTGAGCAGCTCTCGACTTATGTCGACGTTGGCCTGTGACAGACACATCAAGTCCTGGTGCACGCCTGCAGCAATCGACCTTTCCTGTACCAACCTCTGTCACTGTGGCAAAGGCCCTGCAACACTGAGGGTGCCTTGCTGTGCATGGTCCGGCAGATTCAGAGGACCCATGAGGGAATCCCATGAATATAGACTCCGTGGTGGTGGAGGATGTTCCAGCTGTCCCACCTGGAGCTGGTGCATCCTCCTCCGTCTCCAGCACCAGCTCCACCTCCACTGGCTGCTGGATCAGCTGCTTATCCTGTTCTTCTTCCTCTTCCTCTTCCTCGTCAGGAGAGGGCTGGGTGATGCCAGAGGTGGAGGCAGTGGGTCTGTTGTCAGTGTCACTGTGGTCTGAATCATTGGAATCTGGAAGTACAAAACAACATTTAAAAAGGCATGGCACCAGGGAGCAGGTAAGGGTTATATTAGTACATAGTACAGTGACTTATCGTAGTCTTGCTTAAACGTCTACCACTGCTGCAGAACTGCATTACATATCGCAGACAGAATACATATGAATTGCGTTACATGCCCCCATATTCCAGTACATCACATGAGGCCAACATTACAGTACAATAAACTTACATTACGTTACATCAGGCCTACATTACAGTTAGATTACCTGACATGATAAGACCGCAACACATACTGCATTTTATTCACCTTACCATCTTGTGTGAGTGGATCAGCTCCAATGCTGGTGGTAACACAGTTGCTATCCCCAACCAGTGACAGGGCACGGATCTTGATATCTGTAAGCGGCTCCTGGGTTGTGAGGCCGCCCCCCGTACGACGCTGATCGGCCGCTATTGCAGATGTCTTCCTCTGATGAAAGGAAAGTAAATCAAAGTATAAATCTTCAATCTATTTAACATCGCACACACGCACATACACACAAAGCACTGCGTTGATCCTCTTGTCATTGCCTGAAAAGCACGAATAAATTGCCGTAACCTTAAAATAAATAACATCATCCATGTGACACTGAACCTACATTTACATGGTACATAGCACGTGTGGTGGGCATAAATAAAATCATTACTTACTTTTGCTACCCTCACCAGGTCGTTCCACCTCTTACGGCACCTTTCCCCGGTGCGTACCATCGTACTTTTCGCGGACACAGCCTCCCCAATTTTGACCCAAATTCATTTGTACTCCTTTGGGAGGGACTTTCCATGACTGAGGTTGGAGTACCTCTCTGTGATGTGCTCGAGAAGGGCAAGTAACTCCGTTTCATCGAAGGCAGGTGCACTCAATCTCCCCTCCTTCTCGATATTCCTGTGCTTGGATGTTTTCTTTAGTATTGGCATAATTTTTTTCTGGATATTAATTTTCCCTTCTTAAATATCTGTTCTTGTGTTGAAACTGAATAATTATTAGATGTTACCAATTTTTTTCCACTGTGCTATCTATTTTCAAACTCACTGGCCTTCGACTACCTTGCTGCTCCTTCTCACTTTCTCTCTCTCTCTCTCTCCACAACTCACTGTGCATGCGTGGGTGACCGCTGACCCCCGAAATCGTGGGTAAAACGCTTGTGGAAAAAAAATTTGCGCATGCGCAGTTCCGTGCTGCACCGCCCATTGAACAGAGAGTCGATCTTGATTGACTACTAAGATGCATACCACCCGATGCAGACCGCTAACATATCGCCGACATAACGGCGAACATTTTTTTCACCAATTTTGCCTTCTTCAGTCTCGGTGTTATGAAACGACATACCGCTGGCATACCGCCAAGAAATGGGCGGCCCATCGATTTCGACCAATTTCGGCCGCAAAGAATAAAGTGCCGCAGCTTATGTTAAGATTTATTTCTTGGCAATCCGTTGTTTTGAGAGAAAAAAATTAAAGATATCTGCTCCGTATTTTACAATATTAACTGATTCTACAAATCAGCAATTTAGTTCAAATAAATCATTTTTAAAGTCTTCACTGACAGCTACTGTAAATCAAAATTGCACTGCATCCTTTTGCACATGGAAGTGTGAGCAGTTACATAAATTACCTCTTATTTTCCTCTCATTCCTCCTTTTGTCAGGAACACAGCTCTTAGTTGGAGCGTTTTGTCCCTCGTCAGTGATGTCAAAAATGGTAAAACAATCTTTTGCATATTGCCCCTTGTGTTGCAGATGTTAAAGATTACAAATAAGTAACTTCTATTCTATAGATTCTGTGCATTTCCTGTTTTTTTTAAACTTATACTGAGGGGCTTATACCTCTGTTTTAATGAGAAATACATGTAAACTATGTCTGCCTATTTGATGCAGAGCTTTGTAGCATTATGTAGAAAAATACAAGCTATTTTATTTTATGGAATTTTGTCACTACATAATAGCAATGTTCCTGGACATAATGAAGTTAGAATACTTGAAATCAACCAGTGCAGTGCCAGCTTGTGAGCTTGATGGTGAAACTGCTACTATTTAAATTCTTTCATAATTGGTAGAATATTTAATGAGAAACAGGATCTCTTGACATTACTCAGCTGTTTAGCTTTGTTTGATATATGTTCTTTGGAGTTGTCTTTTCTGACCCTCAACCACTTTCATCAACATTTTACTTAATTTCCTTTTTGAGTAGTTTCAAGTTTACCACCCGTTCTGAAAGTGAAAATTATCTCAAAGTATTGTGAGATTTTGTAATCTACTGAAATAAATTATTTGCCAATCCAAAGTTGTCCAACTAATAGTACGCTCACAGAAGGTATTATACCTACCATCAATAAAGTGGTGGTACACTCGGCCTCTCTATAAGGCTTTCTCTTGTAGTGGTATCTCTGCCATTATCATGTTGTCATTTAAGTTATAACACACAAAATGTTTAAAGTGAAGCATAATTTTAAACCTTGTCAAGTTGAAAATCATTGGCCCAGATTTTTCTGCCAAAATTTAACGGCGAGTTTAATGTGCACGCCGTTATTAATGTGTAAATTGTCCAGCAACTTGTGGTGAGGAAGAGATTCCCCCTCACTTGCGAATCGCCACAAGTTGGTAGTTGAGTTAGCCTCGCGAATATGGCAGCTTTTGCGTATTAATTGCCATTTAAACTTGCTGCAGAAAGTTAGGACTAGTACTTAACAGCGTAAGTATCTTTTTTAATGAAATTTCTGTTGTTACTTTTCCTTCTGTCTCTTTTTCTTTCTCTCTTTCTCTCATTTCTCTTTCTGTATTAATTTAACTCTAATTCACCTTATTTCCTTCTCCGTGGTTCCTCTGTTTCTTTCTCAATCCTTAAATCTCATTGGCTAAGGATATAGACCGTTGGTCCTGTCGTTCACCAAGGGCCTAGATGTCCTGTTATCAGTTCGCACTTCCACCCAACATGCAGGGCAAAATATTTTTGAGCTGAACAGTAAGGGAAACTGTCTAACTAACAGGGCACACTGCAAAATGCCCCACTCCAGCAAAATCTGGCCCATTACTAAATGAAGCTTGTGAGATGGTTAAGAACATATAGTTCACAAACCTCTGAACTCTCAGTAGAGTAAAGTAGTGCCACTTACAGAAAAATACTGAACATTTGCCATTGAAGATAGTCAACAAGTCTGACCTATTCGATAATCTGAGGTTTAGAGTGATTTTCTTTTTTTTTAAACTCAGAGGTACAGTGTACAACAGTATTGGACTTTGCCTGCTGAGTTAATCTTTACAAAAGTGCAAGCCACTGGAAGAGAAAGATACGTTTACAGAGAGCATTCATCCTTATCTGCAGGAGATGGGTAGTTTAATAATGTTTTTGTCAAGCAGCCTTGGTATATAGAACAATCTCGTGTCTAACTACTGATGCTAAAGGCCTTTGGGCTGGTCAATCAGATCTTAATCCCAGTTTCCATAGGAGAGATAAGTGGGTTTGGAGTTAAAGGAACAGATAAATGCAAGTATAAATTGACACAGTAACAAACTTTCACTAAATTAGAGCATGTTATGAACTCCTTTTTCTTTTTGTGTTCCAAATCCACAATCTGTGACGACATTAAATTCAAATCATGATGCAAAAGTTAAAGCCAATAATAGCACAATAGTCAACGAGACAAAGGAAATGAAAACTTTTTATGAACTTTAACAGATCAGAAAAGATAGCTGGGCAAAAACAGAAAATACTGCAGACAGCATCTGTGGTGAAACAGAAGTCAGTCAGTTGATACCTTCGGTTGAAGCTGTCTGGGCATTTTGATGGATATTTTGTTCAAATTGTTGGTTCAATGTTCATCCATAGTGAAAAAAGGCAAATAAATTGTTGGGATATATAGCTAGGCCTATGACCTGTAAGCCCAAGAAAATAATGTTGAAGTTGTTTCCAGGTTTGGTGAGACCACATCTGGAATGCCGTGTTCAGTTATGGTCTCCATATTCGAGGGGATTTGAAGAACTATTAGAGGGAATCCAGGGGAGGGTTATGAGGCTGATTCCTGAACTAAGAGGGCTGTTGCACGAGAAAATGTTGTCCATCGTGGAAGTTTATTCTCTCAAGGAGTAGGAGTAGGATTGACATCTTCAGAATTTTGATCTAGGAACGTTCTGTTCGGTACAAGATTTGAGGACTGAGGGACACAGTTTAAAGTTGATAAAAATATAAATTTGCATTTATATAGCACTTTCAATGTTGAAAATGGCAAACGGTATTTTATGGTGGAAAGGACGAAGCTGGACATTGAGCCTTGGAGTGAGAGATTAGAAGGAGTGATTAAAAGCTTGGTCAAAAAGATGGCTTTTGAAAAGGTTTTAAAAGATGAAAAGTTGTTGAGTTTAGCAAAGGTTCCAGAGAGTAGGCTCGAGGTGGCTGAAGGCTTTGCTACCAGTGGTATGGTGAAGGGAGAGGACACACACTAAAGGCCAGAGTCAGAGGGTGTTGGAAGGGATGCAAAGCTAGAGGAGATTGCAGAGATAGGGTAGGGTGAGGCAATGGAGGGATATGAAGACGGAGATGAGGATTTAATGCATTGGGTGACTCGGAATCAATATTGGTCAGCAAGGATAGGGGTGATGTGCTAATGAGTCTTAGTGCAGGGCAGGATGCAGGCAGTGGAAATTTGGACAAGCTGGAGTTTGTGGAGGGTGGAGGTCAGCAATGTTCTCTTTAAACTGTGCGGCCTCGCAGCGCTCTGCCCCTCCCACACAGTTGGCTCACCGGCTTTTAAATAGGAAAAATCACGCATGCATGATATTTTGAATGGGACGTGCAGCCTCTTAAAGTGGCCATGCACCCAAAATAAATTAAAAGGAACATTCGAGGCCAAGTACAAAAACATTGAAAGAACCAAGTCCAGAGGTGACAAAATAACTGGTCTTGCATTTCTAGGATGTGGAGTTTGAAGCTCACTTTTACACTAAACAGGGTACCAAGGTTTCACATGGTCTGGTTCACACTAAATGAGTGGCCAGGGAATGGGATACAGTCAATGAAAAAGGGAGCGCTCTTTCTACTGGGACCACAAATGAAGGCTTTGGCCTCCTTGAGATGTGACTTATCCATGTCGATGTTGGGCATGCAATCTGACAGCACACAAGTAATTGTGGGGTTGAGAGAAGTGATGGACCAATACAGCTGGGTGTCATGAGCATCAATACAGAAGCTGACTCTATGCCATGCAGATTTCACTGAGAGACAGCATGAAGCTGAGGAAGAGGAGGGGGCCAGGGATAGGTTCTTGAGGCCAGGAACAGGCCATTTGGCGCAAATGGTCTATGCTGCTGTTATGCTCCTTTTTGTAGTATAGAGAACAGAACTGCACACAGTACACCAAGTGTGTTCTAACCAAAATTGTATCTAAATTTAACATTACCTCCGTGATTTTGTATTATTTTCCTCTAGAAATGAAATCCAGGATTTAGTTTGCACTTTTTATGGCCTTACTACCTTGCATTGTGACTTTTAACCATTTATATATCTGTATTCTCAGATCTCTTTGCTCCTCTACTCCAGTTAGTTTCTTGCATTCCAAGGAATAAGTGGCCTCCTTATTCCTTCTACCAAAATGAACCACCTCATATGTTGCTGTCATGTATCTCACACTACTGTATATGACTGTATCTTACCATGCTATACATGACTGTAACTAGATATGACCTGTAACCACAAGCATACTTTACCACCAGGGGTGCACTTGCAGGAGACACTGCATACCTGTTCCACACAGGTATATAAAGGCAGGTCTCAGGCAAGTGTGGACACTCGAGAGCTGTGAAATAAAGGTGCAGGTCCAGAGTGACCTTGACTTCAGCATGTGTCTCATGTAAGTCTGCACTGCAGGGTCAGGACTTTACAGTGGCGACAAGTTACGGGATCACAGAATCCACAGAATGGCTACCAATGGCTCAGATAAGAAATACAATGCTGGACACAATTGGGAGGACTTTGTAGAAAGGCTCCAGCAAAGCTTTGTAACTAAAGATTGGTTGAGCGACGATAAGGCAGACAAGAGAAGAGCCCATCTCTTGACCAGCTGTGGCTCGAAAACATATGCCTTAATGAAGGACCTGCTGGCACCCAAGAAACCAGCAAGCTGAGGAGTTGAGAACATTGGTGAGAGACCACCTGAAGCCAATGAGCAGCCTACACATGGCCAGACACAGGTTCTACAATTACAGATGCTGTGTGGGCCAGAGCATACCCGACTTTGTGGCGGAACTTCGGAGGCTGGCTAGTTTATTTGAGTTCTCCGATGAACTAAGGAGAGAAGTACTGAGAGACTTTTTTATTGAAGGAATAGGCCACGCAGGCATATTCCGAAAGCTTATAGAGACCAAGAACTTGACCCTAGAGGCAGCAGCACTGGTCGCACAGACATTCTTGGCAGGAGAAGAAGAAACGAGGTTAATCTATACTGCGGGTACGACAACGAACGAAACATCGGAACAAGGGGTTCACAGCGTGAAACAAGCCACTACCCCCACACACAGACAAAGGCAGGAGAGCAGGCCTTCAACAGCAGGCAGTGGTGCCAGAAGCCATCAAGGGCCACATGAACGGCCGTTCACACCTCATCAACCCACAATGCGAGCAATCAATTACAGACTGAGAGAAGTTCAAGAGAGATCAGCCAGACGCAGCTCATCCTTCAGAAGCAATGGAAGCGGTCTGTGCTGGAGATGTGGGGGAAGGCACTCAACAAGGGGGTGTCGATTTTAGTATGCTGTTTGCAGAAACTGCAACTATACAGGGCATCTGGCTCGCACGTGCAGAAAAACAGCAGCTCGGATGGTATATGAATCGGAAGGGTCGGAAAGCGGACCAGAAGACGGTGGGGACAGTGCCCGGGACAGCGGGTCAACACAATCAATGTCCACTGTTCTTACAACAAGACGCCTCCAATAATGATGAGGGTCCTACTCAACGGGATACCCGTCAACATGGAACTGGACACGGGAGCTCGTCGATCTCTCATGAGCGTCCAACAATTTGAACAGCTGTGGCCGCACAAAAGCAACAGACCAAAACTCACAAGGGTCGACACCAAACTAAGGACCTATACCAAAGAAATCGTCCCAGTCCTTGGCAGCGCCATGCTCTCAGTCACACACAAAGGGACGGTGAACCGACTTCCCCTGTGGATTGTCCCCGGAGATCTCCCAGCACTGTTGGGAGAAGCTGGCTGGCAAAACTAAATTGGAAATGGGATGATGTTCATGTCATCAGAGGAACGGACCTCCTGCTCAACAGTTCTAAGTCATTTTGAACATCTCTTTCAGCCAGGTGTGGGCACCTTCAAAGGGGCTAAAGTTAAAATCTATATCACACAGGATGCCAGACGGGTCCATCACAAGGCTAGAGCTGTGCCTTATGTGATGAGGGAAAAGATTGAACACGAACTGGACCGGCTTCTGCGGGAAGGCATTATCTCGCCCGTGGAATTTAACGACTGGGCAAGTCCCATCGTCCCCATCATGAAGCCTGATGGATCCGTCCGAATCTGTGGGGATTACACGTCTACCATGAACAGAGTCTCCCTACAGGACCAATACCTGCTGCCCAGAGCGGAGGACCTATTTGCCACATTGGCTGGAGGAAAAGTTTTCTCGAAACTAGTTCTCACATTTGCGTCGATGACGCAAGAACTGACCGAAGAGTCTTAAGCTACTCACCATCATCAACACACATCGAGGCTTTTTTATGTACAATCGATGCCCATTCGGCATCAGGTCGGCAGCTGCTATATTCCAGCGCAACATGAAGAGTCTGCTCAAGTCCATCCCGGGGAAGGTAGTGTTTCAAGATGACATACTCATCATGGGCAGGGACACCGACTCCCATCTCTGCAATTTGGAGGAAGTACTAAGTCGATTGGATCGGGTAAGCCTAAGAGTTAAGAAATCCAAGTGTCTGTTTCTCGCGCCTGAAGTTGAATTTTTGGGCAGAAGGATTGCCGCTGATGGAATCCGCCCAACAGAATCCAAAACCGAAGCAATTCATCTGGCACCCAGGCCCCGGAATGTCTCGGAACTGTGCACCTTTCTCGAGCTACTCAATTACTTTCGGAACTTTATGCAGAACTTGAGCATGCTGCTGTTCCTCTCCACTTGCTACTCAAAAGGGGTGCGATTGGTTTTGGGGGGACGTCCAAGAACGCGCCTTCAATAAGGCACGCAACCTTCTATGGTCCAACAGTGTTTTAGCTTTTTTTGACCCAGGTAAAAAGCTAGTTCTTACATGTGATGCGTCAGCGTATGGGGTCGGGTAGCTTTTACAGCATGTCAATGATGCGAGTAAATTACAACCCATTGCTTATGCCTCCAGGTCACTTTCGCGGGCGGAGCATGGGTACGGTATGGTTGAGAAGGAGGCGCTCGCGTGCGTGTACGGTGTCAAAAAGATGCACCAATACCTTTTCGGGGCCAAGTTCGCGTTAGAAACCGACCACAAACCCTTCATGTCCCTGCTATCCGAGTGCAAGGCAATAAACGCCAACGCCTCGGCGCACATTCAGCAGTGGGCACTCATGCTGGCGTCTTACGACTACACAATAAGGCACAGACCAGGCACAGACAACTGTGCCGACACGCTTAGCAGGCTACCCCTGACGACCACGGAAGGGTCCGACGAACAGGACTGTGAGATGGTCATGGCAATCAATGCCTTTGAATCCACAGGTTCGCCCATGACAGCTCGCCAAATCAGAGCCTGGACGACCAGTGACACCACGTTATCCTTAGTCAAAAGATGTGTTTTAACTGGTGACTGGACAGAGGCTCGCGATGCCTGCCCCGAGGAGATCAAATCTTTCCATAGGCGTATGCATGAACTATCACTGCAGGCAGACTGCCTGATGTGGGGCAGCCGAGAAGTTATGCCCTTGCGAGGCAGAGAGGCGTTTGTCCGGGAGCTCCACCACGAGCACCCGGGGATCGTCCTTATGAAGGCCATAGCCAGATCCCACGTCTGGTGGCCTGGCATTGACACGGACTTGGAGCTCTGTGTCCGGCGGTGCACCATTTGTGCCCAACTCAGTCATGCCCCTAGGAAGGCCCCCCTAAGCCCCTGGCCCACCAAATCGTGGTCGCGGGTGCATGTCGACTATGCGGGCCCATTCATGGGCAAAATGTTCCTTGTAGTCGTCGATGCATTTCCAAAGTGGACCGAGTGCACCATTTTAAACTCGAGCACCACCTCCACCACTGTGGAGAGCTTTAGAACCATGTTTGCAACGCACGGAATTCCTGACATATTGGTCAGTGATAATGGTCCGTGCTTCACCAGCGCAGAATTTCAAGATTTTATAGTTGACCATGGCATAAGTCACGTTAAGACGGCACCGTTCAAGCCGGTCTCCAATGGCCAGGCAGAGCAAGCAGTGCAAATCGTTAAACAAGACATGCTAAAAATCCAAGGTCCCACGCTGCAGAGCCGCCTGTCGCGACTGCTGCTGGCATACAGATCTCGTCCGCATTCGTTGACTGGGGTTCCCCCCGCGCAACTATTGATGAAACGGACCTTAAAGACTAGGCTCCCGTTAATCCTCTCAAGACGTGCATGAAATTGTTGAGGCAAAGCGCTGGAAGCTAACTGAGTACCATGACCGAAATTCGAGGGGGAGGTGGAATGAGATAGGGGACAAAGTGTTTGTGCTAAACTTGGCAGGGGTCCCAAATGGCTTGCAGGGACAGTAACAGGCAAGGAAGGAAACAGGCTACTGGTTGTACAAATGGACAATGGCTAAACCTGCCGGAGGCATGTAGACCAAGTAAAAAGTAGATTCACCCACAACACTGCAGAACCAGAGGCAGACTACAATGTGGAACTCACACCACACCTGGTGGACAGACAGAGGGAACAACCTGAGGAAAGGGCAATCTCAACAGACAGCCCAGGCAAGATACCAGCAATCATACTGAACGAAACAGACAGCCCAGGCGAGATGCCAGCAATCACACGGGAAGAAAAACAGGCACCAAGGCAAACAACTGAACCACAACTAAGACACTCCATGCGAGAGCGTAGACCACCTGAGAGACTGAATCTATAAAGACAATAGGACCTTGGGGGAGGGTGATGTCATGTATCTCGCACTACTGTATATAACTGTATCTTACCATGCTATACATGACTGTAACTAGATATGACCTGTAACCACAAGCATAATTTACCACCAGGGGTGCACTTGTAGGAGACACTGCATACCTGTTGTACACAGGTATATAAAGGCAGGTCTCAGGCAAGTGTGGACACTCGAGAGCTGTGAAATAAAGGTGCAGGTCCAGAGTGACTTTGACTTTAGCATGTGCTTCGTGTAAGTCTGTACTGCAGGGTCAGGACTTTACAGTTGCTACATTGAATTTCATTTGCCATTTATCTGCCCACTTGGCAAGCCTGTTTATGTCTACCTGTATTTTGGAGCAATCCTACACATTAATAGCTAGCACCCCCATTTTGGAGTCTCCAATTTCTGAGTCCAAATCATTTATATATTTAGTGAACAAGTGGTCCCAGCATGGATCTATGCGGGGCACCACTTCCCACTTTCTACCAATTTGACAAATGTCACTTAACTCCTATCCTGTGTTGCCTGTGTTGTCACCTTCTTTCAATCTATTCTGCTACCTGGCCCCTGACTCCACATGTCCTCACTGTTGTCATGAATCTCTTGTATAGCAGGTCCATTACAATGCCGTTGTCAACTCTTTATGCTACTTCAAAGAATTCAGTAAGTCTGGTTAAATATGATCTTTCTTTCAAGAATCCATACTGACCATTGTTCATTATATTCTCCATCTCTAGATGTTTGGTTATCTTGTATTTTAGCAAAGATTCTGGTATCTTTCCTACCACTGAAATAAGCTAACTGATCTATAGTTCCCTGCATTAGTTCTACTTCCTTTTTTAAAGATAGGAATTACATTTGCTGCCTGTCACAGTTCCTTTTTCTGTTGAATTTTTATATAGAGAAACTAGTGCCTCGGCTATCTCCTCCCTTATTTCTTTGAGTATCCGCGGGTGCAATCCCTCTGGACCTGGGATTTTATCCTCCTTAAGTTTGGCTACTTTGTCTAGTAGAGATGGTGTTAAAGGGACATAAGAAATTTAGGCTGTTTTGGATTAATGTCAGTACTGTGACATTATTTGAAGCTTATTGCGTGGATTCTTTTTTCAATAGATTGCCAAAGGGGTCTTAGCTATCAGATTAGACCCAGGAACAGGGGCTTTTTCATTGGAGAAGTGTTGACTTCAAGGTGATACGATTGAGGTTTTTAAAATGATGCAGAGAATAGATTCTATTTGGGTGGACAGGAGAACTAAGGGGCACCAATATAAAATACAAAAACATAAAGTTAGGTTAGATGCCAGGAAATATTTTCACAGATGTGCAATAAGTATGGATTTATTGTAGCTCTTCAGAATGGAGCTGGATGAGATCATAAGAGTAGCGAATATAGAAGTAGGTGGAGAAGTAGCTTTAAAAAGTCACTGCATCTTCTGAAACATGCTTGATTGCCTTTGGGGATCAGAGAGGAATTTCTCGGATCCTTTTGCTGAATTAGCTTAAGGCTTTTTCTCTGTTTCTTTTGCCTCTCCCAAGAGGGTTGCATAACTAGGAGCAGCTAGATTGATGCATGTAGGCTGCATCATGTCTGAATGAGACAGGCTGGATGGACCAATACTTCTTTTACTGACCATTTTCAGATGTTTATAGAACCATGGCAGGTTTTATTTTATTTTATTTTAAAATAGACTGAATTAATTCTTGTTAATAAATGGGATACAGGGCTATTGGTTCTAGAATCACAAAGAGCCTGATGGGAAATTTGGAAGGGTTGTTTATATGGACCAATGTCTTCAGCCCAAAACATTATTATAGAAAAGGAATTAAATAAAAACAAAGATGGAAATATTACAGTATATAGGGCAAGAGCAGAGAAATTGAATTCAAGTGGATAGCTCCCAAATGTAATCAGCATTGGCACAGGCATAATGGTTTCCGTTGGCTGAAAGTTCAATTATTTTAAGGATTATGAAAATTGTTACTTTGTTTGCAAATCAAGTCAAATTTTAAACACAATGTTTATACTTTTAGAAAATTGTTGAGTTTAAGTGATCAATCTGGAAATTAACTGTTGTTACATTTCAGTTAAGAGTACCATGAGTACAGATCTGTGAACTTTAATCAATTATTCAAAAAAAATATTTAGATGAAGTTTAAATGCAGCCTGAACAGACATTGTGAAGTCTGCTCTCTCTGATGGTTGATAATATTTCTGATCTGAATGCACCACCTCAGTCTTATTTGAATTAATGTCTGTCTACAAAACAAAACAACCCTAAACTGTGGTATTAATAAGCATCAATTCATAATTTAATCAATAGTTATCCTTGAGATTAGGAAATAGACAACTTGTGCAGTATTTTATGCGCACTTGAAGCTGGAGTTAGACAGATTTTGGTGCAGTACAAATGAGCCATATCTGATGAAAATTTTTGCTGCACTACTATGACATTACTTGAAGCGTATTGTTTGTTTATTACTGACAATTACTGCCCTATAGCTAGTTTTAGTATGCAATTCATAAATGAAATACATAGACTTAAAAGTAATTCCAAATCTTTTAGGTCATTTTTGAAATAATAACACATCTAATAATTGCAAGCCACTTATATTAGCATTGTCACAAAGAAAAGTGTCTATTTTGTCAAATGTTTTTGACATGTGAAAGTGTCCTGCGTCAAAACAGTGAAAACTGTTGCAAAAACCTTAAATTATGAATCTAAATTGATATGTTATCCTGAATATTATAAAAGAAAAGATATGTACACTTACTGGCTCACATTTGTGTCAGCCTTGGCTCAGTTGTAGCATCGCTTGAATCAAAAGGCTGTGGGTTCAAGTAACGCTCCAGAGTCTTGAGCACGTAATGTAGGCTGACACTCCAGTGCAGTACTAAGGGCACTGTTGGATGTGCCATCTTTCAGATGACATGTTAAACTGAGGTACTGTCTGCTTTTTCAAGTAGACATAAAAAGTCCCATGGCACTATTCGAAGAAGAGCTATGGATCTCTCCCGATGTCTGGCCAACATTTATCTCTCATAAAAACATAAGAAATAGGAGCTGGAGTAGGCCATACGGCCCCTCAAGCCTGCTCTGTCATTTAATCCGATCTTGGCTGATTGGATCATTGACTAAGGTCCACTTTCCTGCCTGCTCCCCATAACCTCTTATTCCCTAATCGGTTAAGAAACTGTCTTAAATTTATTCAGTGTCCCAGCTTCCACCGCATTTCTCCTCATCTCAGTTTTAAATGGGCGGCCCCTTATTCTAAGATTATGCCCCCTAGTTCTAGTCTCCCCCATCAGTGGAAACATTCTCTCTGCGTCCACCTTGTCAAGTTCCCTCATAATCTTATACATTTCGATAAGATCACCTCTCAATCTTCTGAATTCCAATGAGTAGAGGCCCAACCTATTCAACCTTTCCTCATAAGTCAACTCGCTCATCTCCATAATCAACCTAGTGAACCTTCTCTGAACTGCCTCCAAAGCAAGTATATCCTTTCGTAAGAAAGGAAACCAAAACTGCACGCAGTATTCCAGGTGTGGCCTCACCAATACCCTGTATAACTGTAGCAAGACTTCCTTGCTTTTTATACTCCATCCCCTTTGCAATAAAGACCAACATTCCATTGGCCTTCCTGATCACTTGCTGTACCTGCATACGAACCTTTTGTGTTTCGTGCACAAGTACCCCCAGGTCCCACCGTACTGCAGCACTTTGCAATCTTTCTCCATTTAAATAATAACTTGCTCTTTGATTTTTTTCTGCCAAAGTGCATGACCTCACACTTTCCAACATTATACTCCATCTGCCAAATTTTTGCCCACTCACTTAGCCTGTCTATGTCCTTTTGCAGATATTTTGTGTCCTCACACATTGCTTTTTCTCCCATCTTTGTATCATCAGCAAACTTGGGTACGTTACACTCAGTCCCTTCTTCCAAGTCGTTAATATAGATTGTAAATAGTTGGGGTCCCAGCACTGATCCCTGCGGCAACCCACCAGTTACTGATTGCCAATCCAAGAATGAACCATTTATCCCGACTCTCTGTTTTCTGTTCGTTAACCAATCCTCTATCCATGCTAATATATTACTCCCAACCCCGTGAACTTTTATCTTGTGCAGTAACCTTTTATGTGGCACCTTGTCAGATGCCTTCTGGAAGTCCAAATACACCACATCTACTGGTTCCCCTTTATCCACCCTCTTTGTTACATCCACAAAGAATTCCAGCAAATTTGTCAAACATATATCCTCTTCATAAACCCATGCTGACTATGCCTGACCGAATTATGCTTTTCTAAATGTCCAGGCATATTCAACATTCAGGAAGGATAGACAGAAAGGAAAAGAAGGTGGGGTAATGTTGCTGGTTAAAGAGGAAATTAATGCAATAGTAAGGAAGGACATTAGCTTGGATGATGTGGAATCTGTATGGGTGGAGCTTGCGGAATACCAAAGGGCAGAAAACGCTAGTGGGAGTTGTGTACAGACCACCAAACAGTAGTCGTGAGGTTGGGGACAGCATCAAACAAGAAATTAGGGATGCGTGCAATAAAGGTACAGCAGTTATCATGGGCGACTTTAATCCACATGTAGATTGGGCTAACCAAACTGGTAGCAATACAGTGGAGGAGGATTTCCTGGAGTGTATTAGGGATGGTTTTCTAGACCAATATGTCAAGGAACCAACTAGAGGGCTGGCCATCCTAGACTGGGTGATATGTAATGAGAAAGGACTAATTCGCAATCTTGTTGTGCGAGGCCCCTTGGAGAAGAGTGACCATAATATGGTAGAATTCTTTATTAAGATGGAGAGTGACACAGTTAATTCAGAGACTCGGGTCCTGAACTTAAGGAAAGGTAACCTCGATGGTATGAGATGTAAATTGGCTAGAATTACTGGCGAGTGATACTTAAAGGGTTGACGGTGGATAGGCAATGGCAAACATTTAAAGATCACATGGATGAACTTCAACAATTGTACATCCCTGTCTGGGATAAAACTGGGAAGGTGGCTCAACCGTGGCTAACAAGGGAAATTAAGGATAGTGTTAAATCCAAGGAAGGGGTATATAAATTGGTCAGAAAAAGCAGCAAACCTGAGGACTGGGAGAAATTTATAATTCATCTGAGGAGGACAAAGGGTTTAATTAGGAGGAGGAAAATAGAGTATGAGAGGAAGCTTGCTGGGAACATAAAAACTGACTGCAAAAGCGTCAATATATTTTATATATGCATGTGAAGAGAAAAAGATTAGTGAAGACAAACGTAGGTCCCTTGCAGTCAGATTCAGGTGAATTTATAATGGTGAACAAAGAAATCGCAGACCAGTTGAACAAGTACTTTGGTTCTGTCTTCACGAAGGAAGACACAAATATCCTTCCAGAAATACTAGGGGGCCGAAGGTCTCGTGAGAAGTAGGCACTGAAGGAAATCCTTATGAAGCGGGAAATTGTGTTGGGGAAATTGATGGAATTGAGGGCCGATAAATCCCTGGGGCCTGATAGTCTGCATCCCAGAGTACTTAAGGAAGTAGCCCTAGAAATAGTGGATGCATTGGTGATCATTTTCCAACAGTCTGTCGACTCTGGATCAGTTATTATGGACTGGAGGGTAGCTAATGTAACACCACTTTTTAAAAAAGGAGGGAGAGAGAAAATGGGTAATTATAGGTCGGTTAGCCTGACATCAGTAGTGGGGAAAATGTTGGAATCAGTTATTGAAGATAAAATAGCAGCGCATTTGGAAATCAGTGACAGGATCGGTCTAAGTCAGCATGGATTTATGAAAGGGAAATCATGCTTGACAAATCTTCTACAATTTTTTAACGATGGAACTAGTAGAGTGGACAAGGGAGAACCAGTGGATGTGGTGTATTTGGACTTTCAAAAGGCTTTTGACAATGGTATGTATCTCACATTACTGTATATAACTCTATCTTACCATGCTATACATGACTGTAACTGGATATGACCTGTAACAATAAGCATACCTTACCACCAGGGGTGCACTTGCAGGAGACACTCCATACCTGTCCCACTGTGGTATATAAAGGGAGGTCTCAGGCATGTGCAGCACTGGAGAGCTGGAATTAAAGGTGCAGGTCCTGAGTGACCTTGACTTCAGCATGTGTTTCGTGTAAGTCAGTACATTAGAGTCAGGACTTAACAGACAAGGTCCCACACAAGAGATTGGTGTGCAAAATTAAAGCACATGGTACTGGGGGTAATGTATTGATGTGGATAGAGAACTGGTTGGTAGATAGAAAGCAGAGAGTCGGGATAAACGAGTCCTTTTCAAAATGGCGGGCGGTGACTAGTGGGGTGCCGCAGGGCTCAGTGTTAGAACTCCAGCTATTTACAATATACATTAATGATTTCGATGAAGGCATTGAGTGTAATATATTCAAGTTTTCAGATGACACTAAGCTGGGTGGCGGTGTGAGCTGTGAGGAGGATGCTAAGAGGCTGCAGGGTGACTTGGACAGTTTAGGTGAGTGGGCAAATGCATGGCAGATGCAATATAATGTGGATAAATGTGAGGTTATCCACTTTGGTGGCAAAAACATGAAGGCAGAATATTATCTGATTGGTGGAAGATTCGAAAAAGGGGAGGTGCAATGAGACCTGGGTGTCATGGTACATCAGTCATTGAAAGTTGGCATACAGGTACAGCAGGAGGTGAAGAAGGCAAATGGTATGTTGGCCTTCATAGCTAGGGGATTTGAGTATAGGAGCAGGGAGGTCTTACTTCAGTTTTACAGGGCGCCTTGGTGAGGTCTCACCTGGAATATTGTGTTCAGTTTTGGTCTCCTAATCTGAGGAAGAACATTCTTGCTATTGAGGGAGTGCAGCGAAGGTTCACCAGACTGATTCCCGGGACTGACATATGAGGAGAGACTGGATCGACTGGGCCTGTATTCACTGGAGTTTAGAAGGATGAGAGGGGATCTCATAGAAACATATAAATTTCTGACGGGACTGGACAGGTTAGATGCAGGAAGCATGTTCCCGATGTTGGGGGAAGTCCAGAACCAGGGGACACAGTCTAAGGATAAGGGTAAGCCATTTAGGACAGAGATGAGGAGAAACTTCTTCACTCAGAGAGTTGTTAACCTGTGGAATTCTCTATCGCAGAGAGTTGTTGATGCCAGTTCATTGGATATATTCAAGAGGGAGTTAGATATGGCCCTTGCGGTTAAAGGGATCAAGGGGTATGGAGAGAATGCAGGAAAGGGGTACTGAGGTGAATGATCACCCATGATCTTATTGAATGGTGGTGCAGGCTCGAAGGGCCGAACAGCCTACTCCTGCACCTATTTTCTATGTTTCTAAAGCGCTTTGGGATGTCGTGAGGTTGTGGAAGGCACTATATAAATGCAAGTCCTTTCTTTTGCTTTTCTTTCTTTTCTTTCTCTCTTTCTTTCTCTTTTTTTTCTTTCTTTCTTTCTTTCTTTCTTTCTTTCTTTCTTTCTTTCTTTCTTTCTTTCTTTCTTTCTTTCTTTCTTTCTTTCTTTCTTTCTTTCTTTTTCTCTCTCTCTCTCTCATTCATTCTTTTGTTCTTCTCTGTTTGTATTTTATCTCTTAAAACTGCGGCTATCTACTCCCAGACTGTGTTGAGTTAGCCAATCTTAACAAGGTGCCAGGGGGTTCAACAACTGATCTCAGTGCACCTGGATTCAGGAGCAGAAATTGGCTTAGGTATTCCCTACTAATCGCTACCCATTGACCCCCCTCCCCCCCCCCACTAGAAATGTGCATGTGTGTACATTGAGAAGGGACAGAATTGGGCTGAGCTGTGGTGCCACCAATGAGGAATCGTCTGCCAACACTCACTGTGAAGCTTACACATAAATGATTGCCATTTGGGCAAGGTACCAGAGGATGATTCATGGTAGGTGACCCCAACAATGAATCAACATCTTCAGGAGAAGGGAGAGGACTGGCAAAAAACAAAGTTACATGCCAGAGATAACTTACAAACAGATATTTTTGATACAAGGTTCTCCTCTACTCTTATGAAGATCTACTCAATTGATATCATGAATGTGCAGTAGAATTCATCACATCATGAGATAGTGAGCTATTGGTTTCTAACCATGCCACAGCAACAAGAACACCCTAATTAAAATCTGCAATTATTAACGATGGCTTGCTATCCTTTCTGTCATCCTAGCCCTCTTTACCATTTGACCCATCATCCGCAGTTTTTTGGGGAGAGTATTCCAGATTTCCACTACCATTTTGTGAAAAAGTGTTTTGTAATTTCACTCCTAAATGGGCTAGATCTAATTTTAAGATTATGCATCCTTGTTTAGAGTTCCACCACCAAAGGAAGTAGTTTAACTTTATCTGCCTTATCAAATCACTTTATCATTTCAAACACCTCCATTGGATTACTCCTCAAACATTTAACTTCAAAGGAATATAAATCAAGTTTATGCGACCTATCCTCACAATTTAACCTCAAACAGACTGCAATATTTTATCACTTGTTTTTTTTTAACTAAAGTTGCCAACTGTGACATGTGTTGAGATTTCTTGACGATTCACACTTGTCTGCCTGTTTTTCAGCTATATTTGCCACTAGCTTGCCAAAAGGTTGAATGTTTTGGGCACCGCTTTGGGTACTGTTGAGGGGGATGACTCATCAGGGGAGGGCAGCAGCCGTCAAGTCCATGGCACCATGGGTGGCTCTGCTGCACAGGAGGGCAGCAAAAAGAGTGGGAGAGCTATAGTGATAGGGGATTCTATTGTAAGGGGAATAGATAGATGTTTCTGCGGCCACAACCGAGACTCCAGAATGGTATGTTGCCTCCCTGGTGCAAGGGTCAAGGATGTCTCGGAGCGGGTGCAGGACATTTTGAAGGGGGAGGGTAAACAGCCAGTTGTCGTGGTGCATATAGGTACCAACGATACAGGTAAAAAAACAGGATGCGGTCCTACAAGACGAATTTAGGGAACTAGGAGCTAAATTACAAAGTAGGACCTCAAAAGTAGTAATCTCAGGATTGCTACCAGTGCCACGTGCTACTCAGAGTAGGAATCGCAGGATAGCTCAGATGAATACGTGGCTTGAGGAGTGGTGCAGAAGGGAGAGATTCAAATTCCTGGGACATTGGAACCGGTTCTGGGGGAGGTGGGACCAGTACAAACCGGACGGTCTGCACCTGGGCAGGACCGGAACCAATGTCCTAGGGGGAGTGTTTGCTAGTGCTGTTTGGGAGGGGTTAAACTAATATGGCAGGGGGATGGGAACCTATGCAGGGAGACAGAGGGAAGTAGAATGGGGGAAGAAGCAAAAGATAGAAAGAAGAAAAATAAAAGTGGAGAACAGAGAAACACAAGGCAAAAAGCAGAAAGGGCCACATTACAGCAAAATCCTAAAGGGACAAAGAGTGTTAAAAAGACAAGCCTGAAGACAGTTGATGTGGTATATTTGGACTTTCAGAAGGCGTTCGACAAGGTCCCACACAAGAGATTGATGTGCAAAGTTAGAGCACATGGGATTGGGGGTAGTGTACTGACATGGATTGAGAACTGGTTGTCAGACAGGAAGCAAAGAGTAGGAGTAAATGGGTACTTTTCAGAATGGCAGGCAGTGACTAGTGGGGTACCGCAAGGTTCTGTGCTGGGGCCCCAGCTGTTTACACTGTACATTAATGATTTAGATGAGGGGATTAAATGTAGTATCTCCAAATTTGCGGATGACACTAAGTTGGGTGGCAGTGTGAGCTGCGAGGAGGATGCTGTGAGGCTGCAGAGCGACTTGGATAGGTTAGGTGAGTGGGCAAATGCATGGCAGATGAAGTATAATGTGGATAAATGTGAGGTTATCCACTTTGGTGGTAAAAACAGAGAGACAGACTATTATCTGAATGGTGACAGATTAGGAAAAGGGGAGGTGCAAAGAGACCTGGGTGTCATGGTACATCAGTCATTGAAGGTTGGCATGCAGGTGCAGCAGGCGGTTAAGAAAGCAAATGGCATGTTGGCCTTCATAGCGAGGGGATTTGAGTACAGGGGCAGGGAGGTGTTGCTACAGTTGTACAGGGCATTGGTGAGGCCACACCTGGAGTATTGTGTACAGTTTTGGTCTCCTAACCTGAGGAAGGGCATTCTTGCTATTGAGGGAGTGCAGCGAAGGTTCACCAGACTGATTCCCGGGATGGCGGGACTGACCTATCAAGAAAGACTGGATCAACTGGGCTTGTATTCACTGGAGTTCAGAAGAATGAGAGGGGACCTCATAGAAACATTTAAAATTCTGACGGGGTTAGACAGGTTAGATGCAGGAAGAATGTTCCCAATGTTGGGGAAGTCCAGAACCAGAGGTCACAGTCTAAGGATAAGGGGTAAGCCATTTAGGACCGAGATGCGGAGGAACTTCTTCACCCAGAGAGTGGTGAACCTGTGGAATTCTCTACCACAGAAAGTTGTTGAGGCCAATTCACTAAATATATTCAAAAAGGAGTTAGATGAGGTCCTTACTACTAGGGGGATCAAGGGATATGGCGAGAAAGCAGGAATGGGGTACTGAAGTTGAATGTTCAGCCATGAACTCATTGAATGGCGGTGCAGGCTAGAAGGGCCGAATGGCCTACTCCTGCACCTATTTTCTATGTTTCTATGCTCTGTGCCTCAATGCGAGCAGTATTCGGAATAAGGTGGATGAATTAGCTGCGCAGACAGCAGTTAACGGATATGGTGTAATTGGCATCACGGAGACATGGCTCCAGGGGGACCAAGGCTGGGAACTCGACATCCAGGGGTATTCAATATTTAGGAAGGATAGACAGGAAAAGAAGGTGGGAAATTAATGCAATAGTAAGGAAGGACATTCGCTTGGATGATGTGGAATCTGTATGGGTGGAGCTACGGAATACCAAAGGGCAGAAAACGCTAGTGGGAGTTGTGTACAGACCACCAAACAATAGTAATGAGGATGGGGACAGCATCAAACAAGAAATTAGGGATGCGTGCAATAAAGGTACAGCAGTTATCATGGGCGACTTTAACTACGTATTGATTGGGCTAACCAAATTGGTAGCAAAGCGATGGAGGAGGATTTCCTGGCCTCCCTAATACCATTCCTGTATTAGGGATGGTTTTCTCGACCAATATGTCGAGGAACCAACTAGAGGGCTGGCCATCCTAAACTGGGTGATGTGTAATGAGAAAGGACTAATTAACAATCTTGTTGTGCGAGGCCCCTTGGAGAAGTATGATCATAATATGGTAGAATTCTTTATTAAGATGCAGAGTGACACAGTTAATTTAGAGACTAGGGTCCTGAACTTAAGGAAAGGTAACTTCGATGGTATGAGATGTGACTTGGCTAGAATGGACTGGCAAGTGATACTTAAAGGGTTGACGGTGGATAGGCAATGGCAAACATTTAAAGATCACATGGATGAACTTCAACAATTGTACGTCCCTGTCTGGAGTAAAACTAAAACGGGAAATGTGGCTCAACCGTGGCTAACAAGGGAAATTAAGGATAGTGTTAAATCCAAGGAAGAGGCATATAAATTGGCCAGAAAAAGCAGCAAACCTGAGGACTGGGAGAAGTTTGTAATACAGCAGAGGAGGACAGAAGGTTTAATTAGGAGGGGGAAAATAGAGTATGAGAGGAAGCTTGCTGGGAACATAAAAACTGACTGCAAAAGCTTCTATAGATATGTGAAGAGAAAAAGATTAGTGAAGACAAATGTAGGTCCCTTGCAGTCAGATTCAGGTGAATTTATAATGGGGAACAAAGAAATGGCGGACCAGTTAAAGAAATACTTTGGTTCTGTTTTCACGAAGGAAGGCACAAATAACCTCTGGAAATACTAGGGGACCGAGGGTCTAGTGAGAAGAAAAATTGTGTTTGGGAAATTGATGGTATTGAAGGCTGATAAATCCCCTGGGCCTGATAGTCTGCATCCCAGAGTACTTAAGGAAGTGGCCCTCGAAATAGTGGATGCATTGGTGATCATTTTCCAACAGTCTATCGGCTATGGATCAGTTCCTATGGACTGGAGGGTAGCTAATGTAACACCACTGGTTAGTCTGACATCAGTAGTGGGGAAAATGTTGGGATCAATTATTAAAGATGAAATAGCAGCGCATTTGGAAAGCAGTGATGGGATCGGTCCAAGTCAGCATGGATTTATGAAAGGGAAATCATACTTGACAAATCTTCTGGAATTTTTTGAGGATGTAACTAGTAGAGTAGACAAGAGAGAACCAGTGGATGCGGTGTATTTGGACTTTCAAAAGGCTTATGACAAGGTCCCACATAAGAGATCGGTGTGCAAAATCAAAGCACATGGTATTGAGGGTAATGTACTGACGTGGATAGAGAACTAGTTGGTAGACAGGAAGCAGAGAGTCGGGATAAACGGGTCCTTTTCAGAATGGCAGGCAGTGACTAGTGGAGTACCGCAGGGCTCAGTGCTGGGACCCCAGCTCTTTACAATATACATTGATGATTTAGATGAAGGAATTGAGTATAATATCTCCAAGTTTGCAGATGACACTAAACTGGGTGGCGGTTGAGCTGTGAGGAGGATGCTAAAAGGCTGCAGGGTAACTTGGACAGGTTAGGTGAGTGGGAAAATGCATGGCAGATGCAGTATAATGTGGGTAAATGTGAGGCAGAATATTATTTGAAAGGCGGCAGATTAGGAAAAGGGGAGGTGCAACGAGACCTGGGTGTCATGGTACATCAGTCATTGAAAGTTGGCATACAGGTACAGCAGGCGATGAAGAAGGCAAATGGTATGTTGGCCTTCATAGCTAGGGGATTTGAGTATAGGAGCAGGGAGGTCTTACTGCAGTTGTACAGGGCCTTGGTGAGGCCTCACCTGGAATATTGTGTTCAGTTTTGGTCTCCTCATCTGAGGAAGGACGTTCTTGCTATTGAGGGAGTGCAGCAAAGGTTCACCAGACTGATTTCCGGGATGGTGGGACTGACATATGAGGAGAGACTGGATCAACTGGGCCTTTATACACTGGAGTTTAGAAGGATGAGAGGGGATCTCATAGAAACTTACAAGATTCTGATGGGACTGGACAGGTTAGATGCGGGAAGAATGTTCCCGATGGTGGGGAAGTCCAGAACCAAGGGACACAGTCTTAGGATAAGGGTAGGCCATTTTGGACTGAGATGGGGAGAAACTTCTTCACTCAGAGTTGTTAACGTTTGGAATACCCTACCGCAGAGAGTTGTTGATGCCAGCTCATTGGATATATTCAAGAGGGAGTTAGATATGGCCCTTACTGCTAAAGGGATCAAGGGGTATGGAGAGAAAGCAGGAAAAGGGTACTGAGGGAATGATCAGCCATGATCTTATTGAATGGTGGTGCAGGCTCGAAGGGCCGAATGGCCTACTCTTGCACCTATTTTCTCTGTTTCTATGTTTGTTTCAGTGCTTCTATATCCAATTTGGCTGGTTCTATCTCACTAAATTTTATTAGGTCAATTTTCCAGGTTTCAATCATCTTTTGATTACTGTCCAAGATGTTTAAAGTCCATTTGTGATCTGGGATATCACACTCATACTTAAAACAGAGTCACAAGTTCATTCAATATGTGGTTTTGAACTTGGAAGAGAATCAAGTGCAAAGGCAAGTGCACTTGATTCACAGCACTTTCAATTTTCCAATCATTAATTTTGATGCACTTGTTTGAAATGCCTGTCAGTACTATTTTAGTGCCGACATTAATACATTTGTTTTAAACAGGTTAATACTTCTGAGAAAATAATAGAGAGGAGAATTTCAGACAAATGCATTAAGCATGTATTCTGCAGTGTAATTTCTGGTCCGTAAGATGCACATCAGGGCCATAAATCACTTGTATCACAGCCAAGATAAGTAACTTGTACTTGCATTACATTATGTTACCTGCATCACTTGATGGTTGTATTCTGTTTATATGTAATGATTATTATTATTACTGCTCTCTATTAAAATATTATCATGTAGCTGTTTTCTGATATTTGCAGACATGTTAATGAGGATAAATTGAAAGGCTGTGAAGTGTCACAAATCCATTGTTGTCATACGAGATAACCAAACACTGGCGTTGAAGTTATATTGTCAGCATTAGTCTGTCCTCCACTGCCAAATATGTCTTGACCAGATCAAGCATTACCGTGCTTCCATTTCAATAGGCAAATGCCCCTACTACTCCAGGATTATCCTGAAGGGTAGAAACTTTGGGTTCAAAATTGGTCAGGAGTTGCTCCGTTTTTTTTGGAGTAACTTGGTTTTTCTGGCGTAAGTTAAACATCCCCACTTTCCCCAATAAACTTGCTCCAGAGTAACTACGTTAGTTACTATCCTTTTAGTTTAGTTTTTTTTCTCAAAAGTGGGCGTTCCCAGTCACCTACGCCAGTTTTGGCCATTTAGGCAACTTTGGCCAGCTAATAGTTACTCCAAATCTATTTAGACCAGTGTATGTGGCCACTTCTGAAAACCCTTGCGGAGAGTTAAGAAATCGGCGCAGGTTAGTACATTCTAAAGCACCAAGACTTACAAAGCACTAAACAAAGCACAAAAAGTAATAAGCATTCAATAACAAATAAAAAATAGAAGGAAGCGGAGAGGACCTGCACCTGAAGCACCAAGACTTACAAAGTTTTAAGGAAAGATTAAAAGAAAATAAAAGAACTCGGCAAACATAAACTTTGCCTGTTTACCAAAAATATCGTCTCTTGCTTTACTATTATAAGAGGTCACGCCCGACCAAACCTGAAATGAAAAAATATGACCAAAAAGCACCCTTATTCACCAAACATCGATTTTTAAACTTTCTACTCAACCCCAGCAAGGTTTAATTAAAACCTATTTAACACTACTCTTCCTGACATTGACCCTGGCCATCTTAATCACAGTAGTTTAAACCACGAACACAAGCAGCCACTTACACAGCGGGCTGGTGAGGGAGACCACTCGGCCAGGGATAGGAGCGGCAACTACGAGCATCGAGTCCCTCTCACATAGGCTGCAGGACGCGCTGGGGGCGAGGAGATACTGCGCATGCGCGCACTCTCGAACGTGCATGTGAAAACGTCCCGGCACTGTTTTTAGCGCTGTCACTAGCTCCCCCCCCAATCCACTGGTCACGCTACGCCACCACCGAGGAGACGCCGGACAGCGGCCAAAGTCGGGAGGAAGATTTTCAGCACGCTTGGAATCGTGGAAAAGCGGCGCACCCTGGGTGATGCGCCAAAAATCGGCAGGGGCTAATTTTGAGCCCATTATGACTACTTTCCTCCACAGTTTGAGGAGCAGTTTGGAGTGCGAGGCTGGAGCTGTGGACAAATCATAAAAAGCCCGACTTTGTGGGGCAGTCAGAGGAGCAGTTTGGAGCGCGAGGCTGGAGCTGTGGGCAAATCATAAAAAGCTAGCCACCTCAGCAGCAGAATCAATAATGGTCTCGAGAGGGCGACAAAACCAAAGTGGGCGACAAAATTAGACGTCATCAGAATGCAGGTAGATGATTGGTAGCATCTCTTGGAGCCTCATGGAGAGGTCGGGACCCAGGAGCAGGAGCGACGAGGAGCGGAGGTCGGAAGCGGCGAGGCGCGGAGGTCAGAAGCAGTGAGGAGCAGAGGCTGGGACGGGGGTGGTCTGGAGGTCGGGATCGGGGCAGTCCGGAGGTCCAGAGGTCAGGACCAGTGAAGAGAGGACGGACAAGGCATGGAGGAGCGGAGAGGTCGGAGCCCAGAGGTGGAGCAGTGTGGACAAGACCAAAGGAAGGCACAGCGCACGGGTCAATAGCGAGGCTGTGAGATCGTGAGGCTCACATTGCGAACTATGAATTCCACGTAGAGAGAGGTCCTGTGGGAAGGAGGACAGTAGGAGTGTGTTTGAGTTTGTGTGTATGTATTGGCACATGCGGCAGAGCCTGGTCTCCAGTTGTCTTGATCCCCTTGCCACTGGACCAAGACCTTGCTCCGTCAAGCCCGTGTGGTGGCTGGTGTGCAACAGCCACCCCACATTAAAAGAATTCACAGGCATCTTCTACTGTTTAAAATGAGTTCATCAGTCACCTGTGTTGTGTATCTGTAAAGCATGTTCCGCCACCAGGGAGCGCGAGCACAGTATATAAGCCGGCCCCTAAGGCCTGTTCCTCACTCTGGAGTGTCTTATTAAAGACTGCAGTCACTGTTACTTTAACCTCCCTGTGTACAGCCTCATCTGTGTTAGGAACACAATAACCTGAGTACTCATTTTTAGTGTGGAAGCAAGTCATCCTCGACCCCGAGGGACTGCCTATGATGATGACTTTCCTCCAAAACTAACTGCCACCTCCAGTCCCCTTCCTCTGCCTACTTCACCCTCATTTCAAACAGCAAATGCAAAGAGCTAATGCATTTAAGATTGAGTCCATCTGAATAATTACCTCAGGTGCCACCTTCCACCCCATTTGACCACCCCCAAACTCCCCATTTACATTCATCCCCTCAACATGCTACTGCTTTCCCCATCTTCAACCGCTGCCCTCTCAAAGCTCATTTCTTCCATGATACTGTCCCCTGCCTCCTTAAAGCTCTTCCCATCCAATTCATGACCATCTTTCCTTCTCGCTGACCTTATTCAGGCACTATCACTCTCTTTTTCTAAACCACTACCATCACTCATGCCACCTCTCCTACAACTTCGGGAAAAAAAAGTTCATCACAATTCCTTGTACAGTACTTTTGTATTGAAGTCAGAATTGGATGTTGAAAATATTAACTTAATCCATTTACTTCATCAATTTATTCCTGAAGAGAGGGACTTTGATAAATTAAAAATTGTCAAATTACATTTTAGGGAAATTTTCCGACTTCATGCACCCCAGTGGAGAGCCTCCCCCTCCAGCAACAGATATTGGAAATAATTCAGGCGTTCATGATTTTACAACCATTAATTCAAATGGACATAATTTGTGGCAAGGTCCACAGAAGAAACCTATGTATCACATTGGCCCATAATTTGCAGTTAGCGGTGAATCAAAGGCGCGCTGGCTCCAAAGTAAGCTTCCCACAAAATTCTCGCGATCTCTGTGGTGAGAATTTCGGTAATTGAAATTAATGCAAGTTAATGAGGAATCCTTAACACGAGCTGCTGTGACATCAACAAGCTGTCTAAGCAGCCAATCAAAATGCATAATTCTCCAAACATCAAACCAGGAAGTGGGTAAGCTCCTTTGATTCTAACTTTTAAAAAAATTAGAGAGAGCAAATCAAAGATTGGGGCTCCCACATGGGGAAAAGGCAACCCTGAAATAAAGATGAGCAAAAGTTTCTTATTTTTATTAAAATGGATAAATTTGACACTCCACAAAATTGAAATTAATTTTTCAGGGCCATAACCTTTGTTTAGCAGTCAATATGCTGTTAAAACCCCAGTTACACTCATCCAAAAGAGTCTAACATTTAATGGGATATTTAACAGTGGCATTACCACGGAAGAGCTGAAGTTTCCTTCAGCTTTTATGATTTGACAGATTACACTGATCGCCAGCTGTGGGAGGTGGGTGCCACAGCACAGCCAGTGTCGAAGCAGTGAATGACTGACTGCAACTTCAGGATTTCCATGTTAAGATGCGCATGCTCTACATCCTGAAGTTGCGGTCAGTTTCAAAGAGGTAATGACAGTGAACGCTGTTAGTTCGCTGTTATTACCCACTGCAAATTCCAAGCCTATATGTTCCTATACGGTGTTTTATAATGTGCTCTAATTCTGCATGTGAACGTACAGAAAATGCCAAACATATTGCATATACAGAGATACTATTGACTCCAAGCAAATGTTTTAAAAAAACAATGTCCTGAAGGATGTAATTTAAATAAAAACCTACATATTTCATGTAGAATATAAACAGATTTTCAAATAGTCCTAACAACCCAGAAAACAGTATCAATATTTGCATATGATTTGCACCCTGGAGCAGTGGAACACTAATTCATTCTTCTTAAATCTTAAAAAAGTAAATTTCTGAACTCAGTAGGGTCACATAACAAGGTACTGATTGCCATTGATGTGATTCCCCTGAGGGAGAGATGAGGGAAAATCTGAATCCTGGTCAACAAATGCTGTTCTCATCTACCGCAGATGTCCCACTTATAATAGCAGTTGCAAACTGGAACACAATCATTTACCATGCAGTCTAGTCTACAGTTGTCAGTAAAGATCACAGAGTCTATGGGGCCAAGTTTCCACTGACCCTTAGAACGGCGCACCTCCATGAGGTCTGCCGAATTTCTGGAACAAAAAGCGCGCCTAATCCTTACCGTGGTACTCGCCACGCTCATCAGGCCTCCTTCGGACTCGGCGGAGCACAGCAGAACCAGCGGGGGGTGAAGCCAGGCCCCGGCGCTGAAAACGGCGCTAGAGTGTGCGCGCATGTGCAGTAGCTCCTCACCCCCAGATTCTGTGTGTGTATGCTGCAGGCTGTGTGGGAGGGGCCCGAAGCACGCCGCCCCTAGCCCTGGCCGAATGGGCTCCCCGCCACGACCTGCGAGGGAACAGACGGCAATGTCTGTCATTGGAGACAGGAGATCCCGGAACAGAAAGCCAAACAAGAAAGGGAGAAGGAACTGGCAAAAGTGACCATCAAGAAGGAAGTTGACTGAGGCCATCGAGTGTTCCTTGAGACTGCCTCGGAGATGTTCGTGGGGGGGTGGGAGTAGCAGGAAAGCAAAGAGATTTGGGGCAAGACGTGAGTAGGATGGGACCTGGGCAGACTTGTATGTTTAACGTTGTCTCCCCCTCCCCCCTCCTCTCTCCCCCCTCCTCCTCTCCTCCACCTTCTCCCCCTCCTCCTCTCCCCTCCTCCCCTCTCCCTCATCGGTGGCCCGCTGCCTTCCCTTCATATAAAGGTAGGACTTCTATTTTTTATTATTGATTGGTTGCTTATTACTTTGGTCTTGGAGCTTTAGGTGCAGGATTCCTTCTATTTTTTATTTGTTAATTAATTGTTTTACTTTTTGTGCTTTGTTTAGTGCTTTGTAAGTCTTGGTGCTTTTCTTGTATTTTTTATTTGTTATTGAATGCCTATTTTTGTGCTTTGTTTAGTACTTTAAATGTATTGCTTTGTTTAGTGCTTAATGCTTTACGTGTACTTATGCTTCTTTAATGTTGTTGTGGAGGTGTTTAGTGCTTTGCAAAATCCTCTAACTTCCCTTCCCCCCCCATCTCTGGCTACCTGCGCCTGATTTCTAAAGTATCCGCAAGGTTTTTCTGAGCGTACAAAAGTGGGCACATATGCTGGCCTAAGTTAGTTTGGAGTAGCTATTGGCTGTCTAAATTTGCTTAAATGGCCAAAACAGGTGTAAATGGCTGGTAACGCCCCCTTTTGAAAAAAAAACTGAACTAAAAAGAAACTGAAATAACTCATTGAAACTGGAGCAAACTAAATGTGGAGAATTGCGATTTTTAAGATATTCCAAAAAAAAACTAGTTGCTCAAAAAATAGGAGCAACTCCTGTGGAAACTTGGCCCCATAGATGCTACTGAATTCCTTGGTAGATAAGTGTAGCACATCCTAGCTAGCATTCAATTTTCAATGCAGAATCTGCTTCAACAAAATGAAACTAGAATTATTCATGGTCCACCCCCTCCCAAAAGGCAGAAGAAATGAGGTACCAGCAGCACTGACCGAAGCCTGAGAAAATAATTGCCTTTACTGTCTGGGCTGCATGGAATGAAGGGAACCAGGAAACAATAACTTAAAAAATTGCTTTTTTTTATTGTATTCCGTTCCAGCTTTCTAAGCTAATCTGTCAAAACTGATTATTTATTTTGTTATTATTTATAGCCAGATAGCAGATTCAAGTGGGTTGCAAATATGTCCTTATTTCATTGGCCATGGGATAGGCTCATATTTTCATGGACATCCTGAAATTTGGCATCATGGTAAGTTTTTCATTTTGATTGCTGGGTTCTAATAATAATAATTTACATAAATACTTGTAAGTGTCCTTTTTATTTTTTAATGTCTTGAAGTACAGACTAGGGAAGAATTAAATGGGATTCCAAATAGTATTTTACATAGCTTACTTGTTCCATTTCTGCACAGACAGGGTAAGTGTCATGAATATAATGTTCTGCCTTGTTCTACTAGATATGGACTCATGTATAGGTAAAGACCAAAGCAATTGCAGATCATGATGTATAATCATCCATGATATTGCTCATGGACAAGGGGACACAGGTTCAAACTACGAAGAGACATTTCTAGGACTGATGGCAGGAGGGTCTTCCTCACAAGAGTGATCAACACACAGAATAAACTTCTAGGTTGGTACTAGAGGCATAATTTTGGAAGCAGTTGAATACTATGATAGGGGTGGGGTGGCAGGGGATGGGGGCAGAGGACTGTAGGGTCTTTCTAGATAGATAAGCTAAGGTGAGCTGAATGGCCTTCCTCGTTTGTATCTATTATTTGTATCTCTTTCTCTAAATATCTGCTTATTTCCCGTTCTTTAAGCATTTGTGTTTACATCTCTATCTTTCTGTATATCTTTAAATCTTTCTCTTTCCCTCTAACATTTTCTGTTGCTGCCACTGGTTCTGAATACTTTTTCTTTTCTCTGTATCTTCATCTTTCTGTTCATGGAGACACAGAATGCAACACAACACAGGCTTAACTCAAGGGTCTTGGCTTCAAGAAAGCAACAGAGGCAAGCTTGACAGGCTGAAAAGGGGGGGGAGGTCTTTGTACAGGAAAATTGTTGGAAGTATTAGAAGATTAAATGGGTATATTTATAACAACGACTTGCATTTATATATCACCTTTAACATGGTAAAATGTCCCAAGGCACTTCACAAGAGCAAGTATCAAATCGAGCCACATGAGATATTTGGATAGGTGACCGAAAGCTTGGTCAAAGAGATAGGTTTTAAGGAGAGCCTTAAAGGAGGAAAGAGAGGTTTACGGAGGGAATTCCAGAGCTTAGAGCTTAGAGCCTAGGCAACTGAAGGCACGGTTGTCAATGGTAGTGAAGAAAATCCTGCGTAAGTATTGTGATTTGTATTAAGAATTGTTAATTACTAATCTGATTATTATGTTTTAAATCTTATTTTTATGTATTGTAGAATGAATGGGGAAGCAGTATGCCTGCTCAAAAGATTTTTTTTTCTCAATGGAAACTTTTGTGAGAGATAATCACAAACTTCACATTTATCAAAAAGCAACCAATCAGCATGCTTTGCAGCCAGTGGCCCAGTCAAGCATTTGCCAGCTGTAAAACTTTTCATTATATAGAATGTTAAGAATTGCTCACCTTGCATTGTACTCATTAAATACAATTCCTGTGCAAACGTTAATGGTATTCACAACTTTTACTAATACAAATATTTAAAATGTTGCCACTTGCCACAAAATTCCTACCCTAAAAAAATATTTTGCCGAAAGCAAATTTTGGCCATCGCCAAGTTTTTAGGAACAACTAACACAAACAGGAATTACACAAAACAACTACAGGGGTAAGTGATAAATATATTAATGAACTATTGTCTTGTTAATTGTCCTCAGATTAATATTGGCCCACCCTTTACTGCTTTGTGAACCAGATAATAACATTGGTGAAATAACCTGAATATTATTTGTCAGCCATTAAATAATGTACAATCAAATGCATTTCCACGAAATTTGGAGAGAAGGAATTGTTTAGCAAAGTCTTCATCCTGTGTGAGCAAATCTTTACTTGTACATTGTTTCCATGATTGGTGTGGAATGAATTTGTATCCTGCTGATGCAAATTGAAATCTTCTGATACAAATTACAATGTGTTTACACACAGCAAGTCAGCAACTGTAATTCATGGTAGAAGATGTTATTGGAAAAGCCAGCACATGCATGCGCCGGGGCAGGTGAAATTTGTTTACTTAATTGTCTTTGTAAAAAGCAAAATGTGCAGTTTTGGCAATTTCAGAATTGTATTGTAAAAGGTAATTTGTTTTCAAGACAAATTTAATAGAAGCCCTCCTCTCTCAAATGCTTCTGTCACCTTCTGATGAGGACATGTTGAACAGCCCAGCCACTGCAAAACACTCTGCGTAAGAAATGTGTTTCAGCAGCACCTGGCATTTTATTCAGACTTCTAATTACTTTGCTCCAGAACAATATTAAATCTACACCCTGGAGATGGGAGATCTGTTGCTGCCTAGTGGCTTACATTGCAGGGAATAATGATGTATAGATGTAGAAAATCAGAAGTCGTATGTTAACCAAGTAAATCCGAGTTTATTTAGGACTTTGAATACTGTTACAGCCATTCTCATTATATGAATGAGGGTAAAAAGAAAAACTGCAGAATAGTTGGTTCTGTTGAAGGGTCTGAAAACAGAACATTAGCCTATCTTTTCTCTCTCTAGATACCTACACATCTGCTATGTATTTTCAGAAATCTGTGTTTTTACTTCCTATTATTTATATGGAAGTCTCATTAAAAGCAGGGTGTGTGTTTTTCTTGCCTTATTATTGATACGCTAGTATGAGTTCCATTCTGTACCTTATATTACCTTTAACCATATGAATTATAATATAACCTCTCCAATACGATTAGAATATAACATCTCCTAATGTCTGTGTAAAGTAATCCAGAGGTTACATTGTAACGTAGTATTTTGAGCAGGTGAAGACCATTAGTCCTTCTATCCTACCTTTCCAAACTTTACAGTGATTCTAATACTAATAGTCTTGTATCCATTTTACTAACAAGAATTCAGCCATTCCTTTTTTAAAAACCTGCCATGGTTTTTTTTTCCATCACCCTCACCTTTAATCAATTGCCTAAATTTTGTTTTTTCTTTGACCCTCTTTAATTTAAACAGTGTCCGCCAGTCCTCTAATCTTATGCCCAACAGACGAACTTTCTTAAATCCAAATTCTGCATACCTGTGAAAATCTTATAAATCTTTATCAAGTACCCCCTAATCCTCTTCCTCTCCTGACAATAAAGGCCCAGGATGGACAATCTTTTCTCATAACTCTTAGTTCAGCAATCAGCCTCGTAGTCTCTGGACCACCTCCATATAAGAACATAAGGAATAGGAACAGTAGTAGGCCATACGGCCCCTCAAGCCTGCTCCGCCATTTAATACAATCATAGCTGATCCGATCATGGACTCGGGTCCACTTTCCTGCCCGCTCCCCATAACCCCTTATTCCCTTATCGGTTAACAAGCTGTCTATCTCTGTCTTAAATGTATTCAATGACTCAGCTTCCACAGCTCTCTGAGGTAGCGAATTGCACAGATTTACAACCCTTTGAGAGAAGAAATTCCTCCTCATCTCAGTTTTAAATGGGCTGCCCCTTATTCTAAGATTATGCCCCCTAGTTCTCATCTCCACTATCAGTGGAAACATCCTCTCTGCATCCACCTTGTCAAGCCCCCTCATAATCTTATACGTTTCGATAAGATCACCTCTCATTCTTCTGAATTCCAATGAGTAGAGGCCCAACCTACTCAACTTTTCCTCATAGGTCAACCCCCTCATCTCTGGAATCAAACTAGTGAACCTTCTCTGAATAGCTTCCAATGCAAGTATATCCTTCCTTAAATACGGATACCAAAACTGTAAGCAGTACTCCAGGTGTGGCCTCACCAATACCATGTACAGTTTTAGCAGGACTTCTCTTCTTTTATACTCCATCCCCTTTTGCAATATAGGCCAACATTCCATTTGCCTTCCTGATTACTTACTGTACCTGCATATTGACCTTTTGTGTTTTTGCACAAGTACCCCCAGGTCCCGCTGTACTGCAGCACTTTGCAATTTTTCTCCATTTAAATAATAACTAGCTCTTTGATTTTTTTCTGCCAAAGTGCATAACATCACACTTTCCAACATTATATACCATCTGCCAAATTTTTACTCATTCACTTAGTCTGCAGATATTTTGTGTCCTCCTCACACATTGTTTTTCCTCCTATCGTCAGCAAACTTGGCTACGTTACACTTGGTCCCGTCTTCCAAGTCATTAATATAGATTGTAAATAGTTGGAATCCCAGCACTGATCCATGCAGCACCCCACTAGTTACTGATTGCCAACCCGAGAATGAACCATTTATCCCGACTCTCTGTTTTCTGTTAGTTAGTCAATCCTCTATCCATGCTAATATATTACCCTCAACTCCGTGAACTTTTATCTTGTGCAGTAACCTTTTAAGTGGCACCCTGTCAAATGCCTTCTGGAAGTCCAAATACACCACATCTACTGGTTCCCCTTTATCCACCCTGTTCGTTACATCCTCAAAGAATTCCAGCAAATTTCTCAAACATGACTTGCCCTTCATAAATCCATGCTGACTCTGCCTGACTGAATTATGCTACTGCTTCTTTAATAATGGACTCCAACATCTTCCCAACCACAGATATTAGGCTAACTGGTCCATAGTTTCCTGCTTTTTGTCTGCCTCCTTTTTTAAATAGGGGCGTTACATTTGCAGTTTTCCAATCTGCTGGGACCAGAATCCAGGGAATTTTGGTAAATTACAACCAATGCATCCACTATCCCTGCCGCTACTTCTCTTAAGACCCTAGGATGCAAACCATCAGGTCCAGGGGATTTATCTGCCTTTAGTCCCATCATCTTACTGAGTACCACCTCCTTAGTGATTGTGATAAGTTCCTCCCCCCCCCCCCCCACCCCTATAGCCCCTTGACTATCCACTGTTTTAGTGTCCTCTACCGTAAAGACTGATACAAAATATTTGTTCAGAGTTGCTGCCATCTCCATGTTTCCCATTACTAATTCCCTGGTCTCGTCCTCTAAGAGACCAACATTTACTTTAGCCACTCTCTTCCTTTTTATATACCTACAGAAACTCTTGCTATCTGTTTTTATATTTTGTGCTAGTTTACTTTCATAGACTATCTTCCCTTTCTTAATCATTTTTTTAGTCATTCTTTGCTGGCTTTTAAAAGCTTCCCAATCTTCTATCCTCCCACTAGCCTTGGCTACTTTGTATGCCCTTGTTTTTAATTGGATACCGTCCTTTATTTCTTTAGTTAGCCATGGGTGACTATCTTTTCTTTTACACCCTTCCCTCCTCACTGGAATATATTTTTTTTGAGAGTTGTGAACTATCTCCTTAAATGTATGCCACTGTTAATTAACCGTCCTACACTTTAATCTATTTTCCCAGTCCACTTTAGCCAACTTTGCCCTCATACCTTTGTAGTCTTTATTTAAGCTTAGTATGCTGGTTTGAGATCCATTAGATCCAGTCATCCTTCCCGGAGTATGGAGTCCACGACTATACACAATACTGTAGATATGGCCTCCACAAGGCCAGATAGATATAACTTCAACATTGCCCCCTTTGACTTAAATTACACCCTTAGCTATACATCTCAACATTTTCTTGACCACCTACGAACGTCAATCCCCAGTGTTAGAGTATGAGTTAAGAGAAAAAACTGGAGAAATGTAGGCATTTTAGCCTTGAAAGGTGGTGATTAAGAGGGGATCTTACTAAAATAGTGAATGATACAGAAAAGCTAAATATGGAACCCTACAAGTTAAACCATGAAAGAAGATCAAACTGGTAAAACGCAAATTTAAGACTAATAATTGGAAATTCTTCACATGAAGATCAGCCAATACCTGTGGACAGGACAGTCAAGACAGACACTCTGGAATCAGAGGGATACTGGTGGGGGCTGTTAAGTTTAGTCTGAATGGAAGAAGCTAAGTTGGTCGAATCTGTATTTATCTCGTGATATATAACATCATTTAATAAAATAAAAACCTCATGTATTGTACCAAAATACACACGTCTGGAAATTACTGTAAGCAGTTACCTTATGAACGCTCAAATTCTTACTTAATACTGCAGCTAACAAAACATGTATTCATGTCAGACAGGTACGGTAGCATAGTGGTTATGTTACTGGTCTTGTAATCCAGAGGCTTGGTCTAATATTACAGAGACGTGAGTTTAAATCCTATGGCAGCAGGGGGAATTTAAATTCAGTTAATTAAACAAATTTGGAATTAAAAAGTCTATTTATAACTTTAGACCCACAGCAATGTGGTTGCCTCTTAACTCTGAAATGGCCTAGCAAGCCACACAATGTGGTTGTACCAAACTGCTATGACAAAGTCAGCACTGTGGGAGTACCTTCACCACACAGACTGCAGCAGTTCAAGAAGATGGCTCACCACCACCTTTTCAAGGGCAATTAGAGATGGACAATAAATGCTGGCCTTGCCAGCGACGCCCACATTCCATGAACAATTTTTTTTTAAATTGAACTGACAGCTTTAATGACTTATCCAGCATAACTCCCAGATTTCTTTCCTGCTTTGTTAGGGCAATCTCAAGTAATCCAAAGAGCTTGGATGTATTAACAGATCAGATGTTTCTGTTTTCTGATTGCTGTAGAAGTTAATGGTGATGTCTGTTTTGATTTTAAAATGTTTATGCTGATTTTACTACAAGTGTAGTGCCAAGTTTTGTAATATAACATAGCTAAATTGCAAATTGGCACTCATACACCATGTTGTCCTGACCCACCACATCTGACTGTGAATACATGTTTTGTTAGCTGCAGTATTAAGCAAGACGTTATTCATTCATAAGGTAACTGCTTACAGTAATTTCCAGACTTGGTACAATACACGAGGTTTCTAGTTTATTGAACTATGTTATATATCACAAGATAAATACAGATTCAGACCAACTTAGCTTCTCCATTCAGACTAAACTTACAGTCCCTATCAGTTATCTCTCTGATTCCAGAGTGTCAGCCTTGATTGATCTTCATGTGAAAGACCTCCAAGCATCAGTTTTAAATTTGCGTTTTACCAGTTTGATCTCCTTTCATGATTTAACTTGAAGTAGTCTTCCATATTTAGCTTTTCTGTACCATTCATTATCATGTACTTTAGTAAGATCCCCTCTTAATCACCACCTTTCAAAGCTAAAAAGCCTAAGGGTTAGAAATTGACCAACCTTGTGCCTGTTTTTTTCGGCAATATTTCGCCTTTTTTTACATTAAAAGGTACTCGCCTAAATTAGCCAAAGTTATCCACCGGTGGTTTTGAAATACCGCTGAAAAGTGGACCGCCGGCATGCAACACCAAAAGAAATGCGATCGCTTAAATTTGGCCATTCAGTTAGGAAGAAAAAAAACGCCCGAGAAAACCCTGCAACGCAGCCCAGAAACAACGGTAAGTATCTACTCGGAACTCATACACGGCAAGCGAGCCCCAGGTGGGCAGAGGAATTATTTCAAAGACACCCTCAAAGCCTCCTTGATAAAGTGCAACATCCCCACCGACACCTGGGAATCCCTGGCCCAAGACCACCCTAAGTGGAGGAAGAGCATCCGGGAGGGCGCTGAGCACCTAGTGTCTCGTCGCCGAGAGCATGCAGAAAACAAGCGCAGGCAGCGGAAGGAGCGTGCGGCAAACCAGACTCCCCACCCACCCTTTCCTTCAACCACTGTCTGTCCCACCTGTGACAGAGACTATAATTCCCTTATTGGACTGTACAGTCACCTGAGAACTCACTTTTAGAGTGGAAGCAAGTCTTCCTCGATTTCGAGGGCCTGCCTATGATGATGACGATGATGATGATGATGATGATGATGATGATGAAGTATGAAGACCGACAAAAAAAGTAAGTTAAAGTTTTTTTTCATTCATTTTCAGCGATTCGCTGTCTTATGAATGTTTTATGATTTTATTATTTTTTGCTTTTTGCTTTTTTTTTGTTTTGTGTGTTTTCCCTCCTCCCAGGCCCTGTCTTTTTAGCGGTAATCGGCCTGGGGCTAAAGTTGGCGAGGACTGCGGTTTCCACCGCGAATCCTCGTGCAACGCCGATTTTTATTGTCGGGTGCATTTTGTTGCCAATTTTACCCCTTTAAAAAAGCGGTATTTTTAACAGTATTTTGGCAAAAAATGCCAGAAAAAATCTATCACTAAAAGACCAATTTCTAGCCCAATTATTATTTCTCCAGTCTTTTCTCTTCACTCATACTCTGACACTGGGGATCAACCACATGGCTCATTTCTGCAGCACTTCCAGGGCTTGAATGCCTCCTTTGTCTCTCCATGACCAAAATTGTACTCTGGGTATATTCAGTCCAGAGCCTTGTACAACTTCAGCATGAAATCTTCCAACTTATACTCTACTAATTTGGCAATATAGTTCAGTATTCTCTTTTCTAAGTTAATTAATACTCTGGAATGACTGGACATACTAATTGTGAAATCTACTTAACCCTACATTTCTTTCTATACGCCTATTTCAACACCTTTTATGGGGTAGAGATGTTGGTCATTATTTTCTTCCAATGTGTAATACTTTATACTTATCTGTACAGGGTTTTACGTTTTATCTGCTAATGGTCTGTGCAATTTCATAGTTTATCTAACTCATTTTGTAGGTCCTTGGCTGCCACTTCAGATTTAACTGTTTCCCTTCTTTGTTTGATAGTGCCTGAGCATTTGACCAGTTTGTGTTGAGCTCCTGAATCCTGGTTGTTAATATAAATTAGAAACACCTTTCACTGGCACGCTGCACACACTACTTCTGCCCATCCTGACATTACTCCCAGATGAGAGTCTGACAAGCGGAGTACAGTAATGGGTGGCCTGTGGATGACATTTGAAGCGCTTTTACATGAGATCAATGTTGCCGTTGCTTTACACATGATTGCGCACCTCTCCCCCCTCCCCCCCTCCCCCCAGTGTAAACAGTCTGACCTGCTGGGAACCAGTTGCATCAGATTAAGGCCCTTCTGTTGCAGAAAAGTAAATGCTGGTCTGTGAAGGGCAGCATCTGAAATTAAATATTAAATGGGAACAGCAGCACGTGGAGGTTGCTCTCCAAGACAGGATTTTTAAAAATTAATATACAGGAGAGGTGACATTCAAGAGAGATGAAAGCATCTCTGCTGATTTATATTGGTGTTCATTGTGTTTCCAGACAGGGTGGCAGGAATTTGGAAACTCTTTATTGCAATAGTTATTGATCCCTTGTTTCTTTCGGTTGGCTTAGGTGTTATGTGCCTTTAACATCACTGTTTTTTTTTGTATTTTCTTGCTAATTTTCTGCTCTCTCCTTCTGTCCTAAAAGCATTGACTCTTTGCTGGGATACAATTCCATGGATGTCATCCATTACCTCACCCAATTATTCATATGTGTTCTAATTTTGGCAGGCTGTTCTATTATTTTGGCGGGGGGGGCGGGGGGGTTCAATTTAACCCTATCCTGCCCTCGAGTGAAGTCTGCACACGCTCAATTCCAGCATGAGCCATTCAGTAGTTACCAGGAGTGGGAACCCGGGCTGATTTTCCCTCAGAACACAGACCAAAAGTTCTCTCCTTAATCTAGGGGTGATTGAACACCCCAATTGTAGCCTATTTATCACCTTCCCAACTCAGATTACCTAAGTCAGATTAGAATTAAATTAGAAATAAAATCTGGGAGCTTTCCGCTCTGACTTTTGTCATTGGTTGGTGATAAATGTTTTGGTACAGATCAGAAAATCTATTACCCGCTCTGCTGTCAACCATGGTGATGTTGCATATGATATTTCCCTGCTGAATGTACCGACACAGTGATGAATGGCAGTCTAGCTGGTTTGAGAACCAGTACATTGCACTATAATACTGTTAGCCATTATAATGCACCTTACACAGTATGAACGGAGTAAAAATTCTGACATGAGGGCAGCAGAGAGACTCAATTCACATTGATTTGTATAGAAGCATAGAATCTTACAGCACAGAATGAGGCTAACCAAACTGGTAGCAACACGGTGGAAGATGATTTCCTGGAGTGTATAAGGGATGGTTTTCTAGACCAATATGTCGAGGAACCAATTAGACAGCTGGCCATCCTAGACTGGGTGTTGTGTAATGAGAGAAGATTAATTAGCAATCTTTTGTGCGAGGCCCCTTGGGGAAGAGTGACCATAATATGGTAGAATTCTTCATTAAGGTGGAGAGTGACACAGTTAATTCAGAGACTAGAGTTCTGAACTTAAAGAACGGTAACTTCGATGGTATGAATTGGCTAGGATAGATTGGCGAATGATACTTAAAGGATTGACGGTGGATAGGCAATGGCAGACATTTAAGGATCACATGGTGAACTTCAACAATTGTACATCCCTGTCTGGCGTAAAAATAAAACGGGGAAGGTAGCTCAACTGTGGCTAACAAGGGAAATTAGGGTTAGTGTTAAATCCAAGGAAGAGACATATAAATTGGCCAGAAAAAACAGCAAACCTGAGGACTGGTAGAAATTTATAATTCATCTGAGGAGGACAAAGGGTTTAATTAGGAGGGGGAAAATAGAGTATGAGAGTAAGCTTGCAGGGAACATAAAAACTGAATGCAAAAGCTTCTATAGATATGTGAAGAGAAAAAGATTAGTGAAGACAAATGTAGGTCCCTTGCAATCAGAATCAGATGAATTTATAATACGGAACAAAGAAATGGCAGACCAATTGAACAAATACTTTTGTTCTGAATTCACTAAAGAAGACACAAATAACCTTCCGGAAATACTAGGGGACCAAGGGTCTAGTGGAGAAGGAGGAACTGAAGGAAATACTTATTAGTCAGGAAATTGTGTTAGGAAAATTGATGGGATTGAAGGCCGATAAATTCCCAGGGCCTGATAGTCCCAGAGTACTTAAGGAAGTGGCCCTAGAAATAGTGGATGCATTTTGGTGGTAATTTTCCAACATTCAATAGACTCTGGATCAGTTCCTATGGATTGGAGGATAGCCAATATAACCCTATTTTTTAAAAAAGAGAGAGAAAACAGGGAATTATATACCGGTTAGCCTGACATCGGTAGTGGGGAAAATGTTGGAATCAATTATTAAAAATGTAATAGCAGCGCAATTGGAAAGCAGTGACAGGATCAGTCCAAGTCAGCAAGAATTTATGAAAGGGAAATCATACTTGACAAATCTTCTAGAATTTTTTGAGGATGTAACTAGTAGAGTGGACAAGGGAGAACCAGTGGATGTGGTGTATTTGGACTTTCAAAAGGCTTTTGACAAGGTCCCACACAAGAGATTAGTGTGCAAAATTAAAGCACATGGTATTGGGGGTAATGTATTGATGTGGATAGAGAACTGGTTGGCAGACAAGAAGCAAAGAGTAGGAATAAACGGGTCCTTTTCAGAATGGCAGGCAGTGACTAGTGGGGTACCGCAAGGTTCAGTGCTGGGACCCCAGCAATTTACATTATACATTAATGATTTAGATGAAGGAATTGAATGTAATATCTCCAAGTTTGCAGATGACACTAAGTTGGGTGGCATTGTGAGCTGTGAGGAGGATGCTAAGAGGCTGCAGGGTGACTTGGATAGGTTAGGTGAGTGGACAAATGCATGGCAGATGCAGTATAATGTAAATAAATGTGAGGTTATCCACTTTGGTGGCAAAAACAGGAAGGCAGAATATTATCTGAATGGTGGCAGATTAGGAAAAGGGGAGGTGCAACGAGACCTGGGTACATCAGTCATTGAAAGTTGGCATGCAGGTACAGCAGGCGTTGAAGAAGGCAAATGGCATGTTGGCCTTCATAGTGAGAGGATTTGAGTATAGGAGCAGGGAGGTCTTACTGTAGTTCTACAGGGCCTTGGGCCTTGGTGAGGCCACACCTTGAATATTGTGTACAGTTTTGGTCTCCTTTGAGGAAGGACATTCTTGCTATTGAGGGAGTGCAGTGACTGATTCCTGGGATGGCAGGACTATCATATGAAGAAAGACTGGATCAACTAGGCTTATATTCACTGGAATTTAGAAGAATGAGAGGGGATCTCATAGAAACATATAAAATTCTGACGGGATTGGACAGGTTAGATGCAGGGAGCATGTTCCCGATGTTGGGGAAGTCCAGAACCAGGGGTCACAGTCTAAGGATAAGGGGTAAGCCATTTAGGACCGAGATGAGGAGAAACTTCTTCGCTCAGAGAATTGTGAACCTGTGGAATTCTCTACCACAGAAAGTTGTTGAGGCCAGTTCATTAGATATATTCAAAAGAGTTTTAGATATGGCCCTTACAGCTAAAGGGATCAAGGGGTATGGAGAGAAAGCAGGAATGGGGTACTAAAGTTGCATGATCAGCCATAATCATATTGGTGCAGGCTCGAAGGGCTGAATGGCCTACTCCTGCACCTATTTTCTATGTTTCTATGTTTCTATGCCAGTGCCAGCTCTTTGAAAGAGCTATCTCATTAGTCCCAGTTCTCTACTCTTTCCCCATAGCTCTGCAACTTTTTCCTTTTCAAGTACAACAGTGACTACACTGTAAAGCGCTTTGAGACGTCGGTAGTCATGAAAGACGCTATATAAATGCAAGTCTTTCTTTTTATATCTAAATCCCTTTTGAAAGTTACTATTGAATCTGCTTCCACCATCCTTTCAGCCAGTGAATTCCAGAGAATAACAACTCGCTGCGTAAAATAATTTCTCCTCATCTCCCCTCTGGTTCGTTTGCAAAATGTATAACAGCAACATTAGTGTAATTTTAAATTTGGTTTGAATCTTTTAATAAAATATTTTCTGAATATGATCAAAATATTTTAAAACATTAAAATATTTTAATTGCTTACAATTAGATTTATGTGTTTGGATTTGATGCTCTCATTATGAAAAGTGTGCACAATTGCTAAAAGCAGCCTATCATCTGTTGGTATATTTAGCCCCACATTTAGAATTAAGTGTCCTGGTTATAAAAATAAAATAATTTTAAATATTTGTTCACTATAGACTTTACGGTATACTTTCTTAGAATAACCATGTTATATTCCAGATAGGACCATGTTTGCTGGAGTGAATGTCTATGTCGATGTTTAATGCAAATGACATCTTTTTGACTTGCACAAGAAAGCATGAGCCCAAACATAGGGTGCTAATACAAAAGCTAAATACTGCGGACGCTGGAAATCTGAAATAAAAACAGAAAATGCTGGAAATACTCAGCAGGTCAGGCAGCATCTGTGGAGAGAGAAACAGGGTTGATAACCTTTTGTCAGAACTGGAAAATATTAGAGATGTAACAGGTTTTAACAAAAAGTGAGTATGCAGATACAGCAAGTAATCAGGAAGGCAAATGGAATTTGGGCCTTTATTGCAAGGGGGTTAGAGTATAAAAGCAGAGAAGTTCTGCTACAACTGTACATGGTATTGGTGAGGCCACACCTGGAGTACTGCGTACAGTTTTGGTCTCCGTATTTAAGGAAGGATATACTTGCATTGGAGGCTGTTCAAAGAAGGTTCATTAGGTTGATTCCGGAGATGAGGGGGTTGACTGATGAAGATAGGTTGAGTAGGTTGGGCCTATACTCATCGAAACATATAAGATAATGAGGGGGCTCGACAAGGTGGATGCAGAGAGGATATTTCCACTCATAGGGGAAATTAAAACTAGGGGACATAGTCCCAGAATAAGGGGCCGCCCATTTAAAACTTAAATGAGAAGGAATTTCTTCTCTGAGGGTTGTAAATCTATGGAATTCTGCCCCAGAGAACTGTGGAGGCTGGGTCATTGAATATATTTAAGGCGGAGATAGACAGATTTTTGAGCGATAAGGGAATAAAGGGTTATGGGGAGCAGGCAGGGAAGTGGAGCTGAGTCCATGATCAGATCAGCCATGATCTTATTAAATGGCGGAGCAGGCTTGAGGGCCAGGTGGCCTACTCCTGCTCCTATTTCTTACGTTCTTAAGCAAGTGTCGGGACAGGGAAAGGGGGAGGAGAGGAAAGAACAAAAGAGAAGGTCTGTGATAGGATGGAAGGCAGGAGAGATTAAAAGATAAAAGGAATGATGGTGCAAGGCAAAAGGAGATGCTAATAGAACAAGTAAAGAAACAAAAGATGAGTATAGATAAGGCGAAAATGGAATGACAGAATCATCACAGCTGCCATGTGAGAGAGAAAAAATAGGGGCAGAGGTTGTGGCCTGAAATTGTTGAACTCGATATCGAGTCCAGAAGGCTGTAAAGTGCCTAATCGAAAGGTGAGGTGCTGTTCAAGGGTGCTGTGTAGCTTATACAAGAAGGCTTTAAAATGCAATTGTTTAACATTGCAACTAATAGTTTCTCATTAGTAGAAATGAAGAGGGGAAAAAGCAATAATTTATTTATCCTATTTGAACACAGTGTCCCGCATAATCAACTATTTTCTTACTAATAAATTTGGGTTTTGTGACATGTATCTTAATGTAATCTGTCTCCTGAGTTACATTATATAACAAAAAATAAATGAACCTTTGAAATGTGCTTATACAATCTAAGCATTGTAGCTATTTCAGATTTTGAGAGGTTAAGTGGTATTAACTCACACACAACTGAATACAAATTGACTTATTTGGATTTTTATTTTTATTTTGATTCATTACCAAGCAGATGTAGATAAACTTTTAGATAAATACATTGAAATGCATTAAGAACTTTCAGCAGTGTATATCATGTCTAGTTGTTGGATAAGATATACCTCTCAGATAACCAGCATAAGTAACTCACAAAACTTTGTTTCTGTCATTATAACAGCTAATACCAATGACCTGGTGATGGAAGAGGGAATGACGTTTACTATAGGTAAATATTGTCATCACTGCAGCTGATAACTTTGATTACTTAAAATGCATTTCCAATGGCCAGTTAATCCAGGAATCAGTTTCTAAAAAAGCCAAATTGCATTATTTTTCTGAGGAAATAACAGACATGTTACTTAAGCTCTACAACTCCCATTAGGATGAAATTACCTAAAGTTGTATGAGCCTTAATATTACAATAACATAATCTTGATAAAAATTGCATTAGATTTTACAATTGTTAAAAGACATTTGCTGATGAATGTTATAAAGTGGTTCTGTTTTGCCTATTTTGCCAATGTAATTTTGTGGATTAGAATATTTTGGTTAATGTTTCTGGTTACCACACCCTGTCGACTTTAGTGTGTAGTTTAACAATATTTTTTTCTCACTACTTTCATACACCCTATTGAAAAATAACAATGTTTATATGTAAGTAGTAACATTTTCATAAGAACATAAAAAGTGAAGGATGAAAAAGGGCCATTTAATCCATTGAACCTCATCCCTTGATTATAGAAGATTAAGGGGTAATCTGATTGAGGTGTTTTAAGATGATCAAAGGAGTTGATAAGGAAGAAAGAGAGGAATTATTTCCTCTGGTAGTGGGTCCAGAACAAAGGGGAATAACCTTAAAATTAGAGCTTGGCCATTTAGGGGTGATGTCAGGAAGCACCTCTTCAAACAAAGGGTAGTGGAAATCTGGAAAACGCTCCTCTAAAAAGATGTGGAGGCTAGGTCAATTTAAAATGTCAAAACTGAGATTGATAGATTGTTGTTAGGTAAAGGTATAAAGGGTTATGGAACCAAGGGTAGATGGAATTAAGATACAGATCAGCCGTGATCTAATTGAATGGCGAAACAGGCTCAAGGGGGCTGAATGGCTTACTCCTGTTCCTATGGTCCCAGTACCCTATCTCTTCTAGCCAAGCATCCAACTGTATTTTAAACACTGATGCCTGGTTGGTTTGGCTGAGCTGAAAGCACTATGTTGCAGTATACCACCATTATCATTATAATATGGTTGATACAGCATAAAATAATTAAAATTCTGACATAAAGGCAGCTTGAGAGAACTACTTCACATTGATTTGTGTAACAGCAGCATTAGCGTAAAGTTTTAAACTTGGTTCTGGATCTTTTAATAAAATATTTAATGAATATGAAACAATTCATGTAATGTATTTTGAACAGCCCTAATATTTTTGTCTCTCCAAACCTGATTAGAAGATTATACCAAGCATTTATCAGTCCTTGAATAAAGAAGTTTGTGTTCATGTCTACTTTAACTTTACTTTTCACTTTTTTATTTATTCCTTCTAGTCCTACTTTCCTGGTGTGTTATTTTAGTTTCTTCAAAATTACCACTAATTTTATCTTTTAAAGATCTAACTTCTCTTCTAACTACATTTTTACTCTGGTTATACTATGCACAAGTAATCATGAAAGAAAAATACATCTGGCATCTGGGGCTCCATTTCCTGTGATAGATGTCTAACTCTCCTTGTATTTATTATTTGAATTCTAGAACCAATTTTGATGGAGGGATCCCCAGAATTTAGAATCTTGCAGGACGGGTGGACCGCAGTTTCTGCTGATGATCTCAGGTGCTGATAACTTTATAGTTTGTTTTATTTAGGAATTATGTTTTATCTTATTTGCTCCCAACAGTCGTCTGCTAAAATGTATTTAATGTATTATTTCCCAAATGGTGTATATTTATATATTTTCTTGAATTCTGTTATTTTTTAAGATCAGCGCAGTTCGAGCACACTATACTAATAACATCAGAAGGAGCAGAAATTCTAACCAAATTGTCGGAGGAAGATCAAGGGTAAACAGGAAAACCAGGGACTCGTTGCAGACACAGCATTAAAATGACTTTCTACCCAGAGGGTTTCCAGGCTGCACTGTTGTAAACGCTGATGGACACTGCGTTCACTGAAGCCAGGTCGAAGTTGACTGAAGGAAATTTGTCGCGTTTGGAATTTGATACTTTTCCCAATAAGAGTTTTTGACATACCATGTTTACTGTGCCGTTTCAATAAATATTTTGAAAATAAGGTCCGATAAATGCTGTGTTATGTGTATTTGGTGCCAGAACTGCAACTGGTCGAGAAAATATGAGTGAAATGTTCCATCGAGCTTCCAATGGCTTTGCGTGTTATATGTGTTGCAGGATGCGATTTAATTTATTTGCTGACGGGTCTGAACGACAATATGAAACAGTTTAAACTAGCAGGTTAAGGTGTTGCACGGCCGCCTATTGCAGTTTGTTTAAAACCTATTGTAAAAAGAAGGTGCAACTTCTATGCACGTTTAAACGAAGAGCTGAATTGATTTTGACTTTAAGGAATGTAAACTGAAGAGAAGCTGCTGAAATGCGACGTCGTTATATTTAATAGGATAGGATAGGCAAAACAAAAAGCTGCGTATAACAAGATTACCCGTACTGGTATTTACAGATTGAGCAACAACTTATTAACCATTTGATAGATCAGGGTTACATCCACGTGGGTTTAACTACGACAACAAATCACATTATTACCAATTAAAATGTGAATTAGTAGAAATTGTGCAGTGTCTCAAGAAGGAACCGTTGATGTACTTTGAATACCTTACGTGTGTCATATAAAATAAAAACGGTTCAATATCAGTATTGAATACCATGAGACGGGCTGGTTTAAAGTTTGTATCGCTATATTGTGAAATATAATGGTCAGCATATAGTCGAAATAATTAATAGATTTGATATAAAGACCTCTGTTTCCAGAGAATAAATATGATGTGCTCATAATGGCAAGAACATCTTTATTAGTTGGCGTGGTCTTCAATTGCACAAATTATCTTCACTATCGTTCTGCACGTTTGGAAATCTGTAATTGAACTAATAACAACGGGATTTGTTTGACTGTCTTCAAGTCCTGTTCAGAATAATGGGTTATCAGTATATAGAGGACGGGCTGGAAAATTCGTTTCACATACCCGATCTGGAGATTTCAAAATTCTACGTTCAAATATTAATTAGAGATGAGCTGCAATCTAATTAGTTATGGATACACAGAAGACTGACAACATAAAGATAAGAGTGATTGGATAACTAAATGTTAACATTATTTTTAATATTATCAACATCATGTATTTCATTTTATAATGACACAAGTCTGCGTGTTCCTCCAGTTGTGTTGGTGCTCGCCTATTCCTCATGATAGTTGGGTTGTTTGTATTGTATGAAGGAGGTTGGTTGACATGTCATCGGTAAGTTTAGTATATTTGCCAACTAAATCAGAATCTGGGAGTGCATTTTCTGGGTTTGGGAAATCAATCAAGATGTGATCACGAATCCCTTAGTTTCCGTACAGTTCAATTTTTTTTGTAAAAACGTGAATTCACAAAAAGCGTGAATTAATTGATTTCAGGGATCGCTTATGCCTTAGCCAGGACTGTTGAAACTTTTAGCACATTTATATTTTTAAATGTACCTTTGCTTTTGCTCTAATTTAATATGAAATCTAGAAATCATTAAAATACGTATCACTCCATTGATGTATCTAAAGGTGACGTTTGGTACTCAACCACTTGTTTCTGTATTGGTCAGTCAGCAAACACACGAGCTTCTCGTTTATTTTCGAGATATATTGTAAATCTTGTCGCTGACCCCTATTGCAACATACAGGTATTTGCCTATTGTAAACCCAACCTGTTCTATCGACAATTATTGAACTGTAAATCTGTAATGAGCATTTATGTAATCTATGATGCATCTATCGTGTGGGTATTGCACGATTAATCTAGTATATTATAGAATCTTATGTACTTTAAATTATACTGTGCGCTTTTTCAGCTTTTTTGACAGCCTATTTTTAGTAAAACTGAATTTAAACAAATTAAGTCATCACTTCAAGGGGGAAGCGTTTCACCTGAAAGCTGTGTTTAGGTGTTTGTAAAGCTTGGAAAGAGCGAATGTCATAGGTACATATCACTGAACTGTAAAATAAATATAGAACTGTAACTATTCCCGGCAAGAAAATAATAACCCATTACGTAGAATTATCTGGTTGGTTTCCCTGGTCACATATACAGTGTCGTGCCGTTTGTTTACACGTTCTATTTCACGGGTTGTAAAAATCTTGTTGAAAGTTTACGCCATTTTAAAAAAAATCGTGTGTACTCATTGTGGTAAATGTTATTTATTGGGAAATGATTGTTATAATCAAACAATTTTTCATCTTTCTTAATGGACCGTTATTAATACTAAACCTTTTTGGTGTGGGTGGGATAAGGTTCATTAAAGGTGGTAAAAGCAGAAGTATGCAGAAACGAGATTTGTCACTAATTGTGCGTGTAATTAAATTATTCATTCTAGTAACGCACATACAGATAGTCAATCAGAGTTATACTTTGCGTGTAGATGTTTTCAAATACGCTAAATACTAAAGGATCAGACGTCAGATCGTGGTTTTTTTTTGTTTGTTAATTGTCATTTTATAAGATATATACTTATTTCCAAGTTAGACGGGCAATTGTCTTCTGAATATTCGTGATAATGCAAACAAGTAAAATCATTACAAACGATCCTATATTGAACATATTTTTGATTAAAGCAGCACCATGATTAACAACCCTCGTTTTATAACTGGCTTTTCAAACGATTGTGATCAGACATTAATTGTGTAGTTTTCGCACAGAAAAAGAAACACAAATCATTTAAATGCGACGATGGTTCAATGCATTCTTGAATGTATAGGTTTGTTGCACTTTAGATTTTTCCCGGTTTAAAAAATTTGGGAAAATAGGTCTTAGTGCTGTTGGGATTCGTGTGGCATCTGGACACAATCACACACACGTCGGAAGAATTATGTAAGATTGTCACGTTAGCCCCGAGTGGGTTTCAGAGCAGATTAATTCTGCCTGTTTACAAGATCTTTAGATAAAAACGTCTCTGTTCATTTTAAATATTAGAGGAATTGAACCAAATCGACAACTGAACTGTTCGTGGTGTAAATTTCATCTGAAACAGGTGCCGAGTTATTTCTGTTTTTAGCTGGCGATAGATTCAGAGACAGGTTTCTTCAGTGCAGCTCAAGAAGTGCATATTTCTACTGAATTCCTTGCTAATTGTATTCAATCACGTTCTACCTATTTTCGAGATTACAACAAAATTGTTGACTTTTTTTTTGCTCCTATGACCTAATTGTCCGATGTAATTAGTCGTATCAGTTGTCATTCAATTGAAACTGAATCATGTATAAAATTATTTAAAAATATAGAATAATTTGCTAATTGATATCCATGTAAATATAGTTTAATGTAACATTGCCGGAGCATTTGTATAATCAAATCATATTTGAAAGAAAACATGGCTTTTTTTTCTTGATCAATGCATGTGATGTAGCTAGACTTTTTCTTCAGATTGAATCTTGGTTCAAAGCTCATCGAAATGTGATAATTTTGAAACTAAAGTATAATTTTGGAAATAAATCACATTGCTGTGTGGAAACGTATTTATAGCTTGTAGACAAACGAGTGTCTTTGACACGTTTCTCGTCTCTAAACAAAACACACATTAACGAGCTTCATTGGCAACCAGAGATGTTGAACATGCCTACAGTACAAATATTTTTATGAACCTAACACATGAATAAATATGCATATCAATTTGTAGAGCCGCAATTTTAGTGCTTAATTGGCTTGGCCAAGAACAGACTTATTTAAAATACAGAATAGACCTAAGCAGTTGACTGTAATTAAATATTTCATTCGGGGCCGGGCACTGTTTCTGCAGCTGACATGCAAATTTTCACGGTCAATTCTTCAGTGTTTTATTGCAGTTCTCAGTCGCTGACGTTAGGTGAAGCAATGGGTTGGTACGTGAAAGAACTTTTCACCTACTGATAATGTTCGGGAAATTTATTAGCAGCAAAAATCTGAATTCGTATAATCTTTTGAAATCGTTGTACAGTAGCAAGGCTACTGAGTGCTACTGAGAAGTGGTGTAATTTAGCTCCACAACCTGTTTGACAAAGTGTTAAAACATATTTTCATTTATTGGAAGAAAACATGCATTTACTCCAAATATTGTATTAAAAAAGACGTGTTCTAAATGATTGGATTACAAAAAAGTAAGATACCTTGAAGAACATAAATGTGCCACATAAATATTTGAGCGTGCCGGAAATGCAAATTAAAAATGGTTATTTGGGAAAAATAGGAGCACATTTATATTGTGAATTGTGTTTTGCAGGAATCCTTAAGAAATCGCTCCTCATTTGTTGATCGCAGTGGGACCTGTGTTAACTGAGTGCGGCCTTGAGAAGTAAACCTCGCTTTATTTTACATAGATCGGCTTTATTAAGTTAAAATATTATGGAACGACTACCGTTAGATTACATGTAAACAGATTTCTTCAACTACTGTCTAAATTCTGTGGAAAGCACAATAATAATTCGATTTTCCCGTAGAAAGGGAGGGAAATGGTACAGAATTTATGGAAGAAAATTATGTACAACTTCGAAAATGCCCAACGTCTGTTAAAAATCGACATTTTATCATTTAAAATATCGGTGCGTTAAAAATCACTTAAGCTTTTAATACTCTTTATTCTAGTTGTACGCATTTGTGTTACATCAGCCATGGTTTACACTTACTGACCGCCAGTGTCTCATCAGGATTCAAATTACACCGTTTATCGCTGTATGTGAAGTATTTAAATCCGAAAATGCATTTTAAGTACCTTTTATTCACCCTTCAAACAAAACAGTGTAATTAATCTCCCACATTGAAGTATGCTTTTCTAGATATTTTATATCATTCTCGGGTCGTATGTGACATACAAAAACCTCCATGTATCATCAATATGCTACACAATTCTTTTAAATCTGATGCCCGCACACAGGCATCCCCATGCTTTATGGTTTGGCTCACTTGTTTAACGATGAAAGGATTGGATGTTGCAATTGGTGTTAAATATATGGCTAATTATGCGTATGAAAATTAAGCATCAGAATTATGCTAATAGGAGCCGACTTCAGCTGTTTATCAGAGCTCTTGAGACTGGCATTTAATCAAATGAATCAGTAACTACTGCATATACACGTGTTCTTTCACCATATCACTTCTTCATAGATGCAGTTTTGCTCCATTACAAGCAATACCTTTTAAAATACTACAGTAAATACCATTTAAGTGAGTACAGTGTTAAACAGACTTTTTAATTCTATATTAAATGTTGCTCATATGCTTTGATTTTATGGTAATTTACATGTTTATGTTAGTCTTTACAATTATAGAATAGTAACACAGTTTGAATAGTTCTGCCGTTTGCTACATTTGCTATTATGGCTACATCTCCATTTCTAATTTAGTTTTTTGAGTAAAGAAAAATATATGGTTAAGTTTCTCTTCTAACATAACATCAATACAGCTAAATAAAATATAAGAATAGCTATGGCTTCTTTATAGAGTAAATAATTGTACCGTTTACAACAGGTTTACATTATGACCAAGTTCTCGTTCTTTCTAATTCATAATTGTCTGCATTTATATCTCCACATTCACGCCGAACTTTCTGAAACATCTTCGGCAATAAGTTACTTTGTGAAGTGCAGTGATTGTTGTTATGTTGGCGAAGATAACGCAATAAGTTTCTTATATGTCAGCTCTTTTAAAGCATTAAATAAGTCCTTTCAGTTTTGAAACATTAATCGTAAAATTAACAAAGGTAAATACCTTGCAGTAGTTATCAATACAATTAAAATCATAACATCGCATTTTAACAATATTTTGGATATTTAGATATTCTGTGGCAGTAATGCATTCATTTTTAATTATCAAAAATGTTCTCTTGCAACTGCGACATTGCATTGTTAGCAACAAAACGTTATTCATGAAATCGTTTGATTAAAAATGTTAGCCAGAACTTTTATTTTAAAATGATTTGACTATTTGGTCTAATTTCCCTACACTGTCTCAGGCCGCGACTTTCACAGAGGATTTTTTCCTGGGTCTGGCAGAGCGAACCTCGGATGTAGCCAATCAGAAGAGCACGTGGTGAAAGTAGACCTATCAGCGTGCGGCGTTGATGAATATTCATGAGGTACCGAGTCAAACCTTTCAGGCGAGTTTGTGTGTATTCACAGCATCATGCCTCGACTTTGTCAACCCAAAAACTCCATTTTCTTATGAATGGAAAGTGAAAAAAATCAGATTCGCTTAAATTGGGATCCTTCTCGGCCGGAGGGAGTAGTGGAAGAAAAAGAAGTGAAGTGACAAGCTGGGAGGCGAACGATGACCATGACCGCAATGTCAGAAAACCTCAACAGCCCCGTCTCGGGTAAAGCAGTTTTTATGGAGTTTGGGCCACCAAGTCAACAAATGTCGCCTCCCATGTCACACGGGCATTACTCCATGCACTGTTTACATTCTGCCGGCCATTCTCAACATGACAGTTCCTTCAACACTGCTTCATCCTTCTCACGATCACTTGGCTACCCCTATGTCAACTCAGTGAACAACCATTCCACTAACCCTTACATCAGTCCAGTGCAGTCGTACCAAAACAGCTCGAATCTGGCCCATACACGATTAGAGGACACAGGTAAGAACGGCCGAATCAGTCAACTGCTGAATCTAATTTGCTGTAAAATACGTGAGCGAGAGGCAGTATGTTACAGCAGTGTTGAACCAGCCCAGTGAGGAAATTTGTAGCACAGAAGTTCGCATCATTCTGCCTCCGATCTTTGTAATTATTTATTGCGTAATGCTATAAACAATGCATGCAATTATGGGTAATTATACATAAACTGTCGCTAGTAAAAATAGACAAACTTTTAACTGCTGTGTTAAATGCGTTGTTATTCTGTTGGAGGCAATTATGCATTGGATTTGCATTGTTACGTCTATTTTTTTTATTTTAGGAGCAGAATCAGATAAAGGTACCGTGGTGGAGAGTGGAGAAGTCAGGTTTAATGGGAAAGGGAAAAAGATCCGCAAACCCCGAACCATTTATTCCAGTCTACAACTGCAAGCGTTGAACAGACGGTTCCAACAAACTCAATACCTGGCTCTGCCTGAAAGAGCCGAACTTGCTGCTTCTTTGGGGTTAACACAGACACAGGTAACAGAGATAATTAAACTAAAATGCAAAGCTCATCTGTTCGTCCCAATATTACATCGAATAAATCACACTGCCGAGCAAAACCAGACATCGGTAAAGTGAAGTTGAAATGTAAACCCACATAAACCCTGGCAACTTTACTTTAATACAAAGTTTACATCAAGTTAAAACAAAAACACAAGTGTGTGTCACCAGGCATAACTCCAAGTATTTGTTTACATCAGAGGACGTTGAAGCATTGCAATAAAATGCAACTCCAATCCATAAAATGGCACAGACATGACGGGACTATTCTCATTCACGCACCAACAATCTGTTCATTAAAGAGAACGCAGCATGGATCGTATGTTTTACACCATACCGAATTATTTGGGCAGCAATTTCAACAAGTTACTACAAGAAATCCGTCATATTGCTCAAAATGTTACATTATAGTTTCTGTCTGGTGTTTGAAGTATTGTACCTATCTAGAAGAGCTCATCCGAGTGGCTGAAAATGACAGCTTGGTACAAAGGTTTTTTTGTAAATATTTTGGAACTATTTAAGATAACAGGACGTGGGCAAGGTGTATGCACAATTATAAACTTTCTAAACATGCGTTAGTTATAACATTTAAATGCTTGTATTGAGATATGTTTTTTTGAAGGATTGAGAAAAGTAAAACTCTTATATGTTGTAATCTTTTGTAAAGTTTTAATACTTAAAACATTTTTGTTATATTATACAGGTAAAGATTTGGTTCCAGAACAAGCGCTCTAAGTTTAAAAAGCTGATGAAACAGGGTAATGGTGCATTAGAGAACAGCGCCCTTGCTAATGGTAGGGGCCTATCCGGATCCTCCCCTCCCGTTCCACCCGTCTGGAACGCCTCATCTGCCGGCAAGAACTCCACAGGGACCCCGGGAAACTACATCCCCAGCTACACATCGTGGTACCCTCCAGCGCACCAGGAATCTATGCAACAGCCCCAACTGATGTAAGATAACCGCCCTCGCCCTGTTTAAGCAAGGACACTAATCGAAGAAAACAGTTTCTAAAGTGCACCATGCTCTTAGCAGACACGCACAGATGTGATGCGGAGCGAGTTGCCAATGCTGGCAGCTGACAGATCGGCGAAATCTCTATCAGATCACGTATAGAACAGACTGTCAGCACGAAGACTCCGAGGCATACCTCCCTGGGACAGTTAGAAAGCCTTTGTTGCAAATTCCAAAATAGGCAGGCTTTGTATCCAGTACAGTCTCCCCATTTAGGATTTTAAGTCTGTAAACGAATGACTAGTTTTGCAGCGCCGAATTCACGACAGTGGGAAGTTCTTACTGCACGCGGTCACCGTTTTTGTATATATTATTTAAATATGTTGCACAGATTTAGCGTTTTTTTTGTTTTGTGTGGAGTGTACATGATGCATTGTGAAATGGGACCTTAATATTTACCTGTGAAATTGAAACGTGATGCTGAAAAACACTGTGTCTAGCGTCCTAAATGTAAAGGTTTAGTTTTATATTGATAATGTTAACTTATTGCTTTGTAACTTTGAATCTTTGTAAATATATTATAAAGTCCATTCAAGACAGTAAAATTATGATTTTAAACAACGACGTTTGCATTACGAAAGCCTCCGTGTGCTCATTCCAAATGTATTAATACAGAGCTGTAGGAAATTCGTGCCGTGATACATTTACTATCATCCCAATGATTACAATAATATGTTCTCCACTTTGCATATTACAATGGGCGAAGAAATCAAACATCACCCCTCTGTTAGGAATAGCTACTCAGAAAATCGAATGAACTTTCCAGATATATTTTTTCAGGTGCCAGCACATTTATTTTTTTATATTTAAATGCATACAAGGCCAGCGGGTTATCGTAAAGTTACATTTTGAATTTCGACTTGTGTGCAATTTCGTTTTATATTAACTGCATTACAACAGTGACAACACTCCAAAGGAACTTCATTAGCTGTAAAAGCGCTTGAGACGTCCGGTGGTCGTGAAAGGCGCTAAATAAATACATCTTTATTTTGCTAAATAGCCCAACTGTGAGAATGTAAGATACTATACTTTTGAATAATATAATTTCGCATTGTAGCTGACCACAGCTACCGCTCATGATTTAGGGTCGGATTATTTTGTCACAGTCAAACGTTAGTTTCAGTATCACGTCTAACCTGTGCTACTTTAAATTGGATGCAATTATTTTTGCAGCAATTAAAGCACATTGCTTTTCAGACGTGTCTATCGCTCTTATAAGCTCTTTTATATACTTCTTTGGGCACAATAAATCTCTTTTTCAGCGTTGAATGACAGGAAGCCACTACTATGTTAACTAAATAATGGGTAAGAGAAGCAGGTGCTGCAGGAAAAAAAACCCTGCGGTTTGTTCAGAGGAGTTGAAAGCTGTGTAATTTCTGGAAGGAACAAATTGGGAACTTCAAAGGGACTGTTGTTTGGGGTTGATGGGCTAACTGCGCTTTTTCAGCAATCTGTGCCCGATTTACGATCAACATCTTTTGAAAACTAGAAAAGATGCCAAATTCAGCAACGGTGGTCACCTTAAGAAGGCATTCAATCAGACAATTTCTCCACTAATGTCCTAAACACGTTATTTTCAGATAGATATAGTAACCTCCATCTGTATGTGTATGTATGTATATATATGTGTACACTATATAGACACACGATATGTGCATATATGTATGTCTGCTTACACATTTGTGCATTGACAGGTCACAACTAGCTTCAAGAAAATATCTCGTGCTCAAGGTCTACTGAAATATAACGAAGTAATGATGCCTTATTAAGTAAACACGTAAATAAAAGTGTATAGATTGCACAATGTTTTGTTTTTCTACAATAAATTAATTCTAATAAAGTTTTATAAAGCATTTTGCTATTGAAATCTAGTACAGGTTCTAAATGTACTGAGGTGGCACCAGCTATTACACATGACAATGCTAGATGCTTAAATTGAAATGAATTGATTAGTAAACTTGACTGAGAATGTTTGTTCCACAAATTAAAACAGGCACAGTTAAATCTGGCGTTCAAATATATATAACAATTACAACTTTGGAAAAGCTAAGATTTGGAGAGGAAAGTGCGCAACATTTTATACAAAACTTTTCTGAAAATAAGGTTGCAGCTCAGTGAACAACAAATGAATTTATTCTGCCAAGAGCTCCAAATGCGCATACAGCTGCAACGAAAGAGGCTCGGCATTATTGCACTGTATTCTCTACTTGATTACAAGCCGAGGCCATCAAACGGACTATAATTACAGTAATTTTGGGTTTATTTATTCTAATGTAGTTTCGTATCATTCGGGGTAATTATGAGCAATTTTTCCGCCGGGGGAATCTTTGCATTAACAAAAGAGGTAGCAGTGAAAGCCAAATTTGAACAGCACTGAGAAAGAAGCACTGAACTAAAATAGGTGTGCTTCCATCTTTGCAATTCAGAACTACGTTTGTCATGAGGTCTGCAAATTGCTTGCAGGTGTATGGAGAAGAATTGTCAATAGGAAACTGTTCAAAATTAGTAAGGCACAATGTTGGAGTAATGAAGATAGAGCAAAGGAAATTGCCCAACAAGAGCTGCTTTTTCTTTTTCTCTTGCATACGGATCTTTCGCCTCTATCCTTGCTTTAACATTTAATGACCAAAGTCACAGGCACGTCAATCTAGTTGCAAAACAGGAAGGTAAACACAGTGTAACAGTGTGTTTTAAAGTATCCGATATGCCAGTCGACATCGTATTTACTATTTACACAATTGGAAATCTTGTTTCTATCCCACGATCTTATATTGTTTTCATTCGTGGTTAGAATTGTTAAGCCATCCTCAAATATGTTCGTATTTCTTTCGGTCCCTGAAAGAAACCATTATCGACCTACAGAAAATTTCAAAATTTAAATTCCATTTTTTTAAATGGATAGGAATACAATTACACAGTACAGCCGTGTTAGCATTCACTATTAAAGCACATTGAATACACATGAGCACATCATTTTAATAATAACAGTTTATTTTCCAAAGAACGGTACGATTTCTAAACATTATAAATTGAAACGTGATTCTGATTATAGTTATATATGGACCATTTAATATTTGTACCAACACACAGAATGCAATTGCATCGTAATATCTAACAACTGTCGAAAATAAACACCAATTGCTTGGAGTTACGAGTCAAAATATAAGAACATGTTTTGCAGATTCGAATCTCTGACAGCGTGTGTTCTAAACCGGCGATCAGCATTACTCCAAAATCTTTCATGTTTAAATTTGTGGACAGAAAATTGCATTTGAGGAAATATAAGTAAATTCGCGACTTAAACCGTTTAGCAAACGATTAGCGACATCTGAAAATGTTTTATAACTTAATAAAATTATTTAATCATAAACCTGTCGTCACACCTAACTTTCGATTTCGCGCTTAACGCATTCGACCACAACTAGTTTCCACAGAAGAATTTATCATTTGAATTAGCCTACCTATTTAGAACTGTGCAGTTCACTGTAAGGATCGCATTTGTGCATGCTGTTTAAACCTATTCACTACAGAAAAATAGTTTATATCCTTACCTTGTTCTTTTCAGACAACCTGGTCGGTTTCTACTAAGTCATGGTATCAGGTTTTGCTATAAAGTTAAGAGAAAAATCTCTCATGTGAGTGAATTTCTGCGAGTAGATCCACTAAGCCTCCTCTAAACGGCTCAATATCAGGACACGGCTGCAGAATATGACTGCATTTCTGCTATAGCCTCTGTCTTTATAGCTGATGAAAAAATTGCAGATTATTAGCATAAATGTTTACTCTTCATTACGCTGATGACATTCTGCTCTCGAGAACTTGGTAATCTTTCGAAATTATAAGCAATTTTTAAAAAATTTAGAGCAGTGCGGTTACCATGCAATTCAAGCTATTCTGCGTAGGCTCCAAACGGATATAATTATCGAGGAGTCAAGATGTTATGCTAAAAACTATGCATTGATATTCCCATTTATTATGTACATACAACTTTGACAATGTTGATGCTTGAAATAGCAGGAAATTGTCTTGCGCAAAAATTACAGTCCATATTAGGACATCTAAAATTGCGAAGAATTATATAGTAATTGCAGGCTTTCAGCTCCGAGAGCCAGAAAGCTCAAACTCGAGCGAATGTGGATAAAATTACAGTTGTGTTTCAGTGCAAAGTTTAGAGAGGAAATTCTAAAATTTTCCAAATTGGCTATCCAGGATTCCGGAAGTGACTATACCACATGACATAAGATTATTTGAGGGCGCGCCTGTATCTAACAACTATTTGAACTTCTCGTAATATATCTGTTTCCCAGTCATAAATGGAAACCCCCACACAGAACCTATAGATAGGCATGGATGTGTCAGATATCAAAAAGGGGTCGGGCTGTCTGGGAGTGCGGATATCCCTAGTTATACCATCCCAAGGGTATTCTTGTAAGAGTCTCAATGTGACAGCCCCAGGGAAAAATGGAACATCTTGTAATGCAGCAATCACTGACAGCCTTATTCCTGAAAACGATCCCACTTTTAATAGCTTCTGGTCGTCCTGACGAACTAGAAATGTGGCGGATTTTCAATACAACGAAGTTAATAACCTAATCTTACAGAATATAAACGGTTGCTTTGGTTAATATTTTCTAGAACCGAGTTATGTCTTGCTATATCACTGCCGATAAGACCTAAATAATGTATATGACGCTCTAATCACTTTACACAAGGTCGATTTAGAAAATATTTTTAACGTTTTGTTCTTCTGTAACGGCAAACCGAATATCTTCGAGGAATTGTTTTACTGTATTTGTGTGCAAAGTCAGACCACATTGCGTTGCTTAACAATTGGTATTTATTATTAAGACCCACTGCGCAGTAAACCTTTTCAAAATATATTAGATTTTATTACGAGGAAAATGAATGAATGACATGAATGCATGTTTAACATCTAAAATCAGTAGTATTACAGGGAATCTGGGCAGCCTATTTAGAAAAGGGACTCTTCCCCGCTTTTAATAAAATGCTCCATCGGAACTATGTGGTGTTAATTAATACCCCCACCCCACCACAAATACAATATTTGAGGGCTGCTAGTTTATATAATTGGTTACAAATCAATCGAATACATCGTTTTAATTATATCGATTTATGTTTCTAATATAAAAGGTCCTCCGTTTTAAATAAAACACAGACGTCTCGATTACATCCACATGCATTAAACCAAACAGGAAATTATATTAAGGAAACGTAAACACGATTCAGGGGATCCTTTTCTTCAGTTATTTCTGCGTTATCTGGTCAATTACAAGAACAGAATAAAAGAGTGAACCTAGGTTATAAAATCGAAATTAATATTTAAGAATTTTATTTTAAAACACAATTTTGGTCCGATTAAGCGATCAGTTTAAATAAACGTGCTTCCATATTATCTGAAACCGTAATATTTGCTAGTATAATGTATTCCTTAAAATAATAACTCGACGGTCTAATCAGTCTTGTTTTTCCGGCTCGCAGACACCGGTCGCAGTAGCTGTTGTTGCAGCTTTAATATTGACAGAAAACGCCGGCTGTATTTTGTGGAGAAATGCAAAACACATTGATTCTCTTTCGGGTCGTGGTCCTTCTTGTCACGAATGTTTCTATATTTTATAATGAAAATAATTAAACGTTGGAAATCTATAGCCTGAATATTTCGCAATCGAAAATCCAGCACACGTTTCAGCTGGAGTTCTGTCGGGTTCACGATGATGTAAATATGACACATATCATGTTTCGCACACTATACCACTTTACTTCATAACCAATGATTTAAATCCACGGTGTCTATGGAAAGATTTGCATTAGGGTGTGTACCAATGATACATTTATTTCCAGTTATTGTTAAGAAAATTATTACAAAGTTGCACTTTTTAAGTTTCAAAACACGGTAAAAAAAATGGCAGCTATGATTCTGGGAATGTGCCGCCAATCTGATTGAATCAGGATGGTTTATATCCACTAACAAGAACATGCATTTTAACTTGTTAGAATGCGTGCAGCTATCATTTTGTATGTATGTTCTGATAGAATTTAGTACTTAGAATTTTTTTCCAACGGCTAGACCTCTCCAGAAAACAAGGCTCCAACTGGATCAGAGGGTTCTGTTTGTGTGGTTTCGCTGTTACTGTGCTTACAAATGGTTTGCTTGGGGCGATTTCTGCCGGTTTGTGCCTCTCGTGGTTAATAAAAAAATCTATAGAGAGGAGCTCTGTCTCCAGTGTGTCTACTCGCTCCTGAGCCAAACTTGCCTCTCTAAGCTCGCATGCCAAGGCGCTTTGCGTGCCTCTAACAACTAGTTTAAACTCTCCGCCCCGGGCACTAATACTTGGGCCTGTTAATCATCGTCACAATGGAATCCCCGAGAAAAGAAAAGTTGTCTTGTTAACAAAAAATCCAGAGGGCGAAATCTTTTTCACTACTTTATCATACATTTAATTTCAGTGACAATGTTAGGTCTTCTTCGAGAATCTTTCAAGTAGTTATTATGCACATAAATTATTCAATCCGCGTCGAGTTGAAAAGTTGCTTCCAGACGGTAGCGAGTTCGAACTGAAATGTGAAAACACGATGTAGGAACGCCATACATTCATACAATATTGATGTGCTTCTGAATATAATTCTTCCGTCTGAATTTTAGGTCAGAATTCGTTTTGTGTCTCCCAGGAGTAAGAACAGTAACACTAACAATTTTAACAATTGCAGGCTGTTACGATCAAAATTATCCAAACTATACATCTAAACCTGTTTGAATAACTATTCACAAAACACATTTAGAGGAATAAAATGTTCTTTCGATAATAAGCCATTATTCTACTTCCAATCTGGTTCGCCAACAATTACGTCAGAAGGAATATTTATGGGATACATTTATCCGGCGCCAGCTCTCCGGAGGGCGGAGCGGGCTTTAATGTAGAGAATATGTAGCTGATTGATGAATGTCTGCGCGAAGGCATTGCCGCCGTAGCACATACATATCTATAATCTGCAAAACAAGTACCCAGTTGTAACAATCCTCTGTTTTGGCGCCTATAGGTTAATTGCAAACAGCTAAACTACAACACTGTATGCATTTTCCAAACTGTAGTATCCTTGCTGGTCAACATTTGGATATTATTCTAGTACAAGCTGATCGAATTTATTGACATGTACAGCAAAAGTGCACCATGGAATGTGGCATCTGTGATCATTACTGGGTGATTTTCTGGTAAATCTCAATAAAACCACTCAACTAAAATAAAAAACCATTTTTGTTTATAAAAATTGGCTTTAGTCAAAATGCTTTCATTAAACTAGCAACATAGAAATAACAGTTAAACAATATTTATTTAAATAATATATTTCTTTTCATAAAAGCAACACTGTAAAGAAGTTGTTTTCTAGAATAAATAAAGAAAATAGTCATTTTTCCAAATCTATCACGTGGAAAAATCAGTAGCACAATTTAGCTCCTTGTCCAAAAGACTTTAAATGTAGGGTTGAACCAACAGAAACATATCGATGGTACAATAACGCAAACATCATTGGCGCAGCTACATAAGTAACACAATAATAACTTGGAACAAACTCTATCATGGTTATATCACAACAAACAATCCAATAGATGCACATTCGTATTCAGGTAGTTCTGCACGAAAGAAGGTATTTATTTACAGATTATTTTCGATCGTCTACACAGCGAGCTTTAATAACCATGATCGGCGTCTTAACAGCACTGAACTGTCTACAGTTCATAAATACCACACATAGTTCGTTCGAAAACATAGAAAATGAGGTCATTTGCAAAGGCACCAGTTAATACAAACGTTATAAAGGATGGTACTGTAGTGATTTTTTTTGAAACACTTGAACTTTCCTTGTCACAGGGAGTCTTTAGGTAGTCTCTCGTTTAACCAGACAGCGGTCTGTTGTAATATAGGTTCAGTATATTGCCCCTGTGCTTATAGTGGGCTGATGTTGAAGAATCGGGGTTGACTGAAAATGTGAAGCACTATTTGAACCAGGATACCAGGAGTAGTTTCCGAGAAAGGCCGCGGCCGAGCCGTTGTTCTGTGTGATGGTTGAGTTGCTGTTGATTCTCTGGTGCGGAGAATAGTCCCATGCTATCGAGGATGGAGGAGAGCTGCAAGGAGGAGATTCGCTGGCACTTAGATTCTGCTCTGTTGGCATTTCTCCGTTTTTCCACATCTTCTTGAATTTAGACCGGCGGTTCTGAAACCAAATTTTTACCTGTATATTTCAAAAATAAAATATCAGATTTATGTGACATACAGACTGTGCAGACCATTTACATTGCTACAGACTAGAAAGTTTAGTGTAGCCCCTTTCCACAAATTGCAATGTAGCTCAAAGAAACTTTGTACGCCAACTCTGTAGTTTAAGGTTTAACGCATCGAATCGATACAAATATTTTCTTAGAAGTTGTAAATATAAAAAGACTCTATAATGCTGTCTCCCCGGTACAATCTCACCTGAGTCTGGGTAAGGCCCATGGAAGCAGCCAGCTCGGCCCTTTCTGGCAAAGCCAAATATTGGGTCTTCTGAAAACGTCTCTGCAAAGCTGCTAGTTGAAAGCTCGAATAAATAGTTCTAGGTTTTCTAACTTTCTTTGGTTTTCCATTTACTATCCTGATTTCAGGCTCGCACTCTTCTTTTTCTGAAACAAAAACAATTATTTTCGATTTTTCGACAATAGAAACATTTACAATGTTACCACAAGTGTGCGTTCTGAACGCAGACATACGCATAAATCCGCATTGTGTTATTTAAAATTAACGTCCAAATTAAGATCGTCGTCTTCACATGCTGACAACTTACCTACATCAGTATTTGCAGGCGAATTACTTGAACCATAGGAACTGTAGGAGTTGTAACAATTTGTATAACTAATTTCGTAGGATTTGGCACTGTACGAAAGGTTGTTCATGTTACCAACGTGGAACTGGTAGGAGTTAAGCTGTCCATAAGGCGACCCAGCGCAGGGGCCGTGCTGTTGTCCATTGTAATAGCTGCTGTCAGTTGCAGTAGACACTGGCAAAGTTGGAGATTCCTGTGACTTGTGCATGGTGTGATAACTCGAGGTAATTTGGTTCGAATGCATATCTGCAGCAAGGCTGTCAAAAACTCCGGTCATTGTTATATATATAAAAAATATTTTTTTTAAACTGCAAAATAACAAATATCAGCTCAGAAAAAGGACGGTGCTGATGTGGAAACCATGTTATTGTGGTACTGCACGAAGGAGCTATGCGGCGTTGATGCTCGCCAATTGTCTGTAGCTTCAGGCGCTTCAGCATTAAAGTCGCGTCACGCGCGCTTGTCGTCACGTTGCTAAGCTGCAGCCAATCGGGCAGCGCGGTTGTGGCCCGTGATGTCGGTGACCTGCTGGACAGGTTGGCGCTGGTGGCGCGCTGGCGGAGCCAGAGGGCAAGCTGCAGGAGGCTGAGCTGTGCTCTCATCATCACTCATTTAACATGGTCTGCGGTGCAGGCCTGGGAAACAGACTCCGGGCAATCACAATGACCGGCTTTGTCCCTCTTTTTTGTATCCTGTTCTGTCTTCGAAATCAAACAAATAAACATATTATTCCGTTCCATGTGCCGAGACTGTTTCCACTCACCAGACCTGATTTAAACACCGATTTTAATACCGATTCATATTTTTTTAATGTTACCGCACAACACAGTTTAAGCAAGTATTTATAGATGCATTAAATTTAATATAGTTTATGAAGTTGACTTCGAGATTATCAGAGCCTGATTCGAATGTTTTCGTTTGTGACAAATGAGTCAAACGACGGCTTCCGCAATTTTGTTACACATTCGTTCTACATGAAGGTTCAGACTGAATTTAGATTTAAAAGCGATTGTTGTGTTACACTGAGTATTCTAGTTCCAGTTTCAGAATAAATAAAATGGAGCATTTACACATGTGCAACACTGAACGTTTCAATCAGCTTACACACGATTCAGATAATATAAAATTCAGCAGTTCTGCATTTCTCTAATTGGGTGGGTAACACAAGTGTAGAATCCTTCTACCTGTCCGCAGTGATTGGTGCCCATGAGCAGCATGTGTTCAGGTGCTGCTGCCTCGTGCTGCCATCTTGTGGTACTCGGTGCGGTTTTCGCGCGGGCTTTCTCCAGTTCTGGATAGTAGCGCCTTGTCAATAAGGAAAGCTGACTGATAGTTTTTTTCACGTGCGATAGTTCACGTAAAAACTATTTCATAATAGGGCCTGCGTTGAAATGCATGCTACACCGTGTTGATACCTTCAGGCAAGCTGTGTTACAGTATCTAAAAAAAAGGAACATCTCCGGGTAAGATAGCACCCTTTTGTTGACAAGAAAGAAAGACTTGCATTTTATAGCGCCTTTCACGACCACCAAAGCGCTTTACAGCCAATGAAGTACTTTTGGAGTGTGGAAAATGCGGCAGCCAATTTGCGCACAGCAAGCTCCCACAAACAGCAATGTGAAAAGACGGCAATAATATATACAATAAAGCTGTAGACGTTTACAGGTTTAACTTGCATCGTCAGAAATATTTAGAACCTCCAGAGAGTCGGTAGTTTATAATGTGCACATGAGATCAAATTTAAGCTCCTATGATGGTTATTTACTCTGAAAGAAGCAAAAGAGTTGAAGCGCCGCCAGCTGAGGTAGAGAAGAACCGTGTCTACAAACATTACTTACAATATATCTAAAACGTTTTATTTCCCAATTCGGATTATCTCAAATAATTTACAAATATATTCTTGTCCATACTAGCATATCATAGCCAATTAAAAATATTAATGCATATTATGCACTTTATTCAAATAAACATACAGATACTTTATAGAGATTATCAGTCAACAATATATGTATATTAGAGATTAGTCTAAATCAGAACAGCTAGACAGTTCTAGTTGCAGTGAGATCAAACTCCAACAAAGCTATCTGAATAGTTTTCTCACCTATGTAATACAATATAATGCTCTATATTCAGGAATTATATCACACTCTAACAAGTATCTCAGGTTGCAGTTATACTTAAAGCTCTGCTAAAAGCTAGTATTTAATATTAGTTGGCATGATCGCTTTCTCATGACGTTAAAAAGATTCCACACAAAATCTCCCCACTGAGCCAGATTTATAGCCTTATAGCCCTCCTAAGTCGAGCAAAAAATTAGCAGCACCCAGCATGCTTTTGGCCTTCAAACCCCACCACCAGAGTAGGATTTCTGCCCTAATGAAGAAGATTTTAATGCCTTCCCCCACTGGCTGTATTTCTTGTTCCAACCCACACACTGGCTGGCAATCCTTTCCCCCCTCAACCCACCACTGGATACAATTGCCTCCCACAGGCTACTCCTTCCCCACTTCATTTCCCATTTTACTCCCTTGCCCCTCTTCTCCCACTGTCTTATCCTTCCCCCATTCTCTCCCCTCCCATCCTTTCATATTTCCTCCTTCCACTCCCCCACCACCCTTCCTTGCCTCATTCTTTCCCCCTTCCCCTCTTATTTGCATCCTTCTCCTCCCTCTTCTTTTTCCCCACTTTCTCCCATTATCCCTTAGCCTCCAACCGAGTTTGATCTGAAAATTAGAATTGGTCTTGACTATTATTAAAATAACTTGCATGTATATAGCGCCTTTAACATAGTACAAAGGGCATCACAGGAGGTTAATCAGGCAAAAATTGAACACCATGGGCGATTGCCTCTCCCAGGAGATCACATGGCTCCAGTTGGGGTGGAGTGTAGATGTTTTTAGTATAAGGGGTGTTGCAGTGGTGTGGGGTGGACTGATTGGGCTGGGTGCTCTTTGCCTTTCCGTTATTGTTCATGGGTTTGCATGTAACCTTTAGGGCTGCTGACGAAGGGCCGGCGCAGACACGATGGGCCAAAATGGCCTCCTTCTGCGCTGTAAATTTCTATGTTTCTATGGATTGGTATATTATTAAAGATTTTGTGAATGGCATACAGTCTGTTTCTACAAATATTACTTCTGAAGGCTGCCGCATCGAGATCCTCATCTGAGTTATAGGCAGCAGAACTCGCACGCAAACCCGCCCTCCAGGGGTCTGGCCCCTGAGCTACCCTTTCCCCCTGGCATTGCTGCAGCCCGATTGTGCCCAGTGCCTCACTATGTGCAGTACCCATTTCTACACTAGCCTCTAAAGTACAAATGTGGCAATTTCACAAGCGTCGGGTTCTGGTGGGGATGGAGAGAAGCAAGATATGCATGCATATAGCCTCAGCAGCTTGTAAGTGAGAAGAGATTGTGGGATGAGGGAGAAGTGGGATGTGAAAAGAAGGATTAGGAATGAGCATACCATTATTGTCCCCAAGGGATTCAACCTCGCCGGTTGCCACAACCTCTATTATCTGCCACACAATGATCTCCAGCATTCTCCTCCAGGTTGCTGAAGTCCTGGATGGCAGCTTTCCCCTGCCTGCTTGTCACTGCTCTTTCCAATTATGCACGACCTTGGCCTGCAATAGAAAGAAAAGTGTGATTGAGTGTGGTGATGTGCTTGCCATAGTCAGTATGTGCAGGGTGTGAGATGTGGGTGTGATTGTTGCAGCAGTGTTAAGGTTGTGAGGGTGAAGTGAAGCTCTGATTGTGAATGGTGATAGGTAGAGATTGTTGGTAGGTAAGTGCTGGGGTTGTGGTGCATTGAGCAATGTGTGGTGCAGATGGTGGGATATGGCATTTGCTGAAGCCTTCACTTACTTAGTCCTGCCGTGTGAGATCATTAAACTTTTGTAGCACTGGTTGGCCGACTTTGGGACCACAGTGCTCGCCATCATATAGGCGGCTATCTCCTGCCGGAGCCTTCGAGAGGTGCAGCCCGTCCCCTCTCCACAGCCACGACCAGTGCCTCAAGAACTACGTCGGAGAATTTGCAGGCTCACTCCCTGTGATAAGCTCCGTCTTCTTCCAGCTGAAGTTGTGAGTGGCTTGACAATGGGGTGCTGTAGCATCAATGCACTTCTCCTTTAAGTACTGAATAAAGCCTGTGCCAAAGGTGACTGGGAATTAGACTGGTCCCGATATTTGCTCACCTGTTGAATGGTAAGCCAATGAGCAACGGTTTTAGCACTAAGATCAAGACTACAATCATGTTAATGAGGACTGAGCACGATCTGCCGCAGATTAACATCTTAAAACTTCAAACTGTCCGGTTCGTGGCCATATCCAATTTCTAGGTCCAAGTATTTTTTAGCAGGAATGGCATATTAGGGATTAGTCCATCCCATTTTAAATTTGTTCTTGGGATGTGCGCAGCACTGGCACAGATGTATTTATTTCCCATCCCAAATTTTGATTTTTAAAAATTTATTCATTCACAGGATGAAGCTGTCGCTGGCAAGGCCAGCAATTATTGTCCATCCATAGTTGCCCTTGAGGAGGAGGTGGTGAACCACTGCAGTCCGTGTGGTGAATGTACTCCCATATTGCTGTTAGATAGGGAGTTTCAGGATTTTGGCCCAGCAACGATAAAGGAACGGCGATATATGTCCAAGTCAGGATGGTGTGTGACTTGGAAGGAAACTTGGAGGTGGTGGCATTCCCATGGTCCTGCTGCCCTTGTCCTTCTAGGTGGTAGAGGTCGTGGGTTTGGAAGGTGCTGTCGGAGAAGCCTTGGTGAGCTGCTGCAATGCATCTTGTAGATGGTACACACTGCAGCCATGATGCGCTGGTGGATTGGGTGCTAATCAAGCGGGCTGCTTTGTTCTGAATGATGTTGAGCTTCTTGAGTGTTGTTGGAGCTGCACTCATCCAGGGAAGTACAGAGTGTTCCATCACACTCCTGACTTGTGCCCTGTAGATGGTGGAAAGGCTTTGGGGAGTTAGGAGGTGAGTCACTCGCTGCAGAATACCCAGCCTTTGACTTGTTCTTGTAGCCACAGTATTTACGTGACTGGCCCGGTTAAGCTTCTGGTCAATGGTGACCTCCAGGATGTTGATGGTGGGGTTTCAATTTAATGATGCAGAATACCATTGACTGTCAAGGGGAGATTGTTACACTTTCACTTGTTGGAGATGGTCATTGCCTGGCACTGGTGTGACATGAATGTTACTTGCCACTTGTCCAGGTCTTTCTGCACGAGGGCACAGACTGCTTCATTATCTGAGGAATTGAGAATGGAACTGAACACTGTGCACTCATCAGTGAACATCATCACTTCTGACCTTACGATGGAGGGAAGGTCACTGATGAAGCAGCTGCAGATGGATGTGTCTAGGACACTGCCCTGAGGAACTCCTGCAGCGATGTCCTGGGCTGAGATGATTGACCTCCAACAACCACAACAATCTTCCTTTGTGCTAGGTATGACTCCAGCCAGTGGAAAGTTCCCCCCCAGCTGAACCCTATTGACCAGTTTTCCTCGGGCTCCTTTGTGTCACACTCAGTCAAATGCTGCCTTAATAGTCCGTAATTTGCAGCCCCTAAGGGTGCGTGCGAGGTGCGTACATGCCCGTAAGGGCCGCGCAAGTTCAGAGTTTTCACGTGTGAAACGCATGTGGACATTCGTGGATGGAGAGTTGGGCTATTTGCCCAACTTCTGCCTAACGAATGTCTGTGAAATTCATATGCTTGTTATAAGCAGGCGTAAGACCTGCTTTTACCAGCGTAAGAGTTCAAATGAACATAAAAATAAATTTTTTCAATCATTTAAACATTAAAAAACTTGTAAATTAAAGTAAGATTATTTTTAGCCCCTTTAAAACATTTAAATGTATTTTCCAAAAAATAATGATTGAAATATTTAATTAAATGGCATTTGAATTAATTAAAAATATGTAATGTGTTTTTTTATTTGATGTCTACATGTATTTTTTGGGGTATTCCCATTCATGCTTACGTGGTTTCTGTGCAGAATCCCCATAAGCATGAATGGGGATTCCCTTCTTTCATTCATTGGGCCAGCCCACGTGATCCCAGTGGTGCTTGCAAACTGTATGCGCCCCTGGGTTAAGTGAGCCTCTCCCCGTCGGTACCCAGAGAGGCCCAGGACCGCGAGTCTCCATATTTCCCAGACCACCAGGTACGCAGGCATTTTATTTGCGGATCAGAGACATTTCCCCATGGGAAGCCTCCGACCACAAATTCAGGGCCAATGTCAAAGGCAGTCACTCTCACCTCACTTCTGAAATTCAGCTCTTTTGTCCCTGATTGGACCAAGGCTGTAATGAAGTCTGGAGCCAAGTGGTCCTGGCAGAACCCAAACTGAGCATTGGTGAGCAGGTTGTTGGTGAGTATGTGCCACTTGATAGCACTGTCGATGACACCTTCCATCTCTTTGCTGATGATTGGGAGTAGGCTGATGGGGTGGTAATTGGCCAGATTGAATTTGTCCTGCTTTTTGTGGACAGGACTTACCTGGGCAATTTTCTACTTTGCCGCGTATAGGTCAGTGTTGTAGCTGTACTGTAAAAGCTTGGCTAGAAGCACAGCTAGTTCTGGAGCGTGGGTCTTCAGCACGACAGCCGGGATGTTGTCAGGGCCCTAGCCTTTGTTGTATTCAGTGTGCTCAGCTGTTTCTTGATATCACGTGAGAGAATCAAATTGGCTGAAGACTAGCATCAGTGATGGTTGGGACCTCAGGAGGAGGCCGAGATGGATCATCTTGTGGATATGGTGCTTACTTAATCAATTAGGTAGGGAATTTGTTTGGAGCATATATCCAGACTTCTGCCCACCAAGGAGATGTGCCCCTAACCCTGGGTGAACATCCATTCTAAGGTGGACTTCAGGACCTCCTCTGGGGAATTGTGATGAAGTGGGAGCAGAAAATAGGAGCCTCCGTGTTGCCTGCAGAAGTGGGTGGTATGCTCTGTGAGTGTTTGCACAGGTCCTGGCTCTCCAAAAAAAAGAATCTTTGGCTTTTCTGCTGACCTCAGAATACTGCACACCTAGGACTAGCAGCCAATCCTTTCAACCAATGATTAAATGATGCAAATGCCCTGAAATACATTGAAAGATTTAACTCTCATTTAAATACACCCATGCAGGGGCATGCGTATTCTATGATGCCAGACCTGACCTCCTGGGAAGAAGGCACATCAAGATGGGAATGCTGTGCAGCACATCCCAAGATATTTTCTATCCCTGCCTACCCCAGGGCCGCCAACAAAATTGTCAGGATTGGCCTGTGTACTTCTTACTCTTGAACTTAGAGGCTGGCGATATTTGTTTCTTTTTCACTAGTCCATGATATACCTTCCATTGATATGAATGGGTGGAAAATCAGAGACTGGCAAGAGCAGAAGCTGAGAACCCCTGTCAGAGTGTGTGGTCGTCATATCGTATCTTCATACTCTTCCCTGCCACAAGGCTACACATACCTTGGCATTATCATTTTATTTAGCAAGGTCAGTAGTATTACAGGACTCAGACATGAGTTTGCAGTGGATCAGACGTTTCAGTCTCATAGTCGCACATCACTGAGTTACTGTCACTATAACCCCATTCTTGCATTATTACTTTTGAACTACTAATACCAGTGCATAAGCAGGTGATGCATTGCCACAGTTCAGAGGTTCCGTTGGGAGATGGTCATTGAGTTTGTTATTCAGATGTTGTGGCTTATTCTGTATTGTTGTTCCCCAGGCGTTCTATAGTTTAGTTCCACTACAGCAGGCAGCTTGTTGACTGTGAGGTGGAGCATGGCGGCGAGAAAGATTAGAAGAGGGTTGGGGTGATGACACAGCACTGTTTGACCCCAGTCCGGACCTGTCCTCACGGCACAGCATTGCCCCCCAGTCATCAAGATCCACGATGCGGCCCTGGATACCGTGGACCACGTCCCATATCTCGGTAGCCTCCTATCAACAAGAGCAGGCATCGACGACGAGATCCAACACCACCTCCAGTGCCACCTGAGGAAAAGAGTGTTTGAAGACCGGGCCCTTAAAACTGCCACCAAGCTCATGGTCTACAGGGCTGTAGTAATACCTGCCCTCCTGTATGGCTCAGAGACATAGACCATGTACAGCAGGCACCTCAAGTTGCTGGAGAAATATCACCAATGATGTCTCCGCAGAATCCTACAAATCCCCTGGGAGGACAGGCGCACTAACATCAGTGTACTCGTCCAGGCTAACATCCCCAGCATTGAAGCACTGATCACACTTGATCAGCTCCGCTGGGCAGGCCACATAGTTTGCATGTCAGACACAAGACTCCCAAAGCAAGTGCTCTACTCGGAACTCCTTCGCGGCAAACGAGCCAAAGGTGGGTAGCGCAAACGCTACAAGGACACCCTCAAAGCCTCTCTGATAGAGTGTGACATCCCCACTGACACCTGGGAGTCCCTGGCCCAAGACCGCCCTAAGTGGAGGAAGTGCATCCGAGAGGGCGCTGAACACCTCGAGTCTCAACGCCGAGAGCATGTAGAAATCAAGCGCTTACAGTGGAAAGAGCGTGCAGCAAACCAGTCCCCCCACCCTTTCCCTCAACAACTATCTGTCTCCCCTGTGACATGGTCTGTGGCTCTCGTATTAGACTGTTCAGCCACCAAAGAAAATGAGTGGAAGCAAGTCTTCCTCGATTCCGAAGGACTGCCGATGATGATGATGATGACCTGACAGTGGGTAAAGATCATCTACCTTGGGATGTTTAAGGCAACCAGTAATACACTAACAATAGGCATTAGGCGGAGTATTCCCATACTGGGCAAGCATTTTTGGTGGTAGACAAACAGAGTGCCAGATCCGTAGTCCTGATAGTGTATGGATCAATGCTGTACTTTGAGTTAGTCAGATTTTGTAAGTTACAAAAGCAAAGTACTGCGGATGCTGGAATCTGAAATAAAAATAGAAATCTCAACAGGTCAAACAGCATCTGTGGCGAGAAATAGAGTTAACGTTTCAGGTCTGTGATCCTTCGTCAGAACTGGAAAAGTTTGAGATGTAACAGATTCTTAAGGAAATGCAGGGGCAGTGAAAGAGGGAGGAGAGAAAAGAACAAAAGGAAAGGTCTGTGAAAAGCTGAAAAGCAGAAGAGATTAAGAGACAAAAGGGATGATGGGCAAAAATGAGATGATAATGGAACAAGTTAAGAAAAAAGCTGAGTCTAAATGGGGTGTGAAGCGGACTGGTTGGGCTGGATGCTCTTTATCTTTCTGTTATTGTTCATAGGTTTATATGTAACCTTCAGAGCTGCTGACCGAGGGTCGTGTGGCTCTTTGTCGGCTGGCGCGTACATGATGGACCGAAATGGCCTCCTTCCGCACTGTAGGGGCCCAAGTTTCCACATGATTTGCGCCTGATTTTTAGGAGCAACTGGTGGAGAACGGACTATCTTAGAAATCGCAATTCTCCACATTTTTTTTTCTGCAGTTCTAGTCAGGTAGAACAGTTCTACTTTGGAACAGAATTTTTTCTTCAAAAGGGGGCGCGTCCGGCCACTGACGCCTGATTTGAAAGTTTCCACAGTGAAAACGTACTCCAAACTAAAGTAGAATGGAGCAAGTGAAGATTTTTGTAGGCTTGAAAAAACCTGTTCTACACATTAAAAAATCAGACGCAGGTTACAAATTAGGCGTCCAGAACGAGGTGCGGGGGGTGGGGGGAAGGGAAGTCATTAAATTCTATAATAAATCCTTATTTATACTTATACAAATATTATACAAATAAATCCAACCTGAATAAACATTTATAAGCAAAGAAAAGATTAAATAAACCATCTTCCTACCTGTGTGAAAGTGATTCAGGCAGGCTTTTCGGGACCGAAGGCTGAACGGGCCGGCCCGAGACTTCGGGCAGGGCCCGTCCCCAGCACCAGATTTACAGGTAGGTGGCGTTGGGTTGGGTCGGGTCGGGGAGGTTCAGTTCGGGTCGGGGGGGAGAGAGAGGGAGGGAGAGAGGGAGGGAGAGAGAGAGGAGGGGAGGGGGGGAGGGAGGGAGAGAGAGAGGGGGGGAGAGAGAGAGAGGGGGGGGAGGGAGGGGGAGGGAGAGAGAGGGGGGGAGGTCAGGTCGGGGGGGGGGAGCGGGAACAGGAGCGCGGGTCGGGTCGGGTCCAGTCGGGGAGGCGGAGTGGGAACAGGAGCACGGGTCGGGTCTGGTCTGGAGGCGGGGGGGGGGGCGGGGAGCGAGTGTCGGGTCTGGTCGGGGGGGGGGGAGCAGGAGCTGGCCGTGGGAGGAGCCTTATTCACGCAGCCCCAGTGAGGCCATTCGGCCAGGGCTAGGGGCTGCGTGCTTCGGGCCCCTCCCACACAGTTCGGTGCCTGGAGCTACTGCACTTGCGTGCCCACTGTAGCATGCATGTGCAGAGGTTCCGGCACTGTTTTCAGCGCAGGGACCTGGCTCCGCCCCCCCACAGCTCATGCTGGCTGCGCCGAGGGCCAGAGGACCTGCAGGTAGGTGGAGAATACCGAGGATTTTTTTAGGCGCACTTTGTGGTGCGAGAAACGGGCGTCCAGGTCGGGACTGCGCCGTTCTAGGCGCGTGTGGAAACTTGGGCCCCAGATTTCTATGTTTCTATGAATGGCAGAACCATCACCAGCTGCCATGGAAAAGAGAAAAAAAAGGGGGGCATTTGTAAAAAAAAATAGGGACAAAAATATGGGCAGAGGTTATAGTTTGAAATTGTTGAACTCGATGTTGAGTCCAGAAGGCTGTAAAGTGCCTAAATGAAAGATGAGGTGCTGTTCCTCAAAATCCATGCAAGGGCATGAAGTTGCTGTACTTACCCATTAGTTACCCACTAAATACGACAGAAAAAGTTCGGGCTGGTGCATTCAGGTGTAAGTGATTTTTTAACAGTGCTAAAACTACTACCAACAACCTCTCTGGCACTGAAAATGTAATTTTATAAGTGTGGAGTCTCATTCTTTCCGAATTTAATTAGCATGGAGATTATTTAAAAAGTGTTTTTAAAAATTTTTCTTTCTGTCTCTTTTATCTCTCTCTCTTAATCCCATCTTTCTTTCCCTCTTTTTATTTCACTTGCTGTACATGATTTTACAATGGATTAAATATTCAAATTTATACTTCCTGGTTTCGACTCTCAGTTTCAGTGAGGATTCTTCAATCTGATTGGTTAAAGAGCTATGCCGTTTCTTTGCCCGATCACACATGCCACAGATCCTCTGCAGAGGGTGCTGCGCTGGAAATGATCTCTGGGAACTGCAAGTTGCCACTCAAAACCCCAGAAAAAGTCTGTGGGCAGCTGTAAGTGTGATGAACGGCGAGCGCAGTTGCTTTGTCACTGACCACAAAATCCAGACCAATATCTTGATACTGGTACAAGTTTGAACATGGTAAATGGTCTATTAAACCCATGGGCAGATGTTCGAGAATCAAAGGGTCGTTTTAGCACTACAGTTGGAACTTCCTTGCCTATCTAGGAGAAGCTGGTGGGAACTTGATCTGTGGTAACATTGTATCTGTTCTATTATGTGAGGTCATTTGTGTGGTTCTCCAAGCTTTCTTGCTGCTGTGAGTCATATCAGTTGATTTGATCAGCTGTTGCCAAGGTTTACACCTTTCATTTGTGATTGTCCTTGGAGATGGAGCACGCGGTGTCCACCGGTACGCTCGCGGCCTTCCGCGAGAGGTGGGCACCGGAGGGACTGGAGTGCATCATCACGCCCGGCAACCAAATTTTAATTTGATTTTACGTTTTAAAGTTTAATTTGTTTTAATTGCCGGTGCTTTTAGTGTCCCCTTCCCTTTTATAGGGGGCACTGGAAAAATGTGATTTTAGCGCCCAAAAAAAACCCCCAAAAAATGAAAAACACAAAAAAAAAAACCAAAAAAAGGAAAAAAGGGCCTTGTAAATGTCTGGTGTGTCACCCAGGTCGGGTGGCACGGTTTAATGTTTTATGTTTTTGCAGGTGAACTCCAAAAAGAGTTTCATTTGTGATTGCAGTAATGAGTTTGTCAATTGCTGTTAATGTATCAACATCAAGAGGGTTTGTCTGGAAGCTAGTCTCATTATTAAGAGTGTGTGGTGATATGATTTTGAGGTAAGTTAAGGTTAAAAGCTTGAACACAAAATTTATAGCTTAGAAATAACTATTATATTAGTGGATGAATACTTAATGCATTTGCCATTCTTTTGTTTGTTATTTTAGTGGAGATATTAATCCATGTAAAATAAACAGGCTAATTAGTGTTAAAATAGTGGACAAAAAAGTCATACAAATTCATTTATTCATGAATATTACTAACAGTATTTTCTAGGCTTATATCTACAATGACTGTTTTCAGAAACCTGAGAATGTAAAGTGCGTAATTCTGTGATTAAGAGAAATACAATCAAATATATGGTACTGACATAAATTACAGTCATCATAGGCAGTCCCTCGAAATCGAGGAAGACTTGCTTCCACTCTAAAAGTGAGTACTCAGGTAACTGAACAGTCCAATACGGGAATAACAGTCTCTGTCACAGGTGGGACAGACAATCGTTGGAGGAAAGGGTGGGCGGTTGGGGAGTCTGGTTTGCCGCACACTCCTTCCGCTGCCTGCACTTGTTTTCTGAATGCTCTCGGCGTCGAGACTCGAGGTGCTCAGTGCCCTCCCAGATGCTCTTACTCCACTTAGGGCAGTCTTTGGCCAGGGACTCCCAGGTGTCGTTGGCGATGTTGCACTTTATCAAAGAGAATTTGAGGGTGTCTTTGAAACATTTCCTCTGCTCGCCTGGGGCTCGCTTGCCGTGCAGGAGTTCCGCGTATAGCGCTTGCTTTGGGAATCTTATGTCGGGCATGCGAACAATGTGGCCCGCCCATCGGAGCCAGTCGAGTGTGGTCAGAGCTTTGACGCTGGGGATGTTGGCCTAATCGAGAACACTGATGGTGCGTCTATCCTCCCAAGGAATTTGCAGGATCTTGCGGAGACATCGTTGGAGGTATTTCTCCAGCGATTTGAGGTGTCTACTGAGCCATACAGGAGGGCGGGTATCACTACAGCCCTGTAGACCATAAGCTTGGTGGCAGATTTGAGGGCCTGATCTTCGAACACTCTCTTCCTCAGGTGACCGAAGGCTGCGCTGGCGCACTGGAGGCGGTGTTGAACCTCGTCATCGATGTCTGCCCTTGCTGATAATAGGCTCCCGAGGTATGGAAAGTGGTCCACGTTGTCCAAGACTGCGCTGTGGATCTTGATGATGGGGACGGTGCTGTGTAGCGGGGTCAGGTTGGTGGAGGACCTTTATCTTAAGGATGTTTAGGTGTAAGGCCCATGCTTCATCGTTTGCGTCGGTGAAGATGTTGACGATGGCTTGGAGTTCAGTCTCTGAATGTGCGCAGATGCAAGTGTCGTCCGTGTACTGTAGTTCGACGACGGAGGATGGGATGGACTTGGATCTAGCCTGGAGGCGATGAAGGTTGAACAGGTTCCCACTGGTTCTCATCTTTTCTTTCCATTTGCCTTTTTCTTTTCTTTTATTCTTTCCCTATCCATGTACTTCTATTTCTAATTTTGCCTTTTACCTTTCCCTTAAGTTTTCCTTTGTACATTTCCTTTTTGGTTTTATCTTCTTTTCCCCTTTTGTCATCTTTTCCTTCATGTTTCCATTTTACTCTTTTCCTTTTACTTCACTTTATTAAGATACTTTATAAGGCTTCTTATCTTTCTTTCTTCTCTTATTTTTCTTACTTACCTTTCCTTTTTTATTTGATTCTTTTTAAACTATACACTTTGTGACCTGAGTTCTGTCTTTCACACTTCTGGTAGTTGTTTTGCCCCCCTACCTTTTTGCTGTTCTTTTTTCTGCTAGTTGTATTTGCTTTTTTGCTTTGTGAAGTGATTATCTTGAGTCCTGCATCTTTGTGCAAGTTAGCAGAAGTACTGATCACATCAGTAAATTAGCAACAAAAAAAATAGTGAAGGGAACTGAGCAGGTAGTTGTAGTCCAGGAAGATCATACATGTTTCCAACACAGAAAGATTGGATATGCTTAAATATTTGAAAATGTTTTCAAGGTCAGATGTAAGTGTACATGGAAACTCTGAGAAGGGAGCAAAACACAAAGCTGGGGTTGGTAAGATGAGGAGGCCCATGATGGGGTAGGAGGCCCATTAAGGGTTTCAAAAGAAATATGACATCGAGACAGGAGTATAGGAGTATGGTGAATCAAGATTTCCATGCTCAAAGTTTCCAAAATGGTGAGGGTGTGTGGAATTAAAGGAATGGGAAATGGAAAACTTAAGGCATCCAAAGGCTTTCTTGTATATTGTATTGAGGAATGTAATTGGATCTGATTTTTGTGAATGGGAATTGTTTGAGCGATATTGTTATATGTTGTGTATAAATAATGTTTAAGTGTTTCTTTATTGATTGGTTTTGGATAATGTGATATTTGAGCCAATCAGCATGCTTTCCATTCTACAGTAATGTCAGACAATTTCCCAACCAATTGCAAGTGGGATGGAGTATAAAAGCAGAGAAGTCCTGCTACAACTGTACAGGGTATTGGTGAGGCCACACCTGGAGTACTGCATACAGTTTTGGTCTCCGTATTTAAGAAAGGATATTGTTATGTATGCAATAAAGGTTCAAACTGAGTACTGTTTAACTCAGCAAGGTACAACCTTGCTTCTGCTTTATTTAGGCCCAAAGTGCCTGACTCTCAGAATGGCTGGCCTGTTATACCTGAGCAGCACCATGGGCGTGCTGCTCAGTGGCCTCCAACAATGACACCATCTGGTGGCTACAAACAGAATGTACATACATGACAATACCCCTCTCTGAGATCTTATCACAGTCTTTCACAGGTTGAGATGGTCCGGTGCTTTGTGCTCCCGGGTTGACCGTCTCAGTTCGATTCCAGCCTTGGGTGAGTGTGCGGGGTCTCTTGTGGCTGATGGTTGGATGACTGACTTGTTGGGGTTGGCAGTGGCCATGTCAGGAATTGCAAGTCCATTTTTATTGAACAGGTCCGTGATGGAAATTCCGAGTTCACTGATGACCCTTGAGTCCTCTGAAGATTGCTGGTAGGTTGGTTGTTCATCGATGGTTTCTTCGTCCTGGCTCGTCTGTGTGCCTCAGCTTTGTCTGATCCATGTGTTTCCTGCAAGTTTGCCCATTCTTGAGTTTAATAACAAATACTCTGTTGCCCTCCTTGGCCATGTCCGTACCAACAATTCATTTGTGACCCTGACCAAAGTTCAACACATATACAGGATCATTAACAGAAATCTCGCGTGACACAGTTGCGCCCACAGTGGTACCCTTGTTGACTTGTCTTCTGTATTCAACATGATTATTTAAATCCGGGTGTACCAGAGATAGTTTGGTCTTAAGACCTCTTTTCATCATGAGTTCAGCAGGCGAGACCCCTGTGAGTGTTTGGCGTCTTGTCCTGTAACTCAGCAGTATGCAGGACAAGTGGGTCTGCAGTGACCCTTGAGTTACTCTCCTCATGCTTTGCTTGATAATTTGTACTGTACGTTCAGTTTGCCCGTTGGACGCAGGCTTGAATGGTGCTGACCTTACATGTTTTATGCCATTAAGTTTCACAAACTCCTGAAACTCCTGACTGGTGAAGCATGAGCCATTGTCGCTCACCACGATGTCAGGCAGACCATGTGTCACGAACATGCCATTGAGATTCTCTATGGTTGCCGTGGACATGCTGGATGACATGATTATGCATTCATCCACGTTGAATAAGCATCCACCACCATTAAAAACACCTTGCCCAGGAAAGAACCTGCAAAATCTACATGGATTCTGGATCAACATTGGGATGACCACGACCACAGACTCAGCGGCGATTCCGCTAGTGCTTTGCTGAGCTGCATGCAGGTATTGCACTGATGAATGCATGTTTCCAGCTCAGAATCAATTTCTGGCCACCATTCATGGGACCTGGCGATGGCCTTCATCATCACTATACCAGGATGTGTGCTGTGTTACTCACGCACAAACTTCTCTCTCCCTTTCTTGGGCATTACAACGCGATTGCCCCACAATATGCAATCTGCTTGAATAGACAGTTTGTCCTTGCGACAAATGTATGGTTTGGCCTCCTGGCACATTTGCTTAGGTATGGCAGACCAATCCCCTTTGAGGATGCAACCCTTTACCACCGATAAAATCAGGTCCTGGCTGGTCCAGGTCTTAACTTGTTAAGCCATGACAGGAGTTCCTTCACTCTCAAAAGCATCCATGATTAACATTAGATCCGCCGGTTGTGGCGTTTCCACCTCCGGTGAGGGCAACGGCAACCGGCTCAAAGCAGCAGCATAATTCTCTGTGCCAGATCTGTGGTGAATGACATAATCATAGGCAGATAATGTCAGCGCCCACCTTTGGATGCGGGATGAAGTGTTGGTATTGATACCTTTGCTCTTGGAAAACAATGAAATGAGCGGCTTGTGATCAGTCTCTAATTCGAACCTCAGACCGAACAGGTATTGATGCATCTTTTTAACACGCTAAAGCTTATTTTTCTACCATGCTGTAGACTCTTTCTGCTTTAGACAAACTTTTGAATGCATAAGCGACAGGTTGAAGTTTCCCTGACTAATTGGCTTGTTGGAGTACGCAACCAATTTCATATGACGATGCGTCACAGGCCAAAACTAAATGTTTACATGGATCATAATGTACCAGCAGCTTGTTTGAACAAAGCAGATTGGTGGCTTTCTCGAAAGCTCTGTCTTGCGATGCGCCCCACACTCAGTTGTCGCCTCTCAATAGCATGTGCAGTGGTTCTAGTAAGGTGCTCAATTTAGGTAGGAAGTTACCAAAGTAGTTGAGTAGACCCAGGAACGAACGCAGCTCCGTCACATTCTGCAGCTTGGGTGCATTCTTGATGGCCTTGGTTTTCACGTCAGTAGGTCTGATGCCATCAGCGGCAATTTTCCTCCCGAGGAATTCGACCTCCGGTGCCATGAAGACGCACTTCGAGCGTTTCAGTCTGAGTCCCACTCTATCCGAACGTAGTAGAATCTCTTCCAGGTTGTTCAGATGTTCCTTGGAGTTAAAACCGGTGATCAGGATGTCACCTTGGAACAAAACGATTCTGGGAACGGACTCCTCTGGAATATTGCTGCAGCTGAGCGAATTCCGAAAGGGCACCTGTGGTAAATAAACAGTCCTTTGTGCGTGTTAATGCATGTAAGTCTCTTTGACGTCTCGACCAACTCCTGCGTCATATAGGCTGACGTCAAGTCCCGTTTTGTGAACGACTTCCCTCCGGCTAGTGTCGCAAACAAGTCATCAGCCTTCGGTAACGGGTACTGATCTTGTTTCGAAACCCTGTTGATTGTAGCCTTGTAGTCTCCACAGATTCTGACTGTGCCATCACTTTTCAGCACAGGAACAATGGGGCTGGCCCATTCATTAAATTAGATCGGTGATATGATCCCTTCACGCTGGAGTCTGTCCAGTTCAATTTTTACCTTCTCCCTCATCGTATACGGCACTGCCCGAGCTTTATGATGGACGGGTCTTGCATCTGAGTCCACGTGGATCTGTACCTTGGCTCCCGTGAAGTTGCCGATACCTGGTTTGAACAGCGAGGGGAATTTGCTCAATACTTGGACACATGTATCTTCCTCCGATGACAACGTCTTCATGTCGTTTCAGTCACATCTGATTTTCTCCAACCAACTCCTGCCGAGCAGCATTGGGCCATTGCCTGGAACAATCCACAGCGGTAACTTGTGAACCGCACCGTTATATGACACATTAATTTGTGCACTGTCAATCAGCTTTATCAGTTCATTGGTGTATGTGCGCAGCTTGGCATTAACAGGGCTCAGCCTGGGCCTCACAGTCTTAGTATCCCACAGCTTACTAAATGCCTTTCGTTCATGATCGATTGACTCGCCCTCGTGTCCAGTTCCATCGATACCAGTATCCCGTTTAACTTCACATTAATCAAAATTGGTTTACTCTTGGTTATGAAAGAGTACAGTCCATACACTTCCTCCTCTGACATCTCAGATTGCGTATCCGGATCTGCGCTAGTCTGACTCTCATCCTCCATGTGGTGTGTCGCAGCTCGCTTGCACATCTGCGGACACTTGTGTGGAGATGCCCCACTCTCAGACAGCTGTTGCAGCTATATTGCTTAAATCGGCACTGCTGGTGCCGATGATTTCCCCCACAATGCCAACACGGAGAAGTCGGATACATTCCCGCTGGCGGACTTTAGGCAGCCACAGGTTTCGCAAACGCAGCCGGATAGGCCCTGCCATGTGCCGCTCTGCCGAACGCCGAATCAATCGCATTTACAGTACTTGCCGAGGTTCGGTTCTTCACCACTATTTGCTTTAGACTCCTGTCCGTTGTCATTCATGATTGAGCGATCTGGATGGCCCTTTTTAAATCCAACTCCTCCACCACCAGAAGTTTGCGTAGGATCACCTCATGGCTGATACCGATAATAAAGAAGTCCCGCAGCATGTCTGCCAACACCGTCCCGAACGTGCACGGTCCCGCTAGACGTCTCAGGTCAGCAACGAATTCCGCTGCGCTCTGGCCCTCCAATCAAACGCGTGTATAAAATCTGTATCTCAAGATGATGATACCGTCGTCTGGCTTGAGGTGCTCCCGTACCAATGTACACAACTCCTCTTACGTTTTCTCTGTTGGATCACTAGGCATGAGTAGATTCTTTATCAGACCGTAGATCTTTGAACTGCACACAATGAGGAACACGGCCCCGCGCTGATCTGCGTCGTTGACCCCCTTCATTTTGTTGGCCACGAAGTACTGGTTCAAACGGCTTACAAAGTCTGCCCAATCTTCTCCCTCCACGAATCACTCTAACAATCCAATCATGCTCATTTTGCAAACAAAGGTTTTTGTATTTTCGTCGCCAAATGTTAGGTATGCAATAAAGGTTCAAACTGAGTACTGTTTAACTAAGCAAGGTACAACCTTGCTTCTGCTTTATTTAGGCCCAAAGTGCCTGACTCTCAAAATGGCTGGCCTTTTATACCTGAGCAGCACCATGGGCGTACTGTTCAGTGGCCTCCAACAATGACACCATCTGGTGGCTACAAACAGAATGTACATACATGACAGGTATACTTGCATTGGAGGCAGTTCAGAGAAGGTTTACTAGGTTGATTCCGGAGATGAGGGGGTTGATTTATGAAAATAGATTGAGTAGGTTGGGCTTATACTCATTGGAGTTCAGAAGAATGAGAGGTGATCTTATCGAAACATATAAGATAATGAGGAGGCTCGACAAGGTGGATGCAGTAAGGATATTTCCACATAGGGGAAACTAGAACTAGGGGGCATAGTCTCAGAATAAGGGGCCGCCGATTTAAAATTGAGTTGAGGAGGAATTTCTTCTCTCAGAGTATTGTAAATTTGTGGAATTCTCTGCCCCAGAGAGCTGTTGAGGCTGGGTCATTGAATATATTTAAGGCGGAGATAGACAGATTTTTGAGCGATAAGGGAGTAAAGGGTTATGGGGAGCGGGCAGGGAAGTGGAGCTGAATCCATGATCAGATCAACCATGATATTAAATGGCGGAGCAGGCTCGAGGGGCCAAATGGCCTACTCCTACTCCTATTTCTTATGGGGTTTTTTCTTACCCCTACAGGGACATTGTATAGATGTTGGGTGAAAAATTTTTCATTAAATGATGTCCAAACACAAATATAACCAGATATATAATGATCATCTGTACATTATAACATTAAATTAGGCGTACATTTGTGAGCAGCCAGCTCATACTTCACAGATGGAAGGGCAAGGTAGTTCTGTGCATTACTGTGCTAATCTGCTATGCCACAGAACTAATTCTTGACAATTGGAATTTCCTAGTATCAGTCAGGCCATCTAGGCAAACTATTCCCTCTAAGAGAGAGAGACTAAGGCAAGTTACTTTTTTCTCTTGCTGTATCGCACATGATTTCCCACCTCTACTAGTGAATTAATCTCCAGGATAAATATCAGTCCAACGTGGATTAGCTTATTGTTGTATTTTCGTTCCCTATTTCTTGAGTTTCTTGAAGCAACGAATGATGTGCTATGTTTTACTAGCTATTTATTGTCTTGTTTATATTTTAATATAATCTACAATGTTTATAAATTAATGTGATTATTATGTGGCTGTCTGCATAATTGAGTTGTTATCTCAGGTTCACTATACACTGATAAAATGAACACAGTAGGACAGTGGCAGGCCAACATGAAGATGGTTAGGATGATAATGATAATTATAGGGTCTACAGTGAGTAACTCAGGAAGCCATGTTGATTAGGTCTGAAATCCCAATGTGTTTTGCAGCACTCAATAGAAATGCTGTTTTTATGTCGAAACATAACTGCAGGAAGCTTCTCCTCAATGTTTAATAAATAAAGTTTGTGTTTCAAAATTATTTTCAATAAAAAAGGTTAAAATAGACAAAAACATATCATTTTGTCTAGTTTAAATTAGCCTTTACATGTTAAAACAATCACATTTGGAATTGGTGGATTTTGCAGCATGCGGGTCCTATATAACACAAAATTGAATATCAAATAATGTGTAGTGTTACTGTGGGTTTATTTTCCTTTCATGATTTTTCTTTGTTTTTACTGATCATTGATAGAAATGTAATAATGAACCACATGTTTGGATTAAGCTCTCCATGAGACAAAGGATCAGTACTTTAATTGGTGAAATATTCCATGCAATTTGATGATTCAAGGCTTTGCTGCTTCTTGATTGGCTACTGAGAGACGTCAGTTAACTTTGAATTTATAACTATATGGTAGAAAGTGAATGTCTTATAGCCTGTGAGATCAGGCTATATCGTCAATAGGTTTCTTACATACGATCATTTGTATGTCACTTCTACTCCATATTCTTCGATAACAGCTAAGCGTGAACTAGATCAATGATTACATTGAGAAGTATGCAGCCTGCATTTAGGCAAAGGGTGACTGTTTCAACATAGGATATTTAACAAGGAGCGGGAGGTCGAGGCCCATAAAAAGGCCAGCAGCAGTTTGGGAGGAGCCAGCTGGTGCAGGGACAAAAAGTTTAAAAAAATCAAAATCGAAGTGTGACGTCCCAGCCAAGCAGGTAAGTGATTGGTGAGTAATTTTCTTTTTCTTTTCAGTAGGAAACCTTTGGCATTGTTGTAAGTAGGATCGACCAGTTAATATATGTGATCCTTATTATCTAAGGAGAACCATTTAATTAAATCGGCTCTTTGCTGAGTAGAGGCTGGGTGTGTTGTGCTAAGGTTTAGAATTTAGCAGTACTCGATAGTTGCGAATGTAACTAGAGGGATGGCAGGGCAGCTCAGTCCCATGGGTTGCACATCCTGTGGCATGTGGGAAGTCCTGGGTGCTTCATGCATTAAGAGTTTGCAGGCGGAGAGGGAGTGGGTGACTGCCAGACAGAAGAGGAGGACTAAGCAGGTAGTGCAGGAGTCCACTGAGTCCATCTTGCTCTCCAACCGGTATTCTGTTCTGAGTACCGGTGGAGGTGATGGTGGCTCTGGGGAGTGCAGCCAGAGCCAAGTCCACGGCACCATGGGTGGCTTAGCTGCACAGGAGGGGAAGAAAAAGAATGGAAGAGCTATAGTGGAAGGGGATTCAATAGTCAGGGGAGCAGACAGGCGTTTCTTCGGCCGCAGACATGACTCCAGGATGGTATGTTGCCTCCCTGGTGCCAGTATCAAGGATGTCACTGAGCAGCTGCGGGGCATTCTGGGGGGAGAGGGTGAACAGCCAGAGGTCGTGGTCCACATCGGTACCAATGACATAGGTAGGAAGAGGGATGAGGTCCTCCAGGCAGAGTTTAGGGAGCTAGGAAAGAGATTAAAAAGCAGGACCTCAAAGGGTAGTAATCTCCGGATTACTCCCAGTGCCACGAGCTAGTGAGTACAGAAATAGGAAACATAGAAACATAGAAAATAGCTGCAGGATTAGGCCATTCGGCCCTTCGAGCCTGCACCGCCATTCAATAAGATCATGGCTGATCATTCACCTCAGTACCCCTTTCCTGCATTCTCTCCATACCCCTTGATCCCCTTAGCTGTAAGGGCCATATCTAACTCCCTCTTGAATATATCCAATGAACTGGCATCAACAACTCTCTGCGGCAGGAAATTCCACAGGTTAACAACTCTCTGAGTGAAGAAGTTTCTCCTCATCTCAGTCATAAATGTCCTACCCCTTATCCTAAGACTATGTCCCCTGGTTCAGGACTTCCCCAACATCGGGAACATTCTTCCCGCATCTAACCTGTCCAGTCCCGTCAGAATCTTATACGTTTCTATGAGATCCCCTCTCATCCTTCTAAACTCCAGTGAATAAAGGCCCAATTGATCCAGTCTCTCCTCATATGACAGTCCAGCCATCCCTGGAATTAGTCTGGTGAACCTTCGCTGCACTCCCTCAATAGCAAGAACGTCCTTCCTCAGATTAGGAGACCAAAACTGAACACAATATTCCAGATGAGGCCTCACTAAGGCCCTGTATACCTGCAGTAAGACCTCCCTGCTCCTATACTCAAATTCCCTAGCTATGAAGGCCAACATACTATTTGTCTTCTTCACCGCCTGTTGTACATGCATGCCACCCTTCAATGACTGATGAACCATGACACCCAGGTCCCGATGCACCTCCCCTTTTCCTAATCTGCCGTCATTCAGATAATATTCTGCCTTCGTGTTTTTGCCCCAAAAATGGATAACCTCGCATTTATCCACATTATACTGCATCTGCCATGCATTTGCCCACTCACCTAACCTGTCTTAAGTCACCCTGCAGCCTCTTAGCGTCCTCCTCACAGCTCACACTGCCACCCAGTTTAGTGTCATCTGCAAACTTGGAGATATTACACTCAGTTCCTTCATCCAAATCGTTAATGTATATTGTAAAGAGCTGGGGTCCCAGCACTGAGCCTTACGGCACTCCACTAGTCACTGCCTGCCATTCTGAAAAGAACCCGTTTATCCTGACTCTCTGCTTCCTGTCTGCCAATCAGTTCTCTATCCACGTCAGTACATTACCCCCAATACTATGCGCATTGACTTTGCACAGCAATCTCTTGTGTGGGACCTTGTCAAAAGCCTTTTGAAAATCCAAATACATCACATCCACTGGTTCTCCCTTGTCCACTCTGCTAGTTACATCCTCAAAAAATTCCAGAAGATTCGTCGAGCATGATTTCCCTTTCATAAATCCATGCTGACTTGGACCGACCCTGTCACTGCTTTCCAAATGCACTGCCATTTCATCCTTAATGATTGATTCCAACATTTTCTCCACTACTGATGTCAGGCTAACCGGTCTATAATTACCCGTTTTCTCTCTCCCGCCTTTTTAAAAAGGTGGTGTTGCACTAGCTACCCTCCAGTCCATAGGAACTGATCTAGAGTCGATAGACTGTTGGGAAATGATCACCGATGCATCCACTATTTCTAGGGCCACTTCCTTAAGTACTCTGGGATGCAGACTATCAGGCCCCGGGGATTTATCAGCCTTCAATCCCATCAATTTCCCTAACATAATTTCCTGCCTAATAAGGATATCCTTCAGTTCCTCCTTCTCACTAGACCCACTGTCCCCTAGTACATTCGGAAAGTTATTCGTGTCTTCCTTTATGAAGACAGAACCAAAGTATTTGTTTAATTGGTCTGCCATTTCTTTGTTCCCCATTATAAATTCACCTGAATCCGACTGCGAGGATAGAGCAGATGAATACGTGGCTGGAGAGATGGTGCAGGCGGGAGGGCTTTAGTTTCCTGAGGCATTGGGACAGCTTCTGGGGGAGGTGTGACCTGTACAAGTTGAATGGGTTGCACCTCAACAGAGCCGGGACCAATATCCTCGCGGGGAGGTTTGCTAGTGCTGTTGAGGAGGGTTTAAAGTAGCTTGGCAGGGGGATGGGAACCTGAAAATAGATTCACTAGGGAGGGGAGTAAAGCTGGAATTAGAAAGCAAAAATAAAGAAAGTGAGCTTGAAGGAGAGAGGAAACAAGCAGGAAAAATGGGTAAAAAAACAAACTTAAAGGCACTTTGTCTAAATGCACATAGCATTTGTAACAAAATAGATGAGCTAACGGCACAAAATGAGACAAATGGGTATGATCTGATAGCCATTGAAGAGACGTGATTGCAAGGTGACCAGGACTGGGAATTAAATATTGAGGGGTACTTGACAATCCGGAAGGACAGACAGAACGGAAAAGGAGGTGGGGTAGCTCTATTGATAAAGGATGGAATCACTGCAATAGTAAGAAACGATATTGGCTTAAATGATAAGGGTGTTGAAATAGTTTGGGTGGAGATAAGGAACAATAAGGGGAAAAAGTCACTGGTGGGCGTAGTCTATAGGCCCCTTAACAGTAGCAACTCTGTTGGTCGGAGCATAAACCAGGAAATAGTGAGGGCTTGTAAAAAGGGAACAGCAATAATCATGGGTGATTTTAACTTCCATATTGATTGGACAAATCAAATTGGTCAGGGTAGCCTTGAGGAGGAGTTCATAGAGTGCGTAAGGGACGGGTTCCTTGAGCAGTATGTAACGGAACCAACCAGGGGGCAGGCTATCTTAGATCTGGTCCTGTGTAATGAGACAGGATTAATAAACAATCTCCTCGTAAAGGATCCCCTTGGAATGAGTGATCATAGCATGATTGAATTTCAAATTCAGATGGAGGGTGAGAAAGTTGGATCTCTAACCAGCATACGAAGCTTAAATAATGGAGACTTTGAAGGTACGAGGGCAGAGTTGGGTAAAGTGGACTGGGAAAATAGATTAAAGTGTAGGACAGTGGTGTACATTTAAGGAGATATTTCACAACTCTCAAGAAAAATATATTCTAGTGAGGAGGAAAGAGTGTATGAGAAAAGATAGCCACCCGTGGCTAACTAAAGAAATAAAGGATGGTATCCAATTAAAAACAAGAGCATACAAAGTGGCCAAAACTAGTGGGAGGACAGAAGACTGGGAAGCTTTTAAAAGCCAGCAAAGAACGACTAAAAAAATGATAAAGAAAGGGAAGATAAACTATGAAAGTAAACTAGCACAAAATATAAAAACAGATAGCAAGAGTTTCGATAGGTATATAAAAAGGAAAAGAGTGGCTAAAGTAAATGTTGGTTCCTTAGAGGGCGAGACCGGGGAATTAGTAATGGGGAACATGGAGATGGCAGAAACTCTGAAAACTATTTTGTATCAGTCTTTACAGTAGAGGACACTAAAAATATTCCGACAGTGGATAGTCTAGGGGCTATGGGGGGTGGAGGAACTTAACACAATCACAATCACTAAGGAGGCGGTACTCAGTAAGATAATGGGACTAAAGGCAGATAAATCTCCTGGACCTGATGGTTTGCATCCTCGGGTCTTAAGAGAAGTAGCCGCAGAGATTGTGGATGCATTGGTTGTAATTTACCAAAATTCTCTGGATTCAGGGGAGGTCCCAGCAGATTGGAAAACTGCAAATGTAACGCCCCTATTTAAAAAAGGAGGCAAGCAAAAAGCAGGAAACTATAGACCAGTTAGCCTAACATCTGTGGTTAGGAAAATGTTGGAGTCCATTATTAAAGAAGCAGTAGCAGGACATTTGGAAAAGCAAAATTCAGTCAGGCAGAGTCAGCATGGATTTATGAAGGGGAAGTCATGTTTGAGGATGTAACGAACAGGGTGGATAAAGGGGAACCAGTGGATGTGGCGTGTTTGGATGTCAAAAAGGCATTTGACAAGGTGCCACATAAAAGATTACTCCACAAGATAAAATTTCACGGGGTTGGGGGTAATATATTAGCAAGGATAGAGGATTGGCTAACTAACAGAGAATAGAGAGTCGGGATAAATGGTTCATTCTCTGGTTGGCAACCAGTAACTAGTGGGGTGCCACAGAGATCAGTGCTGGGACCCCAACTATTTATAATCTTTATTAACGACTTGGAAGAAGGGACAAAGTGTAACGTAGCCAAGTTTGCTGACGATACAAAGATGGGAGGAAAAGCAATGTGTGAGGAGGACACAAAAAATCTGCAAGAGGACATAGACAGGCTAAGTGAGTAGGCAAGAATTTGATAGATGGAGTATAATGTTGGAAAGTGTGAGGTTACGCACTTTGGCAGAAAAAAAATCAAAGAGCAAGTCATTATTTAAATGGAGAAAGGTTGCAAAGTGCCGCAGTACAATGGGACCTGGGGGTACTTATGCATGAAACACAAAAGGATAGTATGCAGGTACAGCAAGTGATCAGGAAAGCCAATGGTACCTTGGCCTTTATTGCAAAGGGGATGGAGTATAAAAGCAGGGAAGTCTTGCTGCAGCTATATAAGGTATTGGTGAGGCCACACCTGGAATATTGTGTGCGGTTTTGGTTTCCATATTTATGAAAGGATATTCTTGCATTGGAGGCAGTTCAGAGAAGGTTCACTAGGTTGATTCTGGGGATGAGGAGGTTGACTTATGAGGAAAGGTTGAGTAGGTTAAACCTCTACTCATTGGAATTCAGAAGAATGAGAGGTGGTCTTATCAAAACGTATAAGAATATGAGGGGGCTTGACAAGGTGGATGCAGAGAGGATGTTTCCACTGATGGGGGTGACTAGAACTAGAGGGCATGATCTTAGAATAAGGGGCCGCCCATTTAAAACAGAGATGAGGAGAAATTTCTTCTCTCAGAGGGTTCTAACTCTGTGGAATTTGCTGCCTCAGAGAGCTTTGGAAGCTGGGACATTGAATAAATTTAAGATAGAAATAGACAGTTTCTTAAATGATAAGGGGTTATGGGGAGCGGGCGGGAAAGTGAGTTGAGTCCATGATCAAATCAGCCATGATCTTATTGAATGGTGGAGCAGGTTCGAGGGACCGTATGGCCTACTCCAGTTCCTATTTCTTATGTTCTTATGTTTTTATGTACATACTTCAATGCAACGACTACAGGGAATAAGGCAGATGAGCAAGAGCACAGATAGACACAGGAGTATTATATTATAGCTATTACTGAGTCAAGGCTGAAAGAAGGAAAGGTATGGCAGCTCAACATTCCTGGTTGTAGGGTTTTCAGATGGGATAGAAAGGGGAGGGGGTAAAAAAGGAGGGGGGTTGCATTATTGATTAAAGAAACAATTACAGCTGTGAGGAGGGATGATATGTTAGAAGGATCATCAAATGAGGCCATATGGGTTGAATTGAAGAACAAAAAAGGGCCGATCACACTGCTGGGAGTGTACGAAATCAGTGAGTAACTTTTAGCATTGTTGTTGCCAATTTAAGTGTATCTAAGGGTTAAGTCATGGCAGGAGAGCTCGGACACGTGTTATGCTCCTCCTGTACTATGTGGGAAATCAGGGACGCCTCCGGTGTCCCTGACGACTACGTGAGCGGGAAATGTGTCAGCCTCCAGCTCCTGACAGACCGCATTGCAGAATTAGAGCTGAAGGTGGATTCACTCTGGAGCATCCACGATGCTGAGAATGACGTGAATAGCACGTTTAGTGAGTTGGTCTTACCGCAGGTAAAGGGTTCACAGCCAGATAGGGAATGGAAGACCAACAGGATGAGTAGTGCAAGGAAGGTAGTGCAGGGATCCCCTGCGGTCATCCCCCTGCAAAACAGATACACCGCTTTGAGTACTGTTGAGGGGGATGAATCATCAGGGGGGAGCAGCAGCAGCCAAGTTCATGGCACCGTGGCTGGCTCTGCTGCACAAGAGGGCAGGAAAAAGAGTGGGAGAGCGATAGTGATAGGAGATTCAATTGTAAGGGGAATAGATAGGCGTTTCTGCGGCCGCAACTGAGACTCCTGGATGGTATATTGCCTCCCTGGTGCAAGGGTCAAGGATGTCTCAGAGTCGGTGCAGGACATTCTGAAAAGGGAGGGTGAACAGCCAGTTGTCGTGGTGCATATAGGTACCAATGACATAGGTAAAAAATGGGATGAGGTCCTATGAGGCGAATTTAGGGAGCTAGGAGCTAAATTAAAAAGTAGGACATCAAAAGTAGTAATCTCAGGATTGCTACCAGTGCCACATGCTAGTCAGAGTAGGAATCGCAGGATAGCTCAGATAAATATGTGGCTTGAGGAGTGGTGCAGAAGGGAGCGATTCAAATTCCTGATACATTGGAACTGGTTCTGGGGGAGGTGGGACCAGTACAAACCGGACAGTCTGCACCTGGGCAGGACCGGAACCAATATCCCAGGGGGAGTGTTTGCTAGTCCTGTTGAGGAGGAGTTAAACTAATATGGCAGGGGAATGGGAATCTATGCAGGGAGACAGAGGTAAATAAAAAGGAGGCAGAAGCAAAATATAGAAAGGAGAATAGTAAAACTGGAGGGCAGAGAAACCCAAGACAAAAAACAAAAAGGGCCACATTACAGCAAAATTCTAAAGGGGCAAAGTGTGTTAAAAGAAACAAGCCTGAAGGCTCTGTGCCTCAATGCGAGGAGTATTCGGAATAAGGTGGATGAATTAACTGCGCAGATAGCAGTTAACGGATACGATGTGATTGGCATCACGGAGACATGGCTCCAGGGGGACCAAGGCTGGGAACTCAACATCCAAGGGTATTCAGCATTTAGGAAGGATAGACAGAAAGGAAAAGGAGGTGGGGTGGCATTGCTGGTTAAAGAGGAAATCAATGCAATAGTAAGGAAGGACATTAGCCTGGATGATGTGGAATCGGTATGGGTGGAGCTGCGGAATACCAAAGGACTGAAAACACAACTGGGTATTGTGTATAGACCACCAAATAGTAGTAGTGAGATTGGGGACAGCATCAAGCAAGAAATAAGGGATGTGTGCAATAAAGGTACAACAGTAATCATGGGCGACTTTAATCTACACATTGATTGGGCTAACCTAACTGGTAGCAATGCGGTGAAGGAGGATTTCCTGGAGTGTATTAGGGATGGTTTTCTAGACCAATATGTCGAGGAACCAACCAGGGAGCTGGCCATCCTAGACTGGGTATTGTGTAATGAGAAGGGACTAATTAGCAATCTTGTTGTGCGAGGCCCCTTGGGGAAAAAATAATATGGTAGAATTCCTTATTAAGATGGAGAGTGATAATGTTAATTCCGAAACTATGGTCCTGAACTTAAGGAAAGGTAACTTCGACGGGATGAGGCGTGAATTGGCTAGAATAGACTGGCAAATGATACTTGGAGCGTTGACAGTGGATAGGCAATGGCAAACATTTAAAGATCACATAGATGAACTTCAACAATTGTACATCCCTGTCTGGAGTAAAAATAAAACTGGGAAGGTGGCTCAAACAAAGGATATTAAGGATAGTGTAAAAGCCAAGGAAGAAGCATATAAATTGGCTAGAAAAAGCAACAAACTTGAGAACGGGGAGAAATTTAGAATTCAACAGAGGAGGACTAATGGTTTAATTAAGAGGGGAAAAATAGAGTACGAGAGGAAGCTTGCAGGGAATATAAAAACTGACTCCAAAAGCTTCTATAAATATGTGAAGAGAAAAAGATTACTAAAGACAAATGTAGGTCCCTTGCAGTCGGATTCAGGTGAAATTATAATGGGGAATAAAGAAATGGCAGACCAATTGAACCAATACTTCGGTTCTGTCTTCACGAAGGAAGATACAAATAACCTTCCGAAGGTACTAAGGGACAGTGGGTCTAGTGAGAAGGAGGAGCTGAAGGATATCCTTATTCGGCGGGAAATTGTGTTCGGAAAATTGATGGGATTGAAGGCCAATAAATCCCCAAGGCCTGATAGTCTGCATCCCAGAGTGCTCAAGGAAGTGGCCCTAGAAATAGTGGATGCATTGGTGATCATTTTCCAACAGTCTATCGACTCTGGATTAGTTCCCATGGACTGGAGGGTAGCTAATGTAACACCACTTTTTAAAAAAGGAGGGAGAGAGAAAACGGGTAATTATAGACCGGTTAGCTTGACATCAGTAGTGGGGAAAATGTTGGAATTGATCATGAAGGACGAAATAGCAGCGTATTTGGAAAGCGGTGACAGGATCGGATCAAGTCAGCATGGATTTATGAAAGGGAAATCATGCTTGACGAATCTTCTGGAATTTTTTGAGGATGTAACGAGCAGAGTGGACAAGGGAGAACCAGTAGATGTGGTGTATTTGGACTTTCAGAAGGCTTTTGACAAGGTGCCGCACAAGAGATTGTTGTGCAAAGTCAAAGCACATGGTATTGGGGGTAATATACTGACGTGGATAGAGAACTGGTTGGCAGACAGGAAGCAGAGAGTCAGGATAAACGGGTCCTTTTCAGAATGGCAGGCAGTGACTAGTGGAGTGCCGCAGGGCTCAGTGCTGGGACCCCAGCTCTTTACAATATACATTAATGATTTGGATGAAGGAATAGAGTGTAATATCTCCAAGTTTGCAGATGACACTAAACTGGGTGGCGGTGTGAGCTGTGAGGAGGACGCTAAGAGGCTGCAGGGTGACTTGGACAGGTTAGGTGAGTGGGCCGATGCATGGCAGATGCAGTATAATATGGATAAATGTGAGGTTATCCATTTTGGGGGCAAAAACATGAAGGCAGAATATTATCTGAATGGTGGCAGACTAGGAAAAGGGGAGGTGCAACGAGACCTGGGTGTCATGGTTCATCAGTCACTGAAAGTGGGTACGCAGGTACAGCAGGCGGTGAAGAAGGCAAATGGTATGTTGGCCTTCATAGTGAGGGGATTTGCACATAGAAGCAGGGAGGTCTTACTGCAGTTGTACAGGGCCTTAGTGAGGCCTCACCTGGAATATTGTGTTCAGTTTTGGTCTCCTAGTCTGAGGAAGGACGTTCTTGCTATTGAGGGAGTGCAGCAAAGGTTCACCAGACTGATACCAGGGATGGCTGGGCTGTCAACTGGGCCTTTATTCACTGGAGTTTAGAAGGATGAGAGGGGATCTCATAGAAACATGTACGATTTTGACGGGACTGGACAGGTTAGATGCGGGAAGAATGTTCCTGATGTTGGGGAAGTCCAGAACCAGGGGACATAGTCTTAGGATAAGGGGTAGGCCATTTAGGACTGAGATGAGGAGAAACTTCTTCACTCAGAGAGTTGTTAACCTGTGGAATTCCCTGCTGCAGAGAGTTGTTGATGCCAGTTCACTGGATTTTTTTGAGGGAGTTAGATATGGCTCTTATGGTTAAGGGGATCAAGGAGTATGGAGAGAAAGCAGGAAAGGGGTACTGAAGGAATGATCAGCCATGATCTTATTGAATGGCGGTGCAGGCTCGAAGGGCCGAATGGCCTACTCCCACACTTATTTTTCTACGTTTCTGTATTTCTATAGACCCCCAAACAGTCAGATGGAAATAGAAGAGCAAATATTTAGGCAACTTTCTGAGAAGAGTAAAACTATAGGACAGTAATAGTAGGGCATTTCAACTACCGTAACATTAACTGGGATAAAATTAGTGTGAAAGGTATAAAGGGTGCGGAATTCCAAAAATGCATTCAGGAGAACTTTTTTAGCCAGTATGTAACAAGCCCAGCAAGGGAGGGGGTGGTTCTGGACTTAGTTTTAGGGAATGAAACTGGGCAGGTGGAAGGGGTATCAATGGGAGAGCAATTTGGTTCTAGTGATCATAATTCAGTTAGATTTAGGGTAGTTATGGAAAAGGACAAAGATAGACCAGGGATAAAAGTTCTCAATTGGGGAAAAACAAATTTTGCTAATCTAAGATGGGATTTAGCCAAAGTGGACTGGAAACAGCTACTTGGAGATAGCTAAGAGAGCCCCGTACAGCTAGCACTTCACTGCTAACCTGGCGACCCTTGATGACCCCAAGACACATAGGGTTGGCGTGATGACGCAGCCCTGCTTGACCCCGGTGCGGATGTGGATTGGGTTTGTGGTGGATCCGTTGGTCAGGATCACAGCTTGCATGTCGTCGTGGAGCAGGCGGAAGATGGCGACAAACTTTTGCCGCTTGGTCTGTCCACCAGGCCACTATAACCAGTGCCTACGAAGAGACACTCGGTCACTCAACCAGGAAACACCAGGACTGGTTTGATAAGAATGATCAGCGGATCCAAGAGCTAATAAATCGCAAGCACAGAGCATTTCTGAACCTAAAACAACAACCCGACTTGGGAGCAGCAAAGCAGCTTTACAGACGGCTTAAGGCCAAGGTCCAACTAAAAACACGCGACCTATAGACTTGATGGTGGATGGAGAAAGCACAGGAGATTCAGCAGCTGGCCGACAGCCATGATTCATGTGCGAGGATTCTTCACCGCAGTCAAGGCCACCTACGGCCCAAGCACCCAAGGCCCCACCTCACTGCTGGCCAAGAACGGGGAGACACTCATCAAGGACACCAAGGCAGTCAGGGCCTGCTGGAAGAAGCACTTTGAAGATCTCCTTAATCGAGACTCTGCCTTTGACACGTGTGTCCTCGACTCCATCCCGCAGCATGCTACCTGCCACCATCTCAGCAAAACCCCAGCCCTGCACGAGATAGAAAAAGCCATCCGTCAGCTCAAGAACAACAAGGCATCGGGAGCGCATGGAATCCCCGCTGAGGCACTAAAATATGGTGGAGAGGCACGAATGCATGACCTAATTTCTCTCATCTGGAAGGAGGAGAGTATGTCGGGAGATCTCAGAGATGCAGTAATCGTGACCATTTTTTAAAAAGGGGACAAGTCCGACTGCAGCAATTACAGAGGAATCTCCCTGTTATCAGCCACTGGGAAAGTCATCGCTAAAATCCTCCTCAACCGTCTTCTCCCTGTGGCTGAGGAGCTCCTCCCGGAGTCACAGTGCGGATTCCGTCCACTATGGGGTACAACAGACATGATCTTTACGGCGCGACAACAACAAGAGAAATGCAGGGAACAGCACCAACCCTATACATGGCCTTTGACCTTCCAAAGGTCTTTGACACTGTTAACCGCCAGGTCCTCCTCCATTTCGGCTGCCCCCAAAAGTTTGTCGCCATCTTCCACCTGCTGCACGACATGCAAGCTGTGATCCTGACCAACGGATCCACCACAAACCCAATCCACATCCGGACCGGGGTCAAGCAGGGCTGCGTCATCGCGCCAACCCTCTTCTCAGTCTTCCTCGCTGCAATCCTCCACCTCGCACTCAACAAGCTTCCCGCTGGAGTGGAACTAAACTATAGAACCAGTGGGAACCTGTTCAAACTTCATCGTCTCCAGACCAGATCCAAGACCGTCCTGTAAAGTTCTGTTCCTGCAGTACAGACTCACACGAGGCACATGCTGAAGTCAAGGTCACTCAGGACCTGCACCTTTATTACACAGCTCTCGAATGCCACACTTGCCTGAGACCTGTCCTTACATACCTGTCTAGGAGACCTTATTGAGATGTATAAAATCTCAATCTCAAAGGGCACAGATAGAGTGGATAGGAAGGACCTATTTCTCTTAGTAGAGGGGTCAACAACCAGGGGGCGTAGATTTAAAGTAATTGGTTGGAGGTTTAGAGGGGAATTGAGAGGAGATTTCTTTACCCAGAGGGTAGTGGGGGTCTGGAACTCACTGCCTAAAAGGGTGGTCGAGGCAGAAACCCTCACCACATTTAAAAAGTACTTGGATGTGCACTTGAAGTGCCGTAACCTACAGGGCTACGGACAAAGAGCTGGACAGTGGGATTCGACTGAAATGGCCTCCTTCCGTGCTGCAAATTTCTATGATTCTATGATTCTGAGCGCTTCCGGTCTACAAAACCTTACTTGCTGCAGTCACTTTTTTGTGTCAATTTTTTTTTCATTCTAAAATCCTCTGACTACATTTATAATGGAAGCTGCCTATGTATACTTGTCACCCTGTAATTGCACAATCTGGATACTCCGTGGCATAGTAATATCCTTTCTGCACAAATAACTCAAAATGTTTTTGAAAATTTTTCATCTGAAGATTTTTGATTCACCATATATTTTCCTCAGTAATTGAAATTTCTAATGTCCAAATAAAGGTTTAAAGAACATCAAAATAAATTCAATCAATACATATTATACAATAACCTGGTTAAATTTATCCACTGAATTGTCTTTTATATAGTTTAATGCCATTATTAAGCTTTTTACTTGAAAGTCTCATTTTTTTCCCAAAAGCCCGGGCTTGCCCATAATATTTTAGCACTGAGCTGCAATCCTGTGAATTTGGATTGTGCAATCTGAGCATGTGCAGGGTATGTGATTTGGCAGGATACTGCTACTCCACAAAAATACATAAGATCTTACCTTTGGGCTCCTCTTCGGCTGGACCAGCAGCTGAAACTGCATTGTTAGTCTTAAAATGGCAATCTGGGTCCATAGGACCCCGATTTTATATTAAAGGGGCCTACCATCTGACTCAGGAGAGTGCACTGACCGCCCATCGCTAGGCCCTTCGACCTACCGCCCTATTATTTTGGGGTATTCCGCCCCATTTCTACTGGGTGGGAGACTTCAAAACCTCCCCATCATGTGCAACACACTACAAAAGATTGTCCAGCATATCATTAATTATCTTGCATGATGTGTATTTCCTCTCTACAATCATTACTTCTTGTGTCACGATTTTAAGTCATACTTTTTATGCTTACATTTAACATTGAAACTGTCCATGTAAACATTTTTAATGGAAAAAACTCAGAGGGCAGTCCCGGACTGCAAGATAAAGGATGTTAGTTATCTTTAACACAGCAGCCCCCATTGTGATGCCAGAATTAGTTGCAGACAGGACTGGCATTGTTGTACCATTCAGATACTCTCAGCTCTCCTCTAAATGTCTGTTTCTCTCTGTCTCTTTTCCCCTCACTCTTTCTCTGTGCATTTGGTTTTCTGCACTTCTTTCAAGTGTGTTGTTATTTCTTAAACATCAAAGAAATTCACACACACTTTGGAGAATGGAACTAAATTTCACAGGTAGACAGAATTTTTGATAATAAATACCAAAAATTGTTTTAAAAATAGTAGCAGATTTTTTTGTCCTGTTGCGATGGTGAATCAGAAGTTTTACAAGAGCAGGAGTGTTAAGCCAAGTAATATTACCAGGGACATTGGTCTTGGGATGTGATAGCAGTGCGAAGGAGGCCTGGGGTTTGGCAGTGCTGGGATCAGATCTTAGGGCATTGCAGGCATTGCGGTTGCCATTGTCATGTATTCAACCAGCATTGTAACCCATGTATAATCTGACCTAAGTTGTACACTGTGAGAACAATGACCACTAGGTGGGAGACACTCCTAACCTGGGCCTTCAGGTACAAAAGGGGAAACTCCACCCACCTTCATCACTTGGAGTGCTAAGGAATAAAGGACAGGTCACAGACTGACCTTCTCTTAAGCATGGGCCTCGTGTGCATTTATACTGTATAGTAAGGACCTATCAGCCATGATCTTGAAGTCAGGCTGCGATCTATTCTCTCTCCTATTGACACCAGAGTTGCAAGCTGTGCTTCAGTGGAGGTGGAGGCACCGTCTGGTCTCTGGCCACTTCTTAACTGGGGCATCTGCTGCAGATTCCAATGAAGCATACACACACTCCATTTGTTTCCTTGATGTTGCCACAAATGAAAGCTATAGACTCAAGACACATACCTGTCAGTTGCCGGATATTCTCCGAGACTGATCTCAGAGCCTGCATGTAGGTACAATGTTCCCCAAACATCCTTCTTTCCAGGCAAGTGCCCCTGAGTTCTGGGTTCCCTGACAGTGAAGCATGGTCTGCCTTCTCCCCCAAGTCTCGTTTGCTCCATCGTATGCTGTTCCTCCTCTAAGATAATGGCATACAAAGATATGTGTCAGCCATCAGTTGGTAGCACTCTCATCCCTGAGTCAGAAGATTGTGGGTTCAAATCCCACTTCAGAGCCTTGAGTTAAAATCTAGGCTGACACTCCAGTGCAGTACTGAGGAAGTGCTGCACTGTCAGAGGTAACGTCTTTCGGATGAGATTGGAGATCCCATCTGCTCTGTCAGGTGGACATAAAATATCCCACGACACTATTTCGAAGAAGAGCAGGGGATTTATCCCCGGTGTCCTGGCCAATATTTATCCCTTAATCAACATCACAATAAAAACAGATTATCTGGTTTGTGTGCAAATTGGCTGCCATGTTTTCTATATTACAACAGTGACTATACTTCAAAAGTACTTAATTGGCTGTAAAGCACTTTGGGATCTCCTGAGGTTGTGAAAGGCTTGATGTAAATGCATGTCTTTCTTTTCATGATAGTGGCATACAAAGACATGTCAATTGGGAATGCATAAAGAGATTTGATAGGGTAAATACAGTGAATCTAGTTCGTCTGGTGGAGGAATCCAAAGCAAGTGGGGGGATAGGGGCATATTCTTAAAATCTGAGCTGGGCCATTCAGGACTGAAATCAGGAAGCACTTTTTCACACAAGGATAGTGGAAATCTGGAACTCTCTCTCCCAAAGGATGCTCGGACAATTGACATTTTCAAGACTGAGATCGATAGAATTTTATTAGTTGAGGGTATCAAGGGATATGGAACAAAGGCTGGTAAATGTAGTCGAGGTTCAGATCAGCCCAGATCTAATAGAATGGCGGAACAGGCTCGAGAGTCTGAACGGCCTACTCCTGTTCCTCTGACTTCTCACTCCTCTGGTTCCCTCATGCTATGTGAATCACCCAGTACCACATCCTCAGCAACACTATCTAATTGCCCCTCGGTGAAAGTATCTGAGCTGGTGCCTGGGAGTAAAGAAGCAAGTGATGCAGAAGGTGAGTTCAAGATGTTGGGGCAGAGGAACATGGGGCAGGAGGTCTTTGCAGGAACTCATGGGTGGGCTTCAGTCTGCATTCATCTCCTTCTTCATCATTATCCTCCTCATCTTCATAATTAATGAGGCTGTTGTCCTCCCCATTATCAGCCTATTCCTCCTCCTCTGCTGTCTGTTGCTGTAGTGAATCTGCAGGAAAGGAAGCTAAGAATGGGTGAACATGACCTCCTTGGAACTAAGGAGACAGAGAAGGGGGTGGAAAGGGTTGGAAGCTTGTACCTGTGTGACACTTCATAGGAATGCCAGGGCGACGGTGTAGGTATTCAGTCATCAATTTGATGTCGCTAATATACCACAGAGCAGAGTGGCTCCCCATGAGTTCCATTGCCTTCTGCATGAGGTGTTTAAAGGTGGGGCTGTCCCCTTCGGTTGCCTGCCTCTCATGGCCATTGTGTGTCACTTTCTCTTGCAAGAAGATTGAGTACAAGAGGAGAAAGTTAGCAGCTGAGGAATGTGTGCCAAGTGACATGGGAGAGCCAAAGTAGCAGATAGAAACATAGAAACATAGAAAATAGGTGCAGGAGCAGGCCATTCAGCCCTTCTAGCCTGCACCGCCATTCAATGAGTTCATGGTTGAACATGAAACTTCAGTACCCCCTTCCTGCTTTCTCGCCATACCCCTTGATCCCCCGAGTAGTAAGGACTTCATCTAACTCCCTTTTGAATATATTTAGTGAATTGGCCTCAACTACTTTCTGTGGTAGAGAATTCCACAGGTTCACCACTCTCTGGGTGAAGAAGTTTCTCCTCATCTCGGTCCTAAATGGCTTACCCCTTATCCTTAGACTGTGACCCCTGGTTCTGGACTTCCCCAACATTGGGAACATTCTTCCTGCATCTAACCTGTCTAAACCCGTCAGAATTTTAAACGTTTCTATGAGGTCCCCTCTCATTCTTCTGAACTCCAGTGAATACAAGCCCAGTTGATCCAGTCTCTCTTGATAGGTCAGTCCCACCATCCCGGGAATCAGTCTGGTGAATCTTCGCTGCACTCCCTCAATAGCAAGAATGTCCTTCCTCAAGTTAGGAGACCAAAACTGTACACAATACTCCAGGTGTGGCCTCACCAAGGCCCTGTACAACTGTAGCAACACCTCCCTGCCCCTGTACTCAAATCCCCTTGCTATGAAGGCCAACATGCCATTTGCTTTCTTAACCGCCTGCTGTACCTGCATGCCAACCTTCAATGACTGATGTACCATGACACCCAGGTCTCGTTGCACCTTCCCTTTTCCTAATCTGTCACCATTCAGATAATAGTCTGTCTCTGTTTTTACCACCAAAGTGGATAACCTCACATTTATCCACATTATACTTCATCTGCCCACTCACCTAACCAAGTCACTCTGCAGCCTCATAGCATCCTCCTCGCAGCTCACATTGCCACCCAACTTAGTGTCATCCGCAAATTTGGGGATACTACATTTAATCCCCTCGTCTAAATCATTAATGTACAATGTAAACAGCTGGGGCCCCAGCACAGAACCTTGCGGTACCCCAGATGTAAGGGTATCAGCCTGTTTAAGTGGAGGGAGGGGTTTAGGGTTCTGCATATGAGTAATTCCTGTTTGGGTAGGTGGGGAGCCAGTGAACGATCAAATCCCAAGGTCAACAGCACCTCCGCCCCCCCCCCCCCCCCCGCCTCCCCCCCACACTTAACCAGAGTGCATTGTGAAGAGTTAGTTATAGAAGTGTTCCTTTAAGAAGATGAAGAATGTGCTGATGTCTAGCATGGCAAGGAGATTGTAAAGTCCTTACTTGACAGCATGAAACCACATGAGACACATTCCAGAGACAAGGCCACTCTGTGACCTTAACTCTTTATTACCGGACTCCAGAAGTGATGACTCTGCGTGGGACCTCCCTTTATATACCTGTGTGATCAGGTAAGGAGTGTCTCCTTAGGATAAGGGGTAAGCCATTTAGGACCGAGATGAGGAGAAACTTCTTCACCCAGAGAGTGGTGAACCTGTGGAATTCTCTACCACAGAAAGTTGTTGAGGCCAATTCACTAAATATATTCAAAAAGGAGTTAGATGAAGTCCTTACTACTAGGGGGATCAAGGGGTATGGCGAGAAAGCAGGAATGGGGTACTGAAGTTGCATGTTCAGCCATGAACTCATTGAATGGCGGTGCAGGCTAGAAGGGCCGAATGGGCTAGAAGGGCCGAATGGCCTACTCCTGCACCTATTTTCTATGTTTCTATGTCTCCCACAAGTTCACCCCCTGTTAAGGTGTGCATCTAAGTTGAGTGTATACAGTAATACAGTAGTCTTACATTGTAGTTACAAACATGACATCACCTTCCCCCCCCCCCACCCCCAAAGTCTTACTGGGATCATAGGTTTAGTCTTTCAGGTGGTCTACGCTCCCTCGTGGAGCGCCGCAGTTGGGGCTCTGGTTGTTGGACACTGACGTGAGTATCTGTCACTTGTAGTGATTCCCGCCTGTCTGGGCTGACCTCAGGGACTGTGCATTCTTCTGATTGCTCTTGTTGCATGTTCGCTGGCGGTAGTGTGAGCTTCATCTCTTGGTCTTCTTCAGGTTCCTCCGTGTCCATGCTGAACCTTTTTTTTACTTGGTCCAGATGCTTACGGCATATCTAGCCATTGTTGAGTTTTACTACGATGACCCTATTCCCCTCTTTGCCAATTACAATACCCTCAAGCCATTTGGCCCCATAGCGTAATTGAGGACGAATACAGGATCATTTATTTCTATACATCTCCCCCTTGAATTACGGTCATGGTACTCGTTTTGTGACTTGCGCTTGCCCTCAACTATGTCGGTCAGGACTGGGTGGATGAGGGACAACTGAGTTTTGAGTGTCCGTTTCATGAGTAGCTCCGCGGGCGGGACCCCCGTGAACGAGTGCTGGCGGGATCTATAGGCCAGCAGGAGGCGCGATAGGCGGCATTGTAGGGAGGGTCCTTGAATCCTGAGCATACCTTGCTTAATGATTTGGACTGCCCGTTCCGCCTGGCCATTGGAGGCCGGCTTGAACGGCGCAGTCCTGATGTGGTTGATGCCATTGCCTGACATAAACTCCCGGAATTCATAGCTCGTGAAACACGGGCCATTATCACTAACCAGGATGTCCGGAAAGCCATGGGTTGCAAAGATCGCACGTAGGCCTTCCACGATGCTGGATGACGTGCATGAATTCAGGATGATGCACTTGATCCATTTCGAGTATGCATCTACTACAATGAGGAACATCTTCCCCATGAAAGGGCCCGCGTAGTCAACGTGAATGCGTGACCAAGGCTTGGTGGGCCAGGGCCACGGGCTGAGCGGGACCTCCCTGGAGGCATTACCCAGCTGGGCACAGGTCGTGCACCTGCGAACACAGTGTTCCAGGTCTGAATCAATTCTAGGCCACCAAACGTGTGACTTCATCATCACAATGCCTGGATGCTCGCTGCGGAGTTCGCTGATGAATGCCTCCCTGCCCTTCTGGGGCATGACTACCCGGCTGCCCCCTAGTAGGCAGTCGGCTTGGATGGAGAGCTCATCCATCCACCTGTGCAATGGTCTGACCTCCTCAGGGAATGCTCTGTGTGCGGGCGCCCAATCCCCAGTCAGGACACATTTCTTAATTAAGGATAGGAGGGGATCTCTGTCCAGGTTTTGATCTGGCAGGCTGTGATGGGGGAGCTTGCACTGTCAAAGGCATCGACAGCCATGACTATCTCAGCGCTTTGCTTAGCTGCCCCCTTGGTGCTGGCCAGTGGGAGCCTGCTGAGCGCGTCAGTGCAATTTTCAGTGCCGGGCCGGTGCCGGATGGAGTAGTCATAAGCAGCTAGTGTGAGAGCCCACCGCTGTATGCGAGCTGATGCATTGGCATTGACAGCCTTGCTGTCTGACAACAGGGATGTGAGTGGCTTGTGGTCCGTCTCTAATTCAAACTTCCTCCCAAAGAGGTACTGATGCATTTTTTTTACATCATAGACACATGCAAGCGCTTCCTTCTCGATCATCCCATAGCCCCGTTTTGCTTGAGAGAGCGACCTGGAGGCATAAGCCACAGGTTGTAGCTGACCCTCAGCATTACCCTGCTGCAACACGGACCTAATCCCATAGGACGATGCATCACATGTCAGAACTAAACGTTTACAGGGGTCGTACAGAGTCAACAACTTGTTTGAACAAAGTAGGTTTCGCGCACGATCAAAAGCCCGTTCCTGACAGTCCCCCCAAAACCAATCACAACCCTTATGCAGGAGCACGAGTAGCGGCTCCAACAATGTGTTCAAGTTCGGGAGAAAGTTCCCGAAATAGTTCAACAGTCCCAGGAATGAACGCAGCTCCGATGTGTTACAGGGCCTGGGTGCTCGTCGAATTGCCTCTGTTTTGGATTCAGTGGGCCGAATCCCATCTGCAGCAATCCTCCTGCCCAGAAACTCAACCTCAGGAGCTAAGAACATGCATTTAGACTTCTTGAGCCGCAGGCCTACCCGGTCCAGTTGGTGTAGCACCTTCTCCAGGTTGTGGAGGTGTTCCTCGGTGTCTCGACCCATGTTGACGATGTCGTCCTGGAATACGATCGTTCCCGGAATGGATTTAAGCAGGCTTTCCATGTTTCGTTGAAAAATCGCGGCCGCTGATCGAATGTCAAATGGGCACCTGTTATACGCAAACAGTCCCTTGTGCGTGGTGATGGTGGTCAGTAGTTTGGATTCGTCGGCCAGTTCCTGGGTCATATAGGCTGAAGTGAGGTCCAACTTGGTGAACAGCTTGCTGCCTGCCAACGTGGCAAAAAGGTCTTCCGCTCTTGCGAGCGGGTATTGGTCTTGTAGGGACACCCGATTGATGGTGGCCTTGTAGTCGCCACAGATCCCGACAGAGCTATCCGCTTTTAGAACGAGAACAATGGGGCTCGCCCAGTCGCTGAATTCAACTGGCGAGATGATGCCCTCTCGCAACAGCCGGTTCAATTCGCTCTCGATTTTTTCCCGCATCACATACGGCAGCGCTCTGGCTTTGTGGTGCACTGGCCCGGCATCCGGGGTGATGTGTATCACTACTTTAGTGCCTTTGAAAGTCCCGAAGCCCGGTTGGAATAGTGACTCGAATTGTTGTAGGACTTGTAAGCATGAACTTCGCTCCACCGAGAACATTGCGTGAACATCCCTCCATTTCCAGTTCATCTCAGCTAACCAGCTCCTCCCCAACAGTGCGGGACCATTGCCCGGGGCAATCCAGAGTGGCAGACAGTTCACTAACCCATTGTGTGTGACAGCCATCATTGCACTGCCTAGCACCGGAATGATTTCTTTGGTGTAAGTCCGTAATTGTGTCTCAATACGTTCTAATTTTGGTTTACTGGCTTTGAGTGGCCATAGCTTCTCAAATTGCTGAACGCCCATGAGTGACTGGCTGTCCCCAGTGTCCAGCTCCATGCGTACTGGGATACCGTTTAATAAAACCCTCATCATCGTTGGTGGCGTTTTGGTGTATGAACTGTGAATATTCGCTACATGGACCTGCTGAACCTCGGTGTCCATCGATTTGCCCCAAAATCATCTGCCTCACAGAACTCTCTTCTGGTCCATCTGCCTCATATATTAGTCTGGTTGCAGGTTTTCTGCACATTCGAGCTAAATGGCCACTGAGACTGCTGTTTCTGCAGACAAACTGTTGGAATCTGCAAGATCTGGCTGAGTGTTTTCCCCCACACCTCCAGTATGAGTTAAAGTTTCCATTGTTGGGGACAAAGGGACTATGGCCAGGAATTCCGCGCTGACTGTCCCTTTGACTGCTCTTAAGTACCCTGTTAGTGGGTGTCAATGGCCCCATCCTGGGCCGCATTGTCCACTGTGATGGCGTGAACGTCCGTTCAGCCTGCCATTGTCTCTGTTGAGGTCTTGCACTGGGGTCTATTGCTGCCTGGTAAATGTCGGACTGCCCCTGCCTGCCTGCGGGGCTCTGAGTAGCATTGATGTTGACTCCCTGATCCATCGCCGCGTAAATCATTTTCATCTCTTCCTCCCCCGCCATGAAAGTTTGAGCTAACAACGCTGCCGCTTCCAAGGTCGAGTCCTTGGTCTCAATTACCTTGCGAAAGATTCCCGCATGACCGATACTCTCGATAAAGAAGTCCCTTAGCTTCTCCCCCCTGCAGGCGTCTGTGTACTTACAGAGGCTGGCCAAACGCCGGAGGTCTGCTACAAAGTCCGGTATGCTCTGTCCTTCACGACGTCGGTGGGTGTAGGATCTGTGTCGAGCCATGTGTATGCTGCTCGCCGGTTTGAGGTGCTCCCCGATTAATTTGCTAAGCTCTTCAAAGGTTTTGTCCGACGGTTTTTCGGGTGTCAGTAAGTCCTTCATGAGCGTATAAGTCTTTGGCCCGCAGCTGGTCAGGAGATGAGCCCGTCGCTTGTCGGCCGCTGCATCCCCCAGCCAGTCCTTCGTAATGAAGCTTTGCTGAAGCCTCTCAACAAAATCGTCCCAGTCTTCCCCAACACAGTACCATTCCTCTGTGCTACCGGTGGCCATTCTCGTGGGTCGTGAATTCCCGTTTCTCGTCGCCAATGTAAAGTCCTTACTCTACAGCATGAAACCACACGAGGCACATTCCAGGGACAAGGCCACTCTGTGACCTTAACTCTTTATTACAGGACTCCAGAAGTGATGACCCTGTGTGGGACCTCCCTTTATATACCTGTGTGATCAGGTAAGGAGTGTCTCCCACAAGGTCAAGGTGTGCATCTAAGTTGAGTGTATACAGTAATACAGTGGTGTTACATTGTAGTTACAAATATGACATCGATGCGTTAAGCTACGTACCCTGGTAAGGCCATTGAACTTTTTGCGGCACTTTTCTGCAGTCCTGGAAGTGAGGGAGTTGCCATCTCTATCCAGGTGACAGAATTAGGATTCCTGATAGGTTTTCTGGCACAGTTATTCATCACTATGTGTTTCCTTAGTTAATTTACCTTCAGGAGGGTTTCGAAGTTCAAGTTGGTGAGATTCTGGGTTCGTCTTCTTTGTCAGGGTGCCAAGCCCTGCTACCTGTTTGGCTGCTTGTTCCAGTGGTTTCTGCTGCAGAGAAGTATCGGAAAAAGGTTGATGAGACTTGCAGTGAAGTTATCTGGGAGTCAAGTGAGTGAGCCAAGCACTATTCCTTACTTATCGACTTGTCCCCTAGTCTGCTGCTGCCGTGTTCAGCCAGAACTGTCTTTTTAAAGGCTCCACTATAATTTCCGAGAACCCCAGCAGATTACACAGATTTTGCACAGGATTTGTGTCAATTAGTGCTCCAATGCATATGTAAATGAATGGACCCAGGATTACCCTTGTGTAAATACCTTTCCTGGGTCTTTTTCTGCTGTTGTAACTGGTGTAGGCTTCGTAAGGAACTTCACCCTGAGGGTTTCAAACATCTGCCTCAAACATACTGGATGCTGGCAAGATTCCAGCATTCAGTACAGTAGAACAGTGTAAGTGTGGCCCACAAAAGTGTTCCAGGCCTGGGTCAGGAACAGAAAACTCTACTCCAGGGAAATTGACACTATAACGGAAGTCCATTTCTCCCTTATACAGATGCTGTAGCTGAAACTGGCCTGGATGGTCACCAATAATATTTAAAATGCCTGACCCTGGGAATTCCAATGGGGTCAGGCTCTCAGGTCACTGGTGGGTGTAATTCACACCCTGCTACTGTGATGGTGGTGGAACAGGATTGTTGAGTTTATTTGGTAAGCAGCTGAGCTGTACAGTGCAGGAAGGTTAGGGTTTGATCCTCAGTCTGTGCCAAGTTCACTGATGTCAGCTGGGGCAGTGATCAGGTTGTTACAATTGTCTTCAGTGGTTGAGCTAGCTAGGAGTAGATATCAACCAAGGCTATTGTTAATGATAGCTAATGTCAGGCCATCAGGTGAGGGCAACAACAGGCTCGGTTATGAACTCTCCTACAGTTGAGCAGCCTGCTGCTGTACACTCATTGTCAGGGCTCACATGATAAGGATGACTCCTTGGGCATTCTGCTCTTGTGTGCCCTTACTGTGTTGAAGACATCGTGTAGATGTATCTGAGAATGATTCGACACTTTCAGGAGATGAGGAAAAAGATTGGAGGCGAAGTTTAAAAATAGTGAAAGATATAGGGATCGAAAATTGGTCCTGCTGTTTTTGAGGCGGTGTCACTGTCTGAATGGAGATTTTACCGCCAGGCGGCAGTTGCCGCCAACAACAGCGAGATTCAGTTTTGCGGTCTGAAAAGGGAATTGCAGCGTTAAATCAGACGTTGCACACTACTCTGGAGGCGGTAATGTGGCGGTAAGTGGGGTGGCAACATCCAGGCAGCAATCATCATTTGTAACTACTCCACAGACATACTGGATTCAATTGAGGCGGTGATTAAGGCTGTCTCGTGCGAATATTCGCTTCCTACGCACTCACTCACAGGGTGAAGATGGCAGATGCAGCAGCAGCAGCTCGCCAGTGCGCTCATCGCTTCTCGGACGCTGCCGTCGATGCACTGCTTGATGACCTGGAGAGGTGTCGAGAATTACTGAGGACGGAGGCTGGAAGGAGGCCACAGCCCCAAACATTTCGAAGGCTCTGATGGGAAGTCGCTGAAATAGTATCAGCGAGTGGCACGGTGCCCAGACAGAGACGCAATGTCGCAAGAAGTGGAACGACATGACTCGGTTGTGATGGTGGGTATATTTTACATTAACCTGAGTATGCCATACTCTGAGCTCAATGTGCAGTCTCTCCTCAATGTGAATGTGTATGACCCATGCTCTATGTGGATGAGGCCAGATACAAGGTTCACATTTGCAGCCTCACCCACTCCAAGAGCCTGCAGGTGTTGTGGAGACCCACCCCATATCTTGTAACCTACTCAATTTTCATATGTGTCTGGAAGACACTATCCTCACAGTAACTGCTAGGTCCTCACCCCCCTCATTCAAGCATTGCCACAAGTACTCGCAGCTAATGGAAGTTACATCGATCTTTAAAAACTTTCATACACTAACATGTTCTGAACTACGTAAGGCACTTCGGACAGACGGATAGAAGGGCACTAACTCTGATGTTTCCTTAATCTTGCAGGCCAAGCTTGCACAGATCAGAAGAGACCAGATGCAGACCAGAGGAGGGGACTCTGAGGTTTAACCCCAAACTCCTGTGGAGGAGCACATATTGGCTCTGATTGGTGCACATGTGGGTGCGGTGGCAGTGGGTCAGGCCGAGCCCCCTCTGGATAATGACGGTATGTTGAGTTCCTTTGCAGCCTTTAGCAGGCCGCTTAGCCCTGACACCACAATCATTCACCACTTTCCATGAGACTGACATTTCCCAGTCCTGGCCCCCTCCCCTGCAGGTAACCATTCTTCTCTGGCTTTGTGCTTTCAGATGATGACTCAGACGGTCAGGGGCCTCCATGTCAGCCTTCCACTGTAGGTGATGGTTCAGAGGAGGACACCTCCCTGAATGTCATGGAGGATCCAGCGGCCTCAGAGAGCGGGGCCAGTAGCTTTGTGGTGGAAGGCGTGGTCGGGGAGATGGTGATGGGTAATGCTCTGGGACCCAGTGGCCTGCAGCAATGCCACGAGGGAGTGGAAACCAGGGGCCAGCTCCCCAGAGGGTGAGTGCATGCCTGAGTGATGCTCAGCAGTACTCTGATGATGAGCCCAAATTAGAGAATGTCGCAAGACAATCATTGCGAATACACAGCGATCTGCTGGGTGCATTGTCAAGGGTGCCCGAGAGTCTCGATGCACTAGCTGCAAGTATGGAGGTGTCTGCTTCAACTGTCACACATGCCTCTCAGCAGCCCGTGGAGCCCATCCTTGGTCGATACCAATGGATGTTGGATGCTTCAAGTGAAATATTGGAATCCCAGACATGGTGGCATGGGCTATGGCTGACTTGGCAGTAGCCATTGAGCACCAGGCCGACGTAATGGTAGGCCTGCGGACTGTCATTTCGTCAGTGCATGGTGGCATCAATCAGCACTGTGGTGTGCTCCAGACGCAGAGCCAACTTGATGCCACGCAGGCACTGAGCGCTGCCATCGTGTCTGGGGCTCCATCAGTTCAACAGGGACCTAACACTGTCAAAGCAGGGCAGCAATCACCCAGATTGCTCCTGATGCTGAGGCTCTGCCCCGGGGAGTAGCAGCATGTTGGGCCTGTTAGAACATGATGTCCTCTCTCAGGACAACATCATTCCACCTTTGCCCCTGCCGCTCTCTGAAACCCATCCATCACAGAGTGCTGCTGCCCATGCTGAGGTGATGCAATCCGCAGTCGGCCTTTCCAAGGATTGAGGTGGTGGGGAATGTCCTGCTAGGCCATCAGCTGTGGCAGCGGCGCCAACAGAGTGACCTTCTACCAGCCTTGTTGCAGGCACTGAGACCCCATTGAGGAAGAGCAGTAGGCGTGGAAGGGGGGAGAAAGGAAGAGGTAGGAAAGCACTCAGAAAGTCCCGCTAAATAAGTATGTGCTAGTGGCCAGAGATGGTGACCTTGCTCAAATATGAACATGTAAATAGTTGCACTTGGAAGAGCCAATAAAGAATTTTGTGATAGTGGCCAGAGATGCTGTCCTTGTTCGAATATTAACTATTTTTGTTAAATAACAATATTAATGTAAATAGTTGCATGTGGATGTGGGTGAGAATGTTTCAAGGGGTCTGGTTTCAATTATTGTTTGCTGTGGATGATGGCATCCTTTAATGCTTCTTTACAGCACACTATGATTTTTGTTGTAAATAAAAATGATTTTAATTTGTCACAACCTTGTCTTGCCATTTCTATACACAGAGGCTTGGAGGGTGGGGTGCGATGTCTTCAACAGATCACCAGGTGAATAGGCCGGCCATTCAGCACATCTTGCGTCTTTCAGTGGAATCAATGGGCGATGAGTCTCTGACGAGCAGCCCTTGCAGCCGCAACAGTGTCAGGCTTCCTCCTCCTTGGCTGAAGCTCCTCACAGAAACATAGAAAATAGGTGCAGGAGTAGGCCATTCGGCCCTTTGAGCCTGCACCATCATTCAATAAGATCATGGCTGATCATTCGCCTCAGTACCCCTTTCCTGCTTTCTCTCCATACCCCTTGATCCCTTTAGCCGTAAGGGCCATATCTAACTCCCTCTTGAATATATCCAATGAACTGGCATCAACAACTCTCTGCAGTAGGGAATTCCACAGGTTAACAACTCTCTGAGTGAAGAAGTTTCTCCTTATCTCAGTCCTAAATGGCTTACCCCTTATCCTTAGACTATGTCCTCTGGTTCTGGACTTCCCCAACATCGGGAACATTCTTTCTGCATCTAACCTGTCCAGTCCCGTCAGAATTTTATATATTTCTATGAGATCCCCTCTCATCTTTCTAAACTGCAGTGAATACAGGTCCAGTCGATCCAGTCTCTCCTCATATGTCAGTCCTTCCATCCCGGGAATCAGTTTGGTGAACCTTTGCTGCACTCCCTCAATAGCAAGAATGTCCTTCCTCAGATTAGGAGACCAAAACTGAACACAATATTCCAGGTGAGGCCTCACTAAGGCGCTGTACAACTGCAGTACGACCTCCCTGCTCCTATATTCAAACCCCCTAGATATGAAGGCCAACATACCATTTGCCTTCTTCACCGCCTGCTTTACCTGCATGCCAACCTTCAATGACTGATGTACCATGACATCCAGGTGTCATTGCACCTCCCCTTTTCCTAATCTGCCGCCATTCAGATAATATTCTGCCTTCGTGTTTTTGCCACCAAAGTGGATAACCTCACATTTATCCACATTATACTGCATCTGCCACTCATTTGCCCACTCACCTAACCTGTCCAAATCACCCTGCAGCCTTTTAGCGTCCTCCTCACAGCTCACACCGCCACCCAACTTAGTGTCATCTGCAAACTTGGAGATATTACACTCAATTCCCTCATCCAAATCATTAATATATATTGTAAATAGCTGGGGTCCCAGCACTGAACCCTGCGGCACCCCACTAGTCACTGCCTGCCATTCTGAAAAGGACCCGTTTATCCCGACTCTCTGCTTCCTGTCTGCCAACCAATTCTCTATCCACGCCAGTACATTGCCCCCAATACCATGTGCTTTGATTTTGCACACCAATCTCTTGTGTGGGACCTTGTCAAAGGCCTTTTGAAAGTCCAAATACACCACATCCACTGGTTCTCCCTTGTCCACTCTACCAGTTAAATCCTCACAAAATTCTAGAAGATTTGTCAAGCAGGATTTCCCCTTCATAAATCCATGCTGACTTGGACCGATCCCATCACTGTTTTCCAAATGTGCTGCTATTTCATCTTTAATAATTGATTCCAATATTTTCCCCACTACTGTCGTCGCCATCCTCCTGAGGTGGATCATCCATCCCTGCTGGCAATGGCTGGCCCTGGTGATGGCCATGTTGTGCAGCATGCAGCACACAACGGTGAAGATGGAAACTCTTACCAGGTGAGTACTGGAATGCCCTTCCAGAACGGTCAAGGCAGCGGAAACGCTTCAGAACCCCGATAATTTGCTCTATAATGGTCCTGGTTGTGATATGGCTGGTGTTGTAGCGCTGCTCGGCATCGTGACGGCATCGTGGCAGCTGCCAGGATAGCATGCATTGACAGCGAGGATCATCTGCCTGTGATCGCAGACCAGCTAAACTTTGAGGGAGTGGTAGCCCTTTCGATTGCGAAACTCCTCTCCATAGTGAGGCGGGGCCCGCAATGCCACATGTGTACAATCAATGTACCCCTGAACCATGGGGAAGCACGCTATCCTGGCGAAGCCATGGGAGCACTCATCCTTGATCTTATTGAATGGCGGAGCAGGCTCAAGGGGCCAAATGGCCTACTCCTGCTCCTAGTTCTTATGTCCTTACCTTGCCTCTGCTTGTACATCCTGAATTTTATGTAGTCCATGCATCTGCTGTGGAGAGCATCGGTCACCTGGCGAATGCAGCAATGTATTGCAAACTACGAGATATTACATATGTCGCCTGTCATGTATTCAACCAGCATTGTAACCCATGTATAAACTGATCTAAGTTGTACACCGTGAGAACACTGACCACTAGGTGGGAGACACTCCTAACCTGGACCTTCAGGTATAAAAGGGGAAGCTCCACCCACCTTCATCACTTGAGTGCTAAGGAATAAAGGACAGGTCACAGACTGACCTTCTCTCAAGCATGGGCCTCTTGTGCATTTATACTGTGTAGTAAGGACGTATCAATGGCGACAAGAAACTTGGATTTAAACCACGCGAGCATGGCCACTAGCAGAACAGACGAGAGGTAATGTGTTAAGGAATGGTTGGGACAGAGATTCAACATTGTTAAAGCAGCACACAGTTCTCCAGGCAGACAAGGGCAGTCAGGCCTCCCCCAACATGTAGTCGAACCCAGAGGGGGAGTTCGACAGAGACAATGGCAAGCTGAACAGCGATTCACGCCATTGCAAGGGACAATGCGGCCAGTAATGGGGCCATCAACACCTGTTAATGGTGCACTCAAGGACAATAACAAGGGCAGTCAGGGACGATCGACTGGCAAGGGACCTTTTGTTTCAAACCGCAACTCATGCTGGAGGCATGGAGGCATACATTCAGCCGGAGTTTGCAGAGATGAGCAAAATACCTGCAGAAATTGCAGAAATGGACACTGGGGGAAATCGCTGAAAGCTGAAGTTCAGCGAGTTCATGTGGAGCACGTATACAGTTCATACACCAGGACGCCACCGATAATGATGAAAGTGCTCCTCAATGACATCCCAGTATCAATGGAGTTAGACACGGGTGCCAGCCAGTCCCTGATGGGTATCAAACAGTTCGAAAATTTGTGGGTATCCAAGGCCAGGAGGCCAAAATTATCGCCGATTGACGCACAGCTACGGACTTACACAAAGCAGATCATTCCAGTGCTGGGCAGCGCCACGGTAGTCGTGACCCACAAAGATTCGGAGAACAGGTTGCCACTCTGGATTGTCCCAGGGGACGGTCCCGCACTACTGGGGAGGAGTTGGCTTGCTGTCATGAACTGGAAATGGGGCGATGTCAATGCAATTTCCTCTGTGGAGCGAGTATCATGCTCACAGGTCCTGGACAAATTTGACTCATTATTTCAACCCGGCATTGGCACTTTCATGGGGGCCAAGGTAGTGATTCACATAAACCCGGACGCCAGACCAGTACACCACAAGGCCAGAGTGGTGCCGTACGTGATGCGGGAAAAGATAGAAGGCGAATTGGACCGCCTGTTGAGGGAAGGCATCATCTCGCCAGTCGAATTCAGTGACTGGGCGAGCCCGATTGTGCCGGTGCTCAAGGCGGATGTGTCAGTCAGGATATGTGGCGATTACAAGGCCACCATCAATCGGGTGTCACTCCAAGACCAGTACCCGCTCCCGAGAGCGGAGGACCTCTTTGCGACGCTATCCGGTGGCAAACTTTTAAAAAAATTGGATTGTTTGAGTACAACAGATGTCCGTTCGAGATTCGCTCGGCCGCCACGATCTTCCAACGAAATATGGAAAGCCTCCTCAAGTCGATTCCAGGGACGGTGGTTTTTCAGGACGACATCCTCATTACGGGTTACGATACTGAAGAACATCTCTACAACCTGGAGGAGGTGCTACGCAGACTGGACCAGGTAGGTCTGCGACTGAAAAAGGCGAAGTACATCTTCCTAGCTCCAGAGGTAGAATTCCTGGGGATGAGGGTAGCAGCAGACGGGATCAGCCCTACTGCATCCAAGACGGAAGCGATCCAGAGAGCACCCAGACCCCGTAACACGACGGAGCTGCGTTCGTTCCTGGGGCTCCTGAACTATTTTGGTAACTTTCTTCCCAAATTGAGCACGCTGCAAGAGCCGCTACACGTGCTCCTACGCAAAGGTCGCGAATGGGTCTGGGGGGACAGCCAGGAAAGGGCTTTTAATAGAGCACACAATTTGTTATGTTCCAACAATCTGTTAACGCTATATGACCCATGTAAAAAACTTGTGTTAACGTGCGATGCGTCGTCCTATGGTGTCGGGTGTGTGTTGCAGCATGTCAATGCCAAGGGTCAGTTACAGCCGGTAGCTTATGCCTCCAGGAGTCTGTCCCAGGCAGAAAGGGGCTACGGGATGGTAGAAAAGGAGGCGCTCGCATGTGTATATGCGGTAAAGAAAATGCACCAGTAACTTTTTGGCAGGAAATTTGAGCTGGAGACAGATCACAAACCCCTAACGTCCCTTTTGGCCAACAACAAGGCCATAAATGCAAATGCATCGGCCCGCATACAGAGGTGGGCACTCACGTTAGCTGCCTATGACTACACAATTCGGCACAGACCGGACACCGAAAACTGCGCCGATGCACTCAGCAGGCTCCCACTAGCCACCACTGAGGGGGCTACCGAGCATGGTGCTGAGATGGTCATGGCTGTTGAAGCTTTCGGAAGCGAAGGCTCACCCGTGACAGCCCGTCAGATTAAAGTCTGGACAAATAGAGACCCGCAACTGTCTTTTTAGTCAAGAAATGTGTCCTGAATGGGGACTGGGCAGCCATGTACAGGGCATGCCCTGAGAAATTTAAACCATTTCACAGGCGCAAGGATGAACTCTCGATTCAGGCCGATTGCCTACTGTGGGGAAACCGCGTCGTCATGCCCCAGATGGGCAGAGAGGTGTTCATCAGAGAACTCCACAATGGGCACCCGGGCATTGTCACGATGAAGGCAATTGCCAGGTCACACGTTTGGTGGCCAGGGATAGACGCAGATCTGGAACTTTGTGTTCGCAGGTGCAACACGTGTGCCCAGCTGGGCCATGTGCCCAGGGAAGCCCCCCTTAGCCCCTGGCCATGGCCCGCCAAGCCTTGGTCACGCATCCATGTGGACTACGCAGGTCCTTTCATGGGGAAAATGTTTTTGGTTGTAGTAGACGCCTACTCCAAATGCATCGAGTGTGACATTTTAAATTCAAGCACATCCTCTGCCACGGTAGAAAGTCTACGGGCAATGTTCGCTGCCCATGGTCTACCGGACATCTTGGTCAGCGACAATGGCCCATGCTTCACAAGCACTGAATTCCAGGACTTCATGGCAGGCAATGGAATTAACCATGTCAGAACGGCATCGTTCAAGCCGGCCTCAAACGGCCAGGCAGAACGAGCAGTGCAGATAATCAAACAGGGGATGCTCAGATTCCAAGGGGGTTCCCTACAAACCCGCTTATCACGCCTCCTGTTGGCCTATAGATCCCGACCACACTCGCTCACAGGGGTTCCACCCGCAGAGCTACTAATGAAAAGGACGCTCAAAACCCGATTATCCCTTATGCACCCCACCATGAAAGAAATTGTCGAGAGCAGGCGCCAGTCACAATATCACTACCATGACAGGAATGCGAGGGTGTGATGTATTGATGTAAATGATCCTGTTTTTGTCCTCAACTACGCTGCAGGGCCCAAATGGCTCGCAGGCACTGTGGTTGCCAAAGAGGGAAATAGGATTCTGGTAGTTAAACTTACCAATGGACAAATCTGCCGCAAACATGTGGATCAAACAAAAAGGAGGTTCAGCAACCCCATAGAAGAAGCAGAGGAAGAACACGATATAGAGTTCACTCCACCACAGGTGACCGAACACCAGAACCAAAGGGAGGAGAGCCCAGTCACTGTGGGCAGTCCGGACAGGCCTGAGGCACTGCAAACAGCAGACACTCAGGCCAGCGCCCAACAACCGGAGCCCCAACTCAGGCGCTCTACAAGGGAGCGTAAACCACCAGAGAGACTCAACCTGTGATCCCAATAAGACTTTGGGGGGGGAGGAGGTGATGTCATGTATTCAACCAGCATTGTAACCCATGTATAAACTGACCTAAGTTGTACACTGTGAGAACACTGACCACTAGGTGGGAGACACTCCTAACCTGGACCTTCAGGTATAAAAGGGGAAGCTCCACCCACCTTCATCACTTGAGTGCTAAGGAATAAAGGACAGGTCACAGACTGACCTTCTCTCAAGCATGGGCCTCGTGTGCATTTATACTGTGTAGTAAGGACGTATCATCGCCTATAGGAGACTGGAAGGAGCCGGTAGCATGGTAGTTGAGTGCTACTGTCACTTTCACTGCTACTGACAGCGAGGTCCTGGTGCTGATGTCAGCTTCGAGCTATGTCTTCAGGAGGTGGCAGAGCTCCGTGACCATCTTCTTGCGGAACCGCAGCCTTCTCATGCATTGCTCCTTGGACATATCAAGGTAAGAATAATACACACGGTAAAGCCTACATCTCCCCGAGGTTTGGGGCCTCTCCTCTGGTGTGCACCCATATTGGCCTGAAGCTGTCTCTGTAGCTGGGACTTTGAAGTCTTTACTGCAGGACGACGTGGTGTGCCATCACTGCCCCCATTAAGTTGCAGAAGGTAGCCGCGATATGCTAGTCACCAATGGATGCGACCTGAAACCCAGCAATGTGATAGTTGTGAAGCTGAGAAGTCACAGCATGGCAACACTACGGAGAGAATGCAGCACTGACCGTGACCTCTGTGGCCCGGCTGCAACTCCCTTTAAATACCATACCCAGAATCTTTACCTCAACTTGTGAATGCCAACTTTTTGTGGCGTGTTCCCTGCCAACCGATAAGTGAGGCGGCAAAAGTGAATTTGGCGAGACTGGCGCCAAGGAGGCACAGTACGTGTACTAATGTCAGCATTTCCACGGCGATAGTTGACGTGGCGACAAATCTTTACGCCCCGCCGCCCACCCGTTACGCCCATTGCCCACTCTACCAGGCGGTATCCGCTAGCAACTGAATTTCAACCCCATAATATAATCCATCAGTCATTATGCCGATCTGCATTTGCGATGCCTGCCTCCAACTTATTTAGCATGGTTTAAAATGCAAGGTAAGAACAATAAGAGTACTATATAAAGAAAACTGGAACAGAGCACAGTTCTGTTTTCTGGTGCTTCTATTACCAACAATTGACTGTGACTTTCATTATCACCCAAGCTTGGCGAGCCTATGATGGGAAATTTCTCTCAGTCACTGCTAATGGCCGACAGAGTTCCAGCCTAGATCTCTTCAGAGCTGAAAAGAAGAACAGAGCTGGAAAAGACCTCTAATGCTAATGAAAGTGCGTCTCAGACACTTTTGCTTTCTAATTGCTTCATGATTAATCATAAATAGTTTATTTGAGTTACTGATATTTATTTTATTAGAGGCATTTACACAAAGTGAGATACTGTGTTTAACAATAAGATGGACTGTATGATAGTTTAATAAGATATAAGATTATTGGACAAAGAAAATCAAAATCTCGACCATGTATTTTAAACTGTGATGATGAGCACATAAATTCTGTGATTTGTTTTATATGATACAAGTAGTATGTAAAAAACAAAACAACTCTATAGCCTTGAAATTATGCTGTGCAAACATTTGAGTACCGATATTTAATGTTTTTGTTTATAATTCCTTTGCCTCCTATCTTAACATAGCCCTTAACCTGTTTATTCTAAATTGGTTAGCTTCCATTAAACCACCTTTATAAATACATCAACTGATGCCACATCTATGGTCGCCTGAGGAAGTGCATTTCACATTGTGTGAAGATTTTTTTCTCTGGATTCACTTTTAACAGACTTGCTCTGAAATTTGAGTTCATTTTTGCACCTATAGCCTTCAATTCTCTTCCCATTGAGATATTTACTCAGCTCTTTATTTTTCAAAGGCCCAGAAATTGCGGTCGGAGGCTTCATGCGTGCGGATACCTCCCACCACAAAAATTTCTACGAAAGTATCTGGTGGTCCCAAAGGTTTGGAGACTTGCGGTCCTGGCCCTCTATGCGAAGGCCTTCATAGGGGCACACGTATCCCACTGCTAGGATTGTAAGGGTTTTGTACACATCACTGGGATCAAGTGGGCTGGCCCAACCTATCAGAGTAGGGGTATCCTCATTCATTCTTATGTGAGTTCCGTATATATGGAATCACCATTAGTATGAATGGGAATACCCCAAAAATACAGCAACACTGAAAATAACTTTAAAAAACCCATCACATATTTCAAATTAATAAAAATGGAATTTAATTATTTAAAACAAAAATTAATTAAAATGTTTTTTTTACATATTTTAAAAGGTCTAAAAATAAACTTACTTTATTCTAAATGTTTAAATTATTTTTTTAAATGTATTTTTCTGCACTTTCAAAGTCTTACGCTGATCAGTTGTAAGAATTTGAAGGACACTCGCTGGGCAGGAGTTGGGCAAATAGCCCAACTCTCTGTCTGCAGAGGCCGGTTAGTTTCAGATGCGAGCCAGGTTTAAGCGCATGCACTTCGCATGCCTAAACCCGGAACTTGTAGGGACCCCATGGGCACGTGCGCACATCGTATGTACCCGTGGGGAGCGTGATTTCAGGCCCACTGTATTTCTTTATGGTGTTCTAGTATAATTGGTCATTACACTGATGCAAACAAAGGTGCAGTTTCAAGCTTTCACCACTTGGTTGGGCTATTGCCCATTAGTTTTATCTGAATACCGTTAAAGAAGTACAGAACCGCATTCCAAATTAAAATCTCATCTGAAGCAATTATAGAAAAGCACCTCATTACATCTAATTGTGTTTCTAAATAGCTGTTAGTGATTATTTAAAACTCACCATGCAGTGATTGGTTCTTAATTGGAGAAGACATTTCTGCATCGTTTCTGAAGCTGGGTGCTGAATCATGATGGTCCTGATTTTCCTCTCCTCCTGTGCCTGGGCCCAAGTGCTAGTTTGTGGGCCAGAAGTGCACTCCACCTGGGAGCACATGAACTCAGATGACTGTACATTGAGTCGGCATGAACTGGATTTCTTCTCTGACGGTTGTAAATCTGTGGAATTCTCTGCCCCAGAGAACTGTGGAGGCTGGGTCGTTGAATATATTTGAGGCGGAGATAGATTTATGAGCAATAATGGGGAGCAGGCAGGGAAGTCGAGCTGAGTGCATGATCAGATCAGCCACGATCTTATTGAATGGCAGAGCAGGCTCGAGGGGTCAAATGGTCTACTCCTGCTCCCATTTCTTATGTTCTTATGGATGCACAGAGCACCTGTGAATAGGCACTTACCTATTGGGGGAGAGCAAGTTCTCAGGCACCTGCAGGCCTTGAAGGCACCAAATCAGCTAGGTGACCACTGCTAGGAAGGGAATGCACAGTGGGAGCAAACACTAGGATCAGGGACTTTATCTTTGTTTGTAATAAATTATATTGTCACTGTAGGTACAGTGTATAGGCAGATTTTTGTTTGTGAGGCTCCTGTTTCAAAACTGTTATGTTCCTGGACATAATTAGGCTTTTCTTGACAATGTTGGGCATGAGCTTTATTGCAGTGGACTAGGAAGATGGCAGAATGAATAGAAATGGGAAAGATTCTTGGTGCTCAGGAGAATGTAGAGGAAGAAGACTTGCATTTACACAGCACCTTTCACCACCACCAGATGCCCCAAAGCACTTTACAGCCAAGGAAATACTTTTTGAAGTGTAGTCACTGTTGTATTGTAGGATACGCAGAAGCCACAAACAGCAATGTGATAATGACCAGATAATCTGTTTTAGTTATGTTGATTGAGGGATAAATACTGGCCAGGACACCGGGGATAACTCTCCACTTCTTTGAAATGGGATCTTTTATGTCCACCAGACAGAACAGACAGGGCCTTGGTTTAACCTCTCATCCAAAAGATGACACCTCCAAGAGTGCAGCATTCCCTCAGTACTGCACTGGAGTATCAGCCTAGATTTTTGTGCTCAAGTCTCTAGAGTGGGACTTTGAACCTACAACCTTCTGGCTCAGAGGTGAGAGTGCTACCCACTGAGCCATGGCTGACACAATGTATCCTCTATCAAGGTCTGACAAATGGTCATCAAATAGTGGTCTTCACCCTCTTCTACCTCCTTAGAAAGATCCTTTAGCTCTGCTTCTGATGTCTTTTGTGCTGTTCCTTTAAGTCCATGCCCCGCTCAGTGGTTATTCTGTGTAAGATGCAGCACACACTGATGATCCTGGAGACGTTGGCAGGTTGGTCAGGTGGAGACATGGTCTTCATTTAACTTGTTTTCTGCAGGTATTTTTGGATGGTCACGAGCCACAGCAACAGCTGTCATCCCTTATCACCCAAGCTGTGTCAGCTGTGGCTCAGTGGGTAGCACTCTGGCCTTCTGAGTCAGAAGGTTGTGGGTTCAAGTCCCATTTGAGCTGACTAGGCTGACACTCCAGTACAGTGCTGAGGGGGTGCTGCACTGTTGGAGATGTTCAATCAACCCTCTGAGGTGGATGTAAAAAATCCCATGGCACTATTTTGAAGAAGAGCAGGGGAGTTATCCTGGCCAATATTTATCTCTCAATCAACATAACAAAAAAATAGATTATCTGGTTATTATCACATTGCTGTTTGTGGGAGCTTGCTTGTGCGCAAATTGGCTGTTAGAACAGTGACTACACTCCAAAAGTACTTAATTGGCTGTTAAGTGCTTTGAGACATCCAGTGATTGTGAAAGACGCTATATAAATGCAAATCTTTCTTTTCTTTCAAGAGCCAACCCTTCAGGCGCTGGTCAGAAGAGAATAGCGGGGTAACAGTCAACCGTCTCAATACAAAGGCAGCTTGTATGCAGCTAGAGAGTCTGGAATTCATTTGTATGCTCTTTTACTGGTGGTCGCACACAAGCTGGATATCCAGTGAGTGGAAGCCATTACAATTCATTTATGGGGTGCTCCTCACCAGCGGTCCCCTGGAAACTCATCCCCCAGCCCCACACCATGGCAAAATCAATTCAAGGTTGTTACTTTGACTGTGATTGGTAACATCATGTTACCCCTGGAGTGCAGCTCTAAGTCTTCTTGCAGCTCACATACTACCACCTGGCTGAAGTTCTGTGAGAGCGATAAATTCTGCTGATACACAAGAACGTAAAAAATAGGACAGGAGTAAGTCGTTTGGCCCCTCGAGCCTGCTCCGTCATTCAATAAGATCATGGCTGATCTGATCTTGGCCTCAACTCCACTTCCCTGCCCGCTCCCCGCAACCCTTTACTCCCCTGTGCTTAAAAAAAATCTGTCTATCTCCATCTTAAATATATTCAATGACCCAGCCTCCACAGTTCTCTGGGGTAAAGAATTCCAAAGATTCATGACCATCTGAGAGAAGAAATTCCTCCTCATCTCTGTTTTAAATGAGTGACCCTTTATTCTGAAACTATGCCCCATAATTCTAGATTCCCCCATGAGGGGAAACATCCTCTCTGCATCCACCCTGTCAAACCCCCTCAGAATCTTATATGTTTCAATAAAATCACCTCTCATTCTTCTAAACTCCCAATGAGTATAGGTCCAACCTGCTCAACCTTTCCTCATAAGTCAACCCCTTCATCTCAGGAATCAACCTTGTGAACCTTCTCTGAATAGCCTCCAATGCAAGTATATCCCTCCTTAAATAAGGAGACCAAAACTGTACGCAGTACTCCTGGTGTGGTCTCACCAATGCCCTGTACAGTTGTAGCAAGACTTCCCTACTTTTATACTCCATCCCTCTTGCAATAAAGGCCATTATTTCATTTGCCGGCCTAATCACTTGCTGTAGCTGCATGCTAACTTTTTGTGTTTCATGTACAAGGACCCCCAGATCCCTCTGTATGCAGTATTTTGCAATCTCTCCCCATTTAAATAATAAATTGCATTTTTATTCTTCCTACCAAAGTGGATAACCTCACATTTTCCCACATTATACTCAATCTGCCAAATTTTTGCCTACTCACTTAACCTATCTATATCCCTTTGCAGATTCTTTGTGTCCTCCTCACAATTTGCTTTCCCTTCTATCTTTGTATCATCAGAAAATTTGGCTACAGTACACTCGGTCCATTCATCCAAGTCATTAATATAGATTGTAAATAGTTGAGGCCCCAGCACTGATCCCTGTGACACCTCACTAGTTACAGTTTGCCAACCTGAAAATGACCCATTTATTCCGACTCTCTGTTTTCTGTTAGTTAGCCAATCCTCTATCCATGCTAATATATTACCCCCAAACCTGTGATAGGGTAAAGGTGGGTAGATGTCCTCCTCCTCCTGTGATATCTCATCTTTCTGGCTCCCAAACTGGTCCTGATTATAGTCCTCCTCATGCACTTGATATAATAGAATCACAAATGACACTCCCATTCTGCTGCCGAGGACATTGGACTCCCACAGCTCCCACACCAAAAAATGTGGAATACATTTTGTCCCTACTGTTGGAGAAAACTTCACTAAATTTGTTCCAAGTATGGTCCCAAAAGTGAAAGAAATTATTGCTGCCAATTTCCTTCAAATGGAGCTGGCACTGAGTTGCAGCGTTTCCTTCGTCAGAGCCACTTTATATGGGGGCTGCTGCACTCAGTGTGCGACCAGCAGAAACAGATGAACACTGGTCTCAGGCATTTATGTCATTTGACTTTGATTATAATCTCAGTTAAATAAGAGCACTTCTTTGTGGTGTAGTGTAATAACATGAGCAGGTAGCGCAAATGAAGATAGGAACTTTGCAAGGCGTGTAGCAGGAGTGGAAGAAAGTGATTTGATGAGGGGCACCAAACGTAATGGGAAGGGAGCTGTTGGGCAGGCCAGAAACAGCTGAAGTGTTCTGATTGGTGGAGGGCCAGAAGAGAGACAGTCGGGAATTTGAGAGTGAATTGTGGGGTATAATAGTATAGAAATTATGGTACTGGAGGTACCTAGAGGTTGTGAGTTCAAATCTCACCATGCCAGGTTATGAAATTGAATTTATTTGTAATTTATGGAATAGCACCAGAACAATGATCACAAAAGCTTGTAAAAATGTAACTGTAAATATAAGTGCCTACAGTCCCACACTAAATGCTGCCTTTCCACTCCCATCCACACCCCAATTGTAAATATAACAAAGATTATGAGGAATCTGATGGAGAGTTTTTCCCCAAGGTTAGGGGACAATGGGGTTGGAGGTAGTAAGGAAGACAAGAATTGGTCACAGGTAAGGTGACTAATAATTGAGACCTGAAAGTAAAACTGAAGCCAAAGGGGATCGGGGAATCGTTCCAATAATTGGAGTTAAACCTGGCACAAAGGAAGATGGTTGCAATTGTTGGATGTCAACCCCAATATATTGCTGTAAGAGTTCCTCAGGGCAGCATCCCAGACCCAACTATCTTCAGCTGCTTCATCAATGACCTTCCCTCCATCATAAGACCAGAAGTAGGGATGTTTGCTAATGATTGCACAATGTTCAACTCCATTCGCAATTCCTCAGATAATGAAGCAGTCCGTGCCTGCATGCAGCAAGACCTGGATAACATCTAGGCTTGGGCTGATGTGGTAATTAATATTTGCGCCACATAAGTTCTCGGCAATGACCATCTAGAGTGAGTCTAATCGCCTCCCCTTGACATTTAATGCCATTATCATCGAATCCTCCATCATTAACAGCCTGGGGGGTCACCATTGACCGAAAACTCAACTGGAATATCCATATAAATCAGAGACTGAGTATTATGTGGTGAGTGGCTTACCTGACTTCCCCAAGCTTCTCCACCATCTGCAAGTCAGGAGTGTGATGGAATATTCTCTACTTGCCTGGATGGGTGCAACTGCAACACCACTCAAGAATACTGTATGCAATTTTGGGCCGCCCATTATAGAAAAGACATTGAAGTCTGAAAGAGCGCACATTGATTCAACAAGATGCTGTCAGGGATGGGAAGCTATAATTCAGAGGAGACACGAGCTATTGGGACTATTTTCATCGGAGCAGAGAAGGCCGAGAGGAGACTTAATAGAGGTTTTAAAAATAATTATGAAGGTTTTTGATAGCGTGAATAAGAAGGGTATTTCCTCTAGTTGGTAAGTTAGTGACAAGAGGGCATCAATTTAAAATTATCAGTAAGAGTGAAGAAAGAGGTTAGAATAAATTCCTTTACACAGAGAGCTGTCAGTGCATAGAATGCTACAGGGAACAGTTATATAGGAACTCAGAGCAGGAGTAGGCCACATGGCTCCTTGAGCCTGCTCCGCCATTCAATATGATCATGGTTGAACTTCTACCTCAACTCCACTTTCCCGCCCCATCCCCATATTCCTTGATTCCCTTAGTGCCGAAAAATCTATCGATCTCAGTCTTGAATATACTCATCGACTGAGCACCCACGCCCTCTGAGTGAAGACATTTCTCTTCACCTCAGTCCTAAATGGCCGACCCATTATCCTTAGACTATGACCCCTAGTTCTAGACGCTCCAGCCAGGGGAAACATACTCGCTGCATCTACCCTGTCAATGTTTCAATTAGGTCACCTCTCATTCTTCTAAACTCCAGAGAGTACAGGCCCAATATACTCAATCTCTCCTCATAAGATAGCATCTTATCCCATGAATCAATCTAGTGAACCTTTGTTGCACCCCTTCTAAGGCAAATATATCCTTCTTCACCAAAGCACTATATAATTGTAGGAAGACTTCCTTACTCTTACACTCCAACCCCCTTGCAATAAAGGCTAACATACCATTTGCCTTCCTAATTGATTGCTGTACCTGCATGTTAACTTTCTGTGATTCATGTACAAGGACACCCAAATCCCTCTGAATAACAACATTTAATAGTCTCTCACCTTCTAAAAAAAATTCTGCTTTTCAATTCTTCTTGCCAAAGTGGATAATTTGCACATTTAACCACATTATACTCCATCTGCCACCTTCTTGCTCAATCACTTAACTTGTCTCTATCTCTTTGCAGCCTCTTTGTGTTCTCCTTACTGCTTACTTTCCCACCTAGCTTTGTAAAGGCAACAAACTTGGATACATTACACTTGATCTCTTCATCTAAGTCATTGATATAGATTGTAAATAGCTGAGGCCCAAGCACTGATCCTTGCAGCACTATACTTGTTACACCCTGCCATCCCAAAAATGACTCATTTATTCCTACTCTCTGTTTTCTGTCCGTTTATCAATCCTCAATCCGTGCGAATATATTACTCCCAATCCCATGAGCCCTAATCTTGTGTAACAGTAATTATTACACCATACACTAGTATAGTACTTATACACTAGTATACACAGTACGCAAGTTGAAGCTTAAATAATTATTTTTTAGGGGAAAATTGAATAAATATTCGAAGCAGAGGAAGCAACAAGACAACAGGGAATGAGTGGAATTAGTTTTGAATTGTTCTACTAATGGACCAAATGTTCTATGTTGTAAATATTTATGGCTCCATGGTTCTAAGCTAAACTTGCAAGTTTCTATGACTGGAAATGTGCTCAGAGCTGCTCCCACCGTACCTTTACCAGAAGTGCATAAACGGGCTTTCCACCATAAGATTTGGCAAAATTACAGTGACAAGAGTAGAAGCAGCTCCAAGGATCAGCCGTATGGCCTAATCCTGCTCCTATTTCTTATGTTCTTATGAAATGTTCGGCCTATATAATTGAAATGCTGATGAATTGCATTACTATAAAATACCACCAGATGGCAGTCAAACTCCAGACTTCGGTTCGGTTCTGCCTCATCAGACTTAGATTATTTGTTGGGATGTGTGATAAATCACATGAATGCTGCAATTGCATGGCATTCAAATCATTCAAAAAGGCACAGAGGTCCTTCAAACTGTGGAAACTGTAACTCAACAACTTAATTTTTGTATTTTAAGTAATGTTTAATCAAACCTCGGAGTATAACTGTGAAGGCTATAGTGCTTTACAGAAAACCAGTTTTTCTTGTTGAAATGGTTGATGACTTTCTTCAAACATGCAGTTGGTGTTGAAGATATTGCAAGGTGGGTCGAGACGCAATCATTCTAAATGTTGTGCATTTTGGTATGTTCCATCCCTTCTGTAGAAACATCATGTAATTAGACAAAATAGTGTAGATTTCAGTCACTAAAGCTGAATTATATCACAAATAAACTTACAAGCATAGATTTTATGATCAGCTGCCAGCCAGCACTGAAAATGATGTGTGAGAATTGTACCTGTGCAGTACCCAGTGCCAGGCCTGCACAAAGGAGGCTCCAGTCATGCAAAATGTCTGCCATTGGTAGCTGCTCTATTGAGGAGTGAGAAATTGTGGAATGCTGCAGGACTTATGTTTAGATGTTGCTTTCTGAAATTTAGAAGTAAGTAAGCTTGTGTGAAAAAACAATGTCTGAAAGGAATTGAGGAGGCGTAAAAATGGCCCTCTTCTCTGATGGGACCATAGGGATGCTCTTGCTATCTCTGGTAAATTGCAGCCTCTGCAGGCACTGTAGGCTATGAGGGAAGTGATGGGTGAGTGCAGAGTGCTCGTGGTGCTGCCTAACCTGCCCGGCAATCCTTTTGTTGGTCCTTCATCTGTTCCTCCAAAAAGAAGATTTCCGCAGAGAAACTCATTGTGGAGCGACTGAACTATCAAAAAAAGGCAGCAGCAACACTACAACAACCACAAAGTCTCCTGAAAACCTTAGTGACAACAGAGAAAGAACAAAAAAATCCCAATATAAACGGTGCAGTAATAGCCTGAATATTATTCAGTAAATCTTCACACTTGGTTCTTTAAATGAGCTTTTGTCTACATCTGTCCCTAGCAGCTCAGGATGCCCATTTTATGTGATGCATGCATGAATGTAGGGTAATTGTGTACGTGTTATAGCAATGTACTTTTTCCATTAAATTGAGCACCTGAAATGTCTGTGATGCACAAAATGAGCAGATGTGACGGATCTCTGCTCCATTTTCCGATCAGTGATACCCATCATGCCCACAAATCTGCCATTGCTGATTGGAAAATCTAACAGCGGAGTCTGCAGAGTTTTAAAACTTGGGGTTAAGGAGTTTAAAAGTATATTTTTTGTGTAAAGATAAAATTATTGCATCTGAAACTTAGAATGAGTTTAATAAAATGTGAATAAATTGACAAAAGTCCTGGAATTCATTTCACCATTTTCAATGTCAGCCAAAGAGTGCAATAAATACTACCGCATAATAGAACTCTATCTTAAACGCCAAATAAAATCATTTTATACTATTCAGGACAAGTTGTGTTATCTTTACAAGTGCATGCAAGAATTCTGTGAATGGTATTTGTCATGTGCTGTGAGACCTATATGGTGAGTTAGTTGGCTTATTGCACACCTGCTAGATTGATGTATCAGATGCTGCACCTAATGAAGTTATGTGTTCGGTGGGGCCAAAAAACATTCACACACAATTGTGCTTTTCATATAATTTTTCTGATAAAATGTTATTTCTTACAGACAATTAAAAAAAACTACTTATAAATCATGTTAAGATACAATTATAGTCAATAAGCTGAAGAGTACATCTGTTAGTGTACAAACAGGTTCTGACAGGAATTTCTTCATGTTTCATATTCATTTTCCTTCTTTTGTTTAAGAAGCAGTATGGTATCCACCCTAAACTAATTGTGCATTTCCTTTGGCCATGAATTCAATTTGTGCCATTGACACAGAGAGAGGGAGGCGCTGGATTGAAGTTGAAGCACAAGACAGCAGGTCACTCGCCCACCCCTCTGTGCTGGGAATTGCAGATGTGTAGAAGAGTGCAAGTGGGATAGAGAGAAATTTATCGAAAAGGTAAAATAGGCTGACCCTTCACTAAATGTCTGTGACGTGGTTTCCTCAGGATGGTAGGTGCAGTAAAATGGTGGTGAGAAGGGAGGGGTTTGTCAGCTGATATGGTGATTAATTTCATTGTTGTTGTTGGACTTGCTGTATGTAAATTATTAGCTGCATCTATTGCCCCATCTATAAAATCCAAAATGCTATGAGCCATTTTTATGGCTTGTTCTCCCTGCACTTACATTTTCAGGAAAATATATATTTAAACCTCTAGGTCTCTTTACAAATCTATACCTTTCAATGACAGAGGTTGGGGTGATCTTGGACCTGGCCTGGAGGCGGCGTAGATTAAACAGCTTCCCACTGGTTCTGTAGTTTAGTTCCTCTCCAGCGGGGAGCTTGTTGATTGTGAGGTGGAGCCTGGCGGCGAGGAAGATTGAGAGGAGGGTTGGAGCGATGACGCAGCCCTGTTTGACCCCGGTCTGGACATGGATTGGGTCTGTAATGGAACCGCTGGTAAGGATCACGGCCTGCATGTCATCGTGAAGCAGGCGAAGGATGTTGACAAATTTTTGGGGGCATGCAAAATGGAGGAGGACGCTCCATAGACCCTCATGGTTGACAGTGTCAAAGGCCTTTGTAAGATCGAAAAAGGCCATGTATAAGGGCTGGCGCTGCTCCCTGCATTTTTCCTGCAACTGACGCGCTGCAAAGATCATGTCTGTTGTGCCCCGTAGGGGACGAAATCCGCATTCTGATTCCAGGCGGAGCTCCTCGGCCACAGGGAGAAGACGATTGAGAACTCAAGCGACAACTTTCCCAGTGGCTGATAGCAGGGAGATTCCCCTGTAGTTGCCGCAGTCGGACTTGTCCCCTTTTAAAAAAATGGTCACAATCACTGCATCTCTCAGATCTCCCGGCATGCTCTCCTCCGTCCAGATGAGAGAGATGAGGTCATGTATCCGCGCCAACAGCGCCTCTCCGCCATACTTTAGCGCCTCAGCAGGGATTCCATCCGGACCCGTAGCCTTGTTATTCTTGAGCTGTTTCATGGCTTTGCCTACCTCGTGCAACGTTGGAGTTTCACTGAGGTGGTGGCGGGTCGCATGCTGTGGGATGGAGTCAAGCACACTCGTGTCAAAGGCAGAGTCTCGATTGAGGAGATCTTCAAAGTGCTCCTTCCATAAAGCCCTGACAGCCTCGGTGTCCTTGATGAGTGTTTCCCCGTTCTTGGCCAGGAGTGGGGTGGGGTCTTGGGAATTTGGACCATAGGTGGCCTTGACTGCAGCGAAGAATCCTCGTATATCGTGGCTGTCGGCCAGTTGTTGTATCTCCTGTGCTTTCTCCATCCACCACCTGTTCGTTAGGTCCCGGGTTTTTTGTTGGACCTGAGCCTTGAGCCGTCTGTAACGTTGTTTTGCATCTCCCAAGTTGGGTTGTTGCTTGAGGCTCAGAAATGCTTTGCGCTTGCGATCTATTAGATCTTCGATCTCCTGATCATTTTCATCAAACAGTCCTGATGTTTTCTGGTTGAGTGATCAAGTGTATGCACATTCAGAGGCTGAACTCCAGGATATAGTCAATGTATTCACTAAGGCATATGAAAACATGGGCCTTACGCTTAACATCTGTAAGACAAAGGTCCTCCACCAGCCTGTCACCACCGCACAGCACTGCCCTCCAATCATCAAGATCCACGGCGTGGCCCTGGACAACGTGGACCATTTTCCACATCTCGGGAGCCTCTTATCAACAAAGGCAGACATTGATGCAGAGATTCTACATCGCCTCCAGTGTGCCAGTGCAGCCTTCGGCCGCCTGCGGAAAAGAGTGTTTGAAGACCAGGCCCTCAAATCTACCACCAAGCTCATGGTCTACAGGGCTGTAGTAATACTAGGCCTCCTGTATGGATCTGAGGCATGGACGGTGTATAGAAGGCACCTCAAGTCACTGGAGATATATCACCAACGATGTCTCCGCAAGATCCTGCAAATCTCCTGGGAGGACAGGTGCACCAACATCACTGTCCTTGACCAAGCTAACATCCTCAGTATTGAAGCACTGACCACACTTGATCAGCTTCGCTGGGCAGGCCACATAGTTCGCAAGCCAGATACTAGACTCCCTAAGCAAATGCTTTATGCAGAGCTCCTTCATGGTAAACGAGCCAAAGGAGGACAGCGAAAACGTTATAAGGACACCCTATAAGCCTCCCTGGTAAAGTGCGACATCACCACTGACACCTGGGAGACCCTGGCTGAAGATCGCCCGAGGTGGAGAAAGTACATCCGGGAGGGCGTTGAGCTCTTCAAATCTCAACGCAAAGAGCATGAAGAGGCCAAGCGCAGGCAGCGGAAGGAGCGCGCGGCAAACCAGCCCCACCGAACCCCTTCCATCGACGAATGTCTGTCCCACCTGTAACAGGGTCTGTGGCTCTCATATCAGACTGTTCAGCCATCAAAGAATTCACTTTGGGAGTGGAAGGAAGTCCTCCTCGATTCTGAGGGACTGCCTATGATGATACCTTTCAGCATCATTCCATTGAGTGTATATTCCCATTCCTTGTTTCTCCTCCTAGAATGTATTAACTCACACTTCTCCACATTGACTTGCATCTGCCACCTGTCTGCCCATTCTGCTAACCTACCGGCAACATTTTTTACAGTCCTCTTCATTTTTTGACGTTTGTGTCCTCAGCAAATTTGAATATTGTGCTTCCTGTGTCCAAGTTCAAAACATCTATAAATACCGAGAACAGTACAGACTCTTGACGAGAAAAATTGGCCTCCTTTGCGTTCCTGTTATCGTCCCGGATGTAACGTTTGCTTCCGCCCCCTGCAGCATCGCTGGGCATCAACAACGGCAGCTGCAGGAGGCATTGTCACCTTGGCTGGCCGGTTGGGGAGTGCTAATTAAAGGCAGCGGTGGTCAGGTAGGCCAAAATTTAATAATGTCCCCAGTGTGGTGTAGTTTACCTTTTTTCAAGCCCGTGATTGATCAGCCCTGCACTCTTTTACAGTGCTTGGGCTGATCTGCGCGTATCGTAGGTGCCGTCTGTTGTGTATGTATACTTGTACTTACTCTGTACAGCCACCAGAGGGCTCATCCCCTGGAGTCCCAAGAGATCCCATAATCCCTTGGGAGCATGGGTATTTAAGGAGGCTTCACAGGTTGGAGAGGCACTCTGGAGACCTGCAATAAAAGACTATGGTCACACTTTACTTTGAGTTCACAGTGTTCAGTCTGACTCTTTCTCCATACACAACAACTGATGACGAGATACAGATAGCGAACACAAAGATGCAGAGAACAGTGGACATCCTGGAGAAATTCTCGGAGGGAGATGATTGGGAAACTTTTGTGGAGCGACTCAACCAATAGTTCGTGGCCAATGAGCTAGATGGGGTAGAGAGCGCTGCCAAACAAAGTACGATCCTCCTCACCGTCTGTGGGGCACCAACGTATGGCCTCATGAAGAATCTGCTCATTCCAGCGAAACCCACAGAGAAATCGTACGACGATTTGTGCACACTGTCCGAGAGCATTTGAACCAGAAGGAAAGCGTTCTGATGGCGAGGTACCGGTTCTACACCTACAAAAGTGTCTGAAGGCCAGGAAGTGGCAAGTTATATCGCTGAGCTAAGACGCCTTGCAGAACATTGCGAATTTGAAGGACATTTTTTTGGTACTTGGCATTGGCCACGAAACCATACTTCGCAAACTTTTGACTGTAGAAACCGCAACCTTGAATGAGGCCATAGCGATAACCCAGGTGTTCATTGTCACCAGTGACAATACGAAGCAAATCTCTCAGCACACAAGTGCTGCTACAAGTACTGTGAACAAAGTGATGTTGTTTTCGAATCGTAATGTATAGGGCAGGTCACACAGATCTGCAGCTACACGTCCGCAGATGTCTCAGAGTCCACCGTCAAGGGTGATGAATGCAAGGCCAATAACACCTTGTTGGCGCTGCGGGGGTGATCATAATTTCCATTCATGCCGATTCAAAGAGTACGTTTTCAGGGCTGTGGAACAATGGGACACCTCCAAGAAGTATGCAGGCGAGCTGCAAAGCCGGTTAAACCTGCAAACCACCATGTTGCAGAGGAGGACAGATCAAAGGAGGATCACGACGAAACAGAGCCTCAGATCGAGGAGGCAGAGGTACATGGGGTGCACACATTCACCACGAATAGTCCCCCGATAATGCTGAATGTTGAACTAAATGGACTCCCGGTGTCAATGGAGCTGGACACGGGTGTGAGCCAGTCCATCATGGGCAAAAAGACTTTTGAAAGGTTATGGTGCAACAAGGCCTAAGGCCAGTCTTAACTCCAGTTCGCACGAAACTAAGAACTTACACAAAAGAACTGATTCCTGTAATCGGCAGTGCTACCATAAAGGTCTCCTATGATGGAACGGTGCACAAGCTACCACTCTGGGTGGTACCGGGCGATGGTCCCACGCTCCTCGGCAGGAGCTGGCTGGGAAAGATACCCTGGAACGGGACGACGTTTGAGCGCTATCGCCCGCTGACGACACTTCGTGTGCCCAGGTCTTAAACAAATTTCCTTCGCTGTTCGAACCAGGCACCGGGAAATTCCAAGGAGAAAAATTACAGAACCACCTAATTCCGGGGTCGCGACCCATCCATCACAAGGCGAGAGCAGTACCGTACATGATGAGAGGAAGGGTAGAGATCGAGCTAGACCGGCTGCAAAGAGAGGGCATCATTTCCCCGATCGAGTTCAACGAGTGGGCCAGTCCTATAGTCCCAGTCCTCAAGGGAGATGACACCGTCAGAATCTGTGGCAATTACAAAGTAACTATCAATCGTTTCTCCCTGCAGGACCAGTACCCACTACCAAAGGCCGATGACCTCTTTGCAACGCTGGCGGGTGGAAAGACATTCATGAAGCTGGATCTGACTTCAGCCTATATGATGCAGGAACTGGAGGAATCATCGAAGGCCCTCATCTGCATCAACACGCAGAAAGGTATTTTTGTTTATAACAGATGCCCGTTTGGAATCCGATCGGCGGCGGCAATATTCCAAAGAAACATGGAAAGTTTACTGAAGTCGGTCCCGCACACCGCGGTCTTCCAGGACGACATCTTGGTCACAGGTCAGGACATAGTCGAGCATCTGCAGAACCTGGAGGAGGTTCTTAGTCAACTCAACCACGTGGGGCTCAGGTTAAAACGCTCGAAGTGCATTTTCCTGGCACCTGAAGTGGAGTTCCTGGGAAGGAGGATTGCGGCGGACGGCATCAGACCCACCAACGCGAAGACGGAGGCAATTGAGAACGCACCGAGGCCACAGAATGTGACGGAGCTGTGGTCGTTTCTGGGACTCCTGAACTACTTTGGTAACTTCTTACCGGATCTCAGCACACTGCTAGAACCACTGCATGTCTTATTACGAAAAGGGGACGAATGGGTTTGGGGCAAAAGCCAAGAAAATGCCTTGTAAAAGCGAGAAAATTGTTATGCTCAAACAAATTGCTTGTGTTGTATAATCCATGTAAGCGTTTGGTACGAGCATGTGATGCATCGTCATATGGCGTCGGGTGTGTATTGCAACAAGCTAATGATTTCAGGAAACTGCAACTGGTTGCTTATGCATCCAGGAGTCTGTCTAAGGCTGAGAGAGCCTACAGCATGATTGAGAAAGAAGTGTTAGCGTGTGTCTATGAGGTAAAGAAAATGCATCAATTCCTGTTTTGGGCTAAAATTCGAATTGGAAACTGACCATGAGCCACTTATAGCCGTGTTTTCCGAGAGTAAAGGGATAAATACCAACACATCGGCCCGCATCCAAAGATGGGCGCTCACATTGTCCGCATACAACTACACCATTCGCCACAGGCCAGACACAGAAAACTGCACCGAAGCTCTCAGTAGGCTGCCATTGCCCACTATGGGGGTGGAAATGGCGCAGCCCACAGATCTAGCCACGGTTATGGAAGCATTTGAGAGTGAGCAATCAGCTGCCACTGCCCGGCAGATCAAAACCGGGACAAGCCAGGACCCCTTATTATCTCTAGTCAAAGGCTGTGTGCTTCACGGGAGCTGGTCCAGTGTCCCAGTGGAAATGCAGGAAGGGATAAAGCCATTCCAGCGGTGTAAAGATGAAATATCTATACAGGCAGACTGCCTTCTGTGGGGCAATCGAGTAGTGGTCCCCAAGAAGGGCAGAGACACCGTCATCAATGACCTCCACAGTACCCACCCAGGCACCCCAATGATGAAAGCGATAGCCAGATCCCACGTGTGGTGGCCCGGTATCGATGCGGACTTAGAGTCCTGCGTTCAAAGATGTAATACATGCTTGCAGTTAAGCAATGTACCCAGGGAGGCGTTTAAATCAGCGTCCAATGGTCAGGCAGAGAGAGCAGTGCAAACCATCAAGCAAGGCTCACTACAGACTCGCCTATCCCGAGTCCTGCTTAGCTACCGCACGAGACCCCACTCACTCACTGGGCTCCCACCTGCTGAACTGCTCATGAAAAGAGCACTTCAGACAAGGCTCTCGTTAGTTCACCCTGATCTACATGAACAGGTAGAGAGCAGGCGGCTTCAACAAAGTACAAATCATGATAACGCAAATGTGTCATGTGAGATTGAAATCAATGATCCTGTATTTGTATTAAATTATGGATAAGGTCCCAAGTGGCTTCCCGGCACTATTGTGGCCAAAGAAGGGAGCAGGGTGTTTTGGGTCAAACTTTCAAATGGACTCATTCACCGGAAACACTTGGACCATATCAAACTCAGATTCATGGACTATCCTGAGCAACCCATCTTAGACCCTACCTTTTTTGATCCCTCAGCGTACACACCAGTGGCAACCGACACCACGGTTGACCACAAAGCAGAACCCATCATCCACAGCAGCCTAGCATTGCCCAACACACCAGTCAGCCCAGCAAGGCCAGCTGCACAGCAGCCCAGCGAGGGCCCAACAAATGATTCACCAACACCAGCTTTCACACCGAGACGATCAACCAGGGCAAGAAGAGCCGCAGATCGACTCACATTGTAAATAGTTACACCATTGGCTTTGTGGGGGGGGGGGAGAGTGTTGTTATATATGCGGACTTGTATTTACTCTGTACAGCCACCAGAGGGCTCATCTCCTGGAGTCTCAAGGGATCCCATAACCCTTGGGAGCACAGGTATTTAAGGAGGTTTCACAGGTTGGAGAGGCACTCTGGAGACCTGCAACAAAAGACTAAGGTCACACTTTACTTTGAGCTCACAGTGTTCAGTCTGACTCTTTCTCCATGCACAACACCATCGATGACCATTCCCAGCATTAGCCTTCACGGACCACAGCACATTGGCTGTTCCCTTTATGGGAGGGAAGGAGCCTGTAAAACCAGCAGCGCTGCATGGAACATTGTGCAGCACTCTGCTGCTACCTCCCCTTTCGCTCCCTTTCGTGCTCTAATGGTAGTGGTGGCGCTTGATTTAGCACTCCACTTTCCTCTTGGAGCGCTCACCCGAAAGTTCCCATTTTGTATCACCCGGCAATAGCTTTGCGCTCCCACAAAAATTATCGCCCCAAGCAGGGCGCTACGCAATTTCTAGCCTTTGGGGTATCCCACTTCCAACTCTTCTCCAGTCCAAGCAACACCCACTCACCCTAACTCATTATTTCCTTTCTGTCAATCAATGTTATGTCTATGTTCCCACATTTCCTCTTATAACGCATGCCTAAAGTTTTATGACAAGCCTCTTGTGAGACATTTTGAAAATTCATATTTAACACATTTACCACCTTTTTAGCTAATCAGTTGGTTATTTCTTTCAACAAAATCTTATTACTTTTTTTCTTTATAAATCCATGCTAGCTGTCCTTACATTTTGATTAAAGAGTTTGGACTGGTTGATCTATAGTTACCCAGTTTATCCTTCTTGCTCTTCTTTAACAGAAAGGGTGGATTTTTACTGTTAATTCATATGTTTTTTGTGGTGTTGGTTGAGAGAGGGATGCTAGCCAGGACAATTCCCTGCCTTGCCATGGGATATTTTATATACACCTGAATAGGCAGGTGTGAACTTAGTTTAAAGTCTCATTTGAAAGACAACAGCTCCGACAATGCAGCACTGCCTCAATACTGCACTGAAGTGCCAGCCTGGATTATATGCTGAAGTCCTGGAATGGCTTTTCAGCCCACAAGCTTGTGATGCCGAGAGTGCTGCAAACTGAGTCAAACTGACACTTCATTCTTTAGCATGTTTTCACTTCTAGATTTTTTTCATGCCTATTTATTCATTACCAGTTTTGTCCTGAGTAATATTGATTTGTGTGTAAATAATCAAACCTGAAGGAAAAGGCAATATTACTCTATTTCTATTTCTCCAAAGGAGGATGTTTCACACCCCAGTATCACTGACCCAACTTCTCATGTTTGTTCTGTGACTGTTTTGCTACATTTATCGTTGATCTGTATTTCTTAATACGGCCAATGTCTTATGAACTTGAATTATAAAGTGAAGACATTATGAAAGTTTGTGCTGATGCAGACTTAAACCTGAAGTGTCTGTGGAGTATCCTCCTGCAGAGAAACAGGACTTTCTGTGGTGAATAATATTCCATTTGATCCTATTTCTGTCCAAGGCAATCACAGATCACTCATTATTTTGCTGTGACTGGATAATATGATCTTCCTTATTGATAAAATGGTATTGCGTTATATAGATGTAGAAACGGGTATATGTCACACACTTAATTCCTACTTTAATTTGATTAATTTTTGATGTTCATTTAAACTGTAAAATTTACACAGATACAAACCAACTGTAAATAGCATGAATCCAGAAAGATTCCTGATTATTTCCTGTACACAAACGTGCGGTTTAAGTTCCAATGACTGATTCAGCAGCATGAATAACCTCATTTTGTTTTACTGTCGGGATGTCTTCTAACTGCATCAAGTGACTCATTCATATCATATCTGATTATGATTTTGTAAAGCTGGAACACCCTTTAGTGATCCTCACTTTGATCCCATTCCTTGAGACTGGAAACTAGTTTCCAAGAGCTAAATCCGTTTGCCTAGATTTTCATATTGAGAGGACAACTCCTGCAGGATGGGAGTTCCAGCTCTGACCCCCGAATGATTTTCCAACTTTGGAGTCAGGAGGCGGGTTCCTTGGGTTTCTCGCTGAAATCTAGGTGGGATTGCAGAGGGAGATCTCAGAGGCCAGAACACAATGAGAGTAAACAGGTACAGCGAGGCCTCAGAGCCCAGACCACAGATAGAATTTTGATCGGGTGAATAATGAAAGACTATTTCCTCTGGTTGGTGAGTCAGTGATGAGAGCTCATCAATTTAAAATTGTCAGTAAGAGAATGAGGAGCGAGGTTAGGAGAAATGTATTTACTCGGGTAGTTGGTCTAATTGATCTAATTGCCCCCAAAAGAAGAACATTTGAAATCTTGTCACAAGAGCAATTCCATGGCACAGTGTACTTAGGTTTTCAAAATGTATTCCCACATCTCCACATATGAAGCCTATAGAAAGATTGAGGCCTAGAATTTCGATTAGCACGGAAAATTGCCGGTGCCACCGTGGGCCAAGGTTAACGGCCGCCCGCCAAAAGAGTTCAGGCAGCATCGGTATTTTGGTGCTGCCTGCTGATTTACATGAGTGGAGCACAGAATCTCTTGTACATCGCGGTCTTTCTGGCGGTAACCTGAACAGGAGGCCGAAAGTCGCGACTAAAGGATTGGCGCGGCATTCTCGGGCAATGTGCTGTTTGGGATAATTTGGTGAGGGCTCCTGAATTTTGCTGGGTCAGGAGGTATCAAGTAGGATTGGAGTATTGTATGTTTGTGGCATATTAGGAGGCATTTGTTTGTCCACAACTCTTACTTTCTTGGATATTTGTCTGGGTCTTGTGTGGGGTCCATAAATGAGTGCCAGACTGCCTGGCACTTCCACCTTCGCTGGCTGCCATAGCTCCACAGATCTTTCACCCAGCTGGTTGCTGTGTAGAGTTGTTTGTGCTCCACCACGGTGCTGGAGGAGGATACGGATGCACCATCTTGAAGCTCGCAGTGACAGTGCACCAGACTGCATATCACAGAGGGGATTCACTCCCTGGTAAGTGGGTCTTAAAGCACAGGCTCAGCTCTGGAGGGACTGTGAGTGGAAACACCACATAAAGCCTGTGGCATAGATGTCATTAAACCATTGCATGATAAATAATTGAAATACAGTTTAAAAAAAGGGAACATGAACCTCTTGGTCAGGAGTTTACAGGTGTAAATGGTGTAGAAGAGTGTTCAATTACATGTTTAACAACAACAGACTTTTGAAGAACACTTGGTGAGAATATGGTGTTAAGCCTTTTAAAAACAGACTTCCAAACTTTGCATCTTATTTTATCAGTTCCTAAACTAGAAAACCCAATGTATAAAATTTAAAGAAATACAGCTTTGATTTTTTTCTTAGATTATTACAACTGTAGTACAGTATAATTTATTTTAAAAGTATTTACCTCCTGTAATGTTTGACTCATTGGAAGCAGTTTTCACTCCAATTACACAGTCTGAGCTCTCCATAGTTACCAGTTCTCTCAGCAGCTGTTTACTGTATGGGTTATACCTCACTGCCGCTTTCTCCCAGTTCTACACGCTGTCAATGACTACACGCAGGGGTGTGCTTTGGAGAGGGTGGTACGAGGAGCGGCGAGTTCCAAATGGATGAGCATGTGTCAATTCGACGTTGCACGCTGATTGACGTCATGCTCTTGGTAATTAAAATGTGAGGTATTACATTTTGGTAGGAAGAATAGGGCGGTCACTTATTACTTGGAGGGTGCAAGTCTAGGTGGGGTAGAGGAAAAAAGGGATCTCGGAGTACAAATACACAAATCACTAAAAGTTGCGACACACGTTAGCAAGGCCATAAAAAAAGCAAACCCCCAAACACGGGTTTATTTCTAGAGGTATGGATTTGAAAAGTAGGGAAGTTATGCTAAACCTGTATCGAATCTTGGTTAGACCACACAGTTCTGGTCGCCATATTATAAAAAGGATACAGTCACTGGAGAGGGTGCAGAGAAGATTTATAAGGATGATACCAGAAATGCGAGGGCATACATATCAGGAAAGGATGAACAGGCTGGGTCTCTTTTCTCTTGAAAAAAGAAGGCTGAGGGATGACCTAATAGAGGTCTTTAAAATTATGAAAGGTTTTAATAAAGCGGATACAGAGAGAATGTTTCCACTTTTGGGGAAGAACATAACTGGAAGCCATCAATATAAGAGTCATCAAGAAATCCAATAGGGAATTCAGAAGAAACCTCTTTAGCCAAAGAGTGGTGAGAATGTGGAACTCACTACCACAGGGAATGGTTGAAGCAAATAGTATAGATGCATTTAAGGGTAGGCCAGGCAAGTATATAAGGGAGAAGGGAATTGAGGGTATACATATCTATACATAGATTTAGATGAGGAAAGACGGGAGGAGGCTCGAGTGGTGCATAAACGTGGCGTGGACTGGTTGGGCCGAATGGCCTGTTTCTGTGTAGAATATCCTATGTAATTCTATTTAAAATACTTGCGGCAAGCGCAGGCAATGGCAGCTGCATTCCGCAACGGAAATGAGCAGAAGTGAGGTAGCCGCCATTTTCTACAAAACCGGCCTTAACGGCGAGCGTTAAAGCATTGAATTTCTAGGCCTGAGGATCATGAAATGAATGGTGAATTGGATTGAAAATTGCCTTGACAACAGAACGCAAATGATAATGAATGGAAAATGCTCTGGTGAGGGGTAGTAATAATAGAGTTCCACGAAGAGTCTGTTGTGGGTCTGCTACGGTTTGTAATATTCCCCAGATGATACAAAGGAGAACAGTTCTTGAAATATTATATAATTTGCTGATGACAAGAAGCTGCCAAGTGAGACATAGAGGCCGAAATTCAGGGTCTCAAAGAGACCCGTTAATGCCCGTTTGCGGCGGCCATTCCTAAAAATTGAATAGGGTCAACAGGGTCAAAAATCAGGTCGAGGATTTTTCGGCCTGGACCCCATCCTGCCCGAATGAAAACAATAAAAAAGCAATAAAAATACTTACCCATCGATATTCAGATCCATCCGTCGATCCCCGCCGCGTGGTGCCCCCGGCAGGTTTTTCTTCCGGTGTACCATCTCCGCACTGAGTGTGGCCTGACAGTGCAGCCACCCTTAAAGGGGAGGGCCCACTGCCGCGGCTGCAATGGAAATATTTTTGCCGGCCGACTTGCCGATCGGCTGGCAAAATACTGCCCCAGGGTTTGGCTGGACCACCAATGGGCAGCCTAGCACCCTCTCTTGGGTGCCAGGCCACTGGCCCGGCAAAACCATCCCTGGTGGCCCAGTGGCCAAAGTTTAAAAAATGATAGATTCTCTCCCCTTTCATCATCATCATAGGCAGTCCCTCGAAATTGAGGAAGACCTGCTTCCACTCTTAAAGTGAGTTCTCAGGTGACTGAACAGTCCAATACGGGAACTACAGTCTCTGTCACAGGTGGGACAGACAGTCTTTGAAGGAAAGGGTGGGTGGGTAGTCTGGTTTACCGCACGCTCCTTCCGCTGCCTGCGCTTATTTTCTGCATGCTCTTGGCGACAAGTCTCGAGGCGCTCAGCGCCCTCCCGGATGCTCTTCCTCCACTTAGGTGGTCTTTGGCCAGGGATTCCCAGGTGTCGGTGGCGATGTTGCATTTTATCAAGGAGGCTTTGAGGGTGTCCTTTAACGGAGCGGAGAGAGCGTGGTCCCGAGCAACCCATTTTCAGCCAGTCAGCCTGGTTTTGAATCTAAGGCCTGCACCATTATGATCCATTGGCTGTAGGACTTTGAAAAAATTTCCAAGTATTGAAAATGAACGTACTTACCGTACCAGGAGTTTCAGCGGTAAGTACCAGGTAAAAACTCATAGCTTTCTGGTGCACCTGCATTTCGACCCCATAAAGTAGAGATTATAACATTCTAAAGTATCTGTACCAATTAAATGGAAGAAATAAGAAATGACAGATGAATCTTTATGTAGATAAATGTAAGGTTATGCACATTAGAGCAAGAAATGCATATACAATGAAGCTGCATCTGAAACTCCTGGGGGTCTGCTCCACTCGTGCAAGTGCAGTGTAGCAATCTGCCCACACCAGTAACCACAAGCCCTGTCCCAAATTACAGGAATGGAATTATTTGCACTGTTGGGGTGGGAGCATTGTGCCTGCAAGGGCATTTGAGCGTTGCACACCATGAACCACAGGCTGGAATATCGGAGCAACGCCATCACCCGCCACTGACGGCCGAAGGAAAATATCCTCTTCTAGTCTTCTGCTCCCAATGGAGCAAGCGGGCATGTTGGAGAAAGTAATAACTCGTCGCCAGGATCGACAATCTTTCCATAGTAAAGGTTTGGGGCCTCTTCCCATCCTCAGTGTCAGCTCTCAGATGGCAAATGGGTACAAAGAGCAGAATTCCTGTGATAGCTGGGAACTCTCCCTGATGTGCTCCCTTGATGTAGAATGGGAGAGGGGATTGGGTGGGCAGAAGATCCGCTTATGCAACCTCCCATGCTGGATATTAAGGAGCTACTGCAAATGGGGTAGAATCCCAATGTAACTGGGTTTAGCCATAAATTTATGCCTCCCCTTGGACAGATGAAAATTAAACCATTCTGCCCTCCCGGAGTATAAGAATTTCGGGACCTCCATCGCAAAAGTGGAAAAGTGTCTCATTCACTGAAAGTATATAATCAATGCAATGTTATTTAACAGCACAACTAATTAAGCATTAAAATGCATCTTAAGGCCATTTGAGAGTAAGCTTAAAAAAATACTCTAACCTTATTATGTTATTGGTGAGGCCACATTTTGAACATTTGAATATTGTGTACGTATTTTGGCCAGTATTAGGGGCTAGAGTTTCCACTTTTGTGCAGATCACCCAAAAATGGCTGTTATTTCCAGCTTGGGCGGTAAATATGGGTTTTGAGCTCGCTGGATTATCGCCCATTTTCAAAACCCTAACTTTCCATTTTTTTAAATGGGCGTTACCGCGAGCGATCTGAAATAGGTGTTAGTGTAAAATTTTCTTGACCTTCTGCCACAAAGTGTCCATAACAATAGCATGGCAACCGTTTGCCGCGTTTCCGGAGGTCAGGGGGTCATCATTACATGCGCAGAATAGGAGACAGAGAGAGAGGGAGCAGAGAGCAGTGGGTGTGGTGTGTATTGTTTGGCTGTTTTGGGAGGTAGGAGCAAGATTTTCGACCAGCAGAAAGAATTCTGAGCAAAAATTAAGCTGTTCCCACCGAGATATTTGCGGAAATTTGGTTGTTACAATGGAAGGGATGGAGGAGGCGACAGAGCACGCCGTGGAGACTGACGCTGGCAAGAGCTGAGGGGACAGGGAGTGGTGTTGCAAGTGGAGAACGCCTTGCTTTCTTAAAGGGTCTGCTCACACCACTTGCTCCCAGTCATGGGGGCTCTACTTGCAGTTTCCCTTGCGCTTGAGTATGACACAAGATGGAGCAGAGGCAGCGAAGAAGAAAACAAGATGCTTGCAGAGGGAGAAGGAGGAGGGGCAGGAGGGCTCTCAGTAGGAGGCCTTACTCACCTCAAGGAGCACTTCTCCTACTTGCACCTAAGCCAGGAGCAATGTATAAAGAGGCTCTGCTTTACTCAGGATGTGGTCACAGAACTGTCACCTCCTGTAAACAGACCTGCAGCCTTAGAGCAGGCAGTGATGGCTCTACCAGTGTCCCTCAAGGTCATCGTGTCCCTAAATTTTTTCATCACAGGATCTTTCCAGTCTGCAGCAGCCGACATAGCTAAGATCTTGCAGTTTGCAACTGGGAGGTCACAGAGGCTCTGTACTCCGGGAGAAGGACCTACATTGTCTTCTCTCTGAACAGAGAGAAGCTGGAGGAGCGCTCATGTAGCTTTGTCAGGATATCAGGCTTCCCCATGGTGCAGGGCACCATCGACTGCCCACACGGGGCTTTGCGGGCGCCGTATACCAATCCTGAGATGTTCCGTAACCGCAAAGGCTACCACTCACTTAATGTGCAATCATTATGAAACCTCGCCCAGCACATCATGATGGTGAATGCCCGCTATCCTGGCAGCTGTCATGATGCCTTTGTCCTGCACCAGTCCGGTGTGCCAACAATCTTCCAGCCATGATTTTGAAACTGCTTGGAGACAAGGGCTGCCCACTCTACACCTGGCTGATGACTCCCCTTCACAACCCCACAGTGGCCAGCACTCATATAATGACAGCAATGCTGCCAGAAGGAACATCATCGAGCAGACCATCGGGTTGCTGAAGCAGCTACCTTGACCACTCGGGTGGAGTCTTCCAGTACACGCTTGAACGGGTGTCCATTTTATGGTGGTCTGCTGCATGCTCCACAACTTGACCATTATGTGGGCGCAGCCCTTGCAATCACAGGTTCCAGGACCACCTCAGGAGATGGTGGAGGAAGGGAGGAGGCAGCCAGTAGATCCTCATTTCGGACGGGCTGACAATGATCAGAATCCAGTTGCAGTAAATGAAACTCCAGATCCCCATTGCTCACCACTTTCCCATCTTACCATCTCTCTGTCATGGAACATCACAGCATCCTCCTGGGTACAAAGCTGAAATGAGAGCCACCACAACACAAACATTTCAAACATAATTTCTAAATTTATCAAATGTAAATCAAAAGAACAAAGTCAAATAATCATTCTTGTGCATTCCCTTAGTGTTTGCATGTATCTTTTCCGACTCTAGTGCTCCTACAAAGTGCTCCTCCAGTGGCTGCAGCATGACTTATGTCATGTTTGTAACCACAATGTAACACCACTGGATTACTGTATACACTCAACCAAGATGCACACCTTGACCACAAGGGATGAACTTGTGGGAGACACTCCTTACCTGATCACACAGGTATAAAAAGGGACGTCCCACGCAGAGTCATCGTCTTTGGAGTCCTGTGAATAAAGAGTTAAGGTCACAGAGTGACCTTGTCCCCAGAATGTGCCTCGTGTGGTTTCATATTGTAGAGTAAGGACTTTACAGCTTTCAGTGGTGGAGACTTCAGATCGTCTTGCAGGATGACTGAATCCAAAACAGAGGCGATTCGACGAGCACCCAGGCCCTGCAACACATCGGAGCTGCGTTCATTCCTGGGACTTGAACTATTTCGGGAACTTTCTGCCGAACTTGAGCACGCTGTTGGAGCCGCTACACGTGCTCCTGTGTAAGGGTTGTGATTGATTTTGGGAGGACTGTCAGGAACGGGATTTTGATCGGGGGCGCGAAACCTACTTTGTTCAAACAAGTTGTTGACCCTGTATGACCCCTGAAAAAAATTGGTTCTGACATGTGATGCATCGTCCTATGGGGTTGGATGTGTGTTGCAGCAGGGCAATGCTGAGGGTCAACTGCAACCTGTGGCTTATGCCTCCAGGTCGCTCTCTCAAGCAGAACGGGGATATGGGATGGTCGAGAAGGAAGCGCTTGCTATGGTGTAAAAAAAATGCATCAGTACCTCTTTGGTAGGAAGTTTGAATTCGAGACGGACCACAAGCCATTAACATCCCTGTTGTCAGACAGCAAGGCTATCAATGCCAACGCATCAGCTCGCATATGGCGATGGGCTCTCACGCTGGCTGCTTATGACTACTCCATCCGGCACCGGCCCGGCACTGAAAATTGCGCTGATGCGCTCAGCAGGCTTCCACTGGCCACCACTGAGGGGGCAGCGGAGCAAAGCGCCGAGATGGTCATGGCTGTCGATGCCTTTGACAGTGCAGGCTCCCCCATGATAGCCCGCCAGATCAAAATCTGGACAAACAGAGATCCCCTCCTATCCCTGATTAAGAAATGTGTCCTGACTGGGGATTGGGCGCCCGCACACGGAGCATGCCCTGAGGAGGTCAGACCGTTCCACAGACGGATGGCTGAGTTCTCCGTCCAAGCCGACTGCCTATTATGGGGCAGCCGGGTCGTTATGCCCCAGAAGGGCAGGGAGGCATTCATCAGGGAACTCCACTGTGCTGATGAAGGCCATTGCCCGGTCACACGTTTGGTGACCTGGAATTGATTCAGACCTGGAACACTGTGTTCGCAGGTGCACGACGTGTGCCCAGCTGGGTAATGCCCCGAGGGAGGCCCCGCTCAGCCCGTGGCCCTGGCCCACCAGGCCATGGTCACGCATTCATGTTGACTATGCGGGCCCGTTCATGGGGAAGATGTTCCTTATTGTGGTAGATGCGTACTCGAAATGGATCAAGTGCATCATTCTGAATTCATGCACGTCATCCACCACCGTGGTAAGCCTACGTGCGATCTTTGCAACCCATGGCTTGCTGGACATCCTTGTTAGTGATAATGGCCCATGTTTCACAAGCTACGAATTCCGAGAGTTTATGTCGGGCAATGGCACCAACCACGTCAGGACTGCGCCGTTCAAGCTGGCCTCCAATGGCCAGGCGGAACGTGCGGTCCAAATCATTAAGCAAGGTATGCTCAGGATTCAAGGACCCTCCCTACAATGCCCCCTATCGCGTCTCCTGCTGGCCTATAGATCCCGACCGCACTCGCTCACGGGGGTCCCGCCCGCAGAGCTACTAATGAAAATGACACTCAAAACTCGGTTGTCCCTCATTCACCCAGTCCTGACCGACATAGTTGAGGGCAAGCGCAAGTCGCAAAACGAGTACCGTGACCGTAATGCGAGGGGGCGATGTATAGAAATAAAAGATCCTGTATTCGTCCTGAATCACGCCATGGGGCCCAAATGGCTTGAGGGCACTGTAATTGACAAAGAGGGGAATAGGGTCATCATGGTAAAACTCAACAATGGTCAAATATGGCGTAAGCATCTGGACCAAGTAAAAAAAAGGTTCAGCATCGACACAGAGGAATCTGAAGAAGACCATGAGATGGAGCTCACAACACCACCAGTGAACGAGCAACAAGAGCATTCAGAAGAATGCACAGTCCCTGAGGTCAGCCCGGACAGGCCGTAATCAGCACAGGTGACAGACACTCACGTCAGTGTCCAACAACCAGAGCCCCAACTGCGGCGCTCCACGAGGGAGCGTAGACCACCTGAAAGACTAAACCTATATTCCCAGTAAGACTTTGGGGGGTGGGGGGGTGGGGGAGGTGATGTCATGTATGTAACCACAATGTAACACCACTGTATTACTGTATACATTCAACCTAGATACACACCTTGACCACAAAGGGTGAACTTGTGGGAGACACTCCTTACCTGATCACACAGGTATAAAAAGGGAGGTCCCATGCAGGGTCATCGTCTTTGAATCCTGTGAATAAAGAGTTAAGGTCACAGAGTGACCTTGTCCCCAGAATGTGCCTCGTGTGGTTTCATATTGTAGAGTAAGGACTTTACAGCTTTCAGTGGTGGAGACTTCAGATCGTCTTGCAGGATGACCTCAAGCTGCTCTGGGCCTAGATAGCCCGGCTGTAGACTGCACCACCTCGGCATGGGCGGCAGCAGCCTGGGCTGGCTGGATGACAGGCAGCAGCAAGGGCACTGGCGGAGTGGTAGTGGCGGTAATAGGAAAGCTATCTTCCTCAGAAATGACAGCAGGTCCGTCTTTCACGGAGCCATGGGGCGGCGCCTCAGTATTCCTAGCCATCTGTTGGAGCACAGATTGCTGGACTGCTGTGACACCTTGCAAGCTCTTTTCCACTCTCATAAACCACGGCACGATGGCAGCATTCTGAGCTTCCACTGCAGCATTGAGATGGTTAGTCATTTCCACCTCTGCTGCAATGGAAGCTGCGACATCGCCCATCACCCGCAGCATCATGGCTGGGTCCACAAGATCTCTCATGGAGTTGCCCATCATTTCCATCCTGGAAATTACAGCCTCCAAGCTCCATTCAAAGCCCTGTGCAATGCTGGAGCCAGACTCCTCCACGCTCCTTGACACTGACAAGACACTGTCTGGTAGGCTTGCCATTACACCAAGCATTTCAGTGAGCATGCCCATCACCCTCCTTCTGAAGGCCGTGCCTTCAAGGTCAATGTCTTGTGCAGCAGAACACATGTGCAAACCCATCCTCCGGGGAACTGGCACCTGAGCTACCCTTTGCCCCTGGCCTGGCTGCAGTGGTATCTGAAAGGAAAAAGGCACAAGATTTGGGTTGTGGTGAGGAGGAGACAGGGAAAGCAAGATATCCATGCATACACCATCAGCAACTTGTAAGTGAGAAGAGATCTTGGGTTGAGGGGGAAGTGGGATGTGAGAAGAAGGAATAGGTATGAGCATAACGTCAGCAATGCTTTCAACTTCGGCGCTCGCCATGAACTCTGTGACTGCCCCTCCAATTATGTCGAGAACTACTTCCTTCAGCTCCGTGAGTTCTGAAATCAGGTTCCCCTCTGCCAATCTACAGTTGTGAGCCACCTTTGCCTGCTAGAAAAGGGAAGTGTCAGTGAATGTGATGCAATGTGTTTGGGTGATGTGCCTGTCATGTTTGAATAGCTAGCAGTGTGTACAAGGTGTGAGATATGGGTGTGAGTCTTGCAGCAGTGCTAAGTGGGTGAGGGTGAAGTGAAGCTATGCTTGTGAGGTATGAGTGGCGATTGCTAGAGATTGTTGGTCGGTGATTAATGGGGGTAAGGTGTATTGAGCACTGTGTAAGGCCAGTGGTGCAGATGGTGGGATATTGTATTTGAAGATTCATTCACTTGACCACTCACGTGAGGTCAGTAAATGTTTTGCGGCACTGGATCCAGGTCCTCGGGATAACACTTGTCGCAACGAGTGCAGCAGCACAGAGTGGGAAACTGAGAGTTTGGTAAGTGGGAGAGTTCGGTGAAGTGGGGGTGGGAGGTGTTGCTTTGCCTTGTTTTTCCTAACTTTTTCCGCAGAGCGGCGGCGTACCTGAGCGGGAGCAGACCGAGGCCTGAGAGTGGGGATAAAAGCCACAGCAGACCTGCAACTTCAAGGAATCTAATACGGCCAGTGTAATCTCCTGGACTAGTTTCGATTGCCTGGTTAGGTCGGAGAGAAATTTTCCCAGATTTTTTTCCTCAATTGGCCTGGGTTTTTATCTTTTTTTGCCTCTCCCAGGAGATCGCAGGGCTCCGGGTGAGGAGAACCCTGCTGTGTGACATCACAGGTAAGGCAGATAAGTGATTGATAGTGATTGTGGGCTAAGTTTTTCTTTTAAATTAACATATAGCACATAACTAAATTTTTTAAATTAACCTTTATTTATTTAACTAATTTAATCAACTTTATAAGGTAAATACTTTGATTAATACGAAACTAATTCATTAAATAAAATAATGGGAAAACATGAGATGTGTTGCTGCTGCAATATATGGGAGCTTCTGGACGTTTTGGTCCTGAGCGACTAGATCTGCGGTAAGTTTCTGCGGCTCGACGAACTTCGGCTCCGAATTGAGGAGCTGGAGTCTGAGCTGCAGACATTGCGAGACATCAGGGAGGGAGAAAGTTACCTGGACCTTTTGCTCCAGGATGCAGCCACACTCTCTAGATCAAATACTTTAGAATTGACAAGTGGTCAGGGACATGAGGCTGTGACTGCGAGTGAGGCAAATATGGGGATCCAGGAGGTAGTATTGCAGGAGCCTTAGTCTCTGCATTTGTCCAATAGATTTGAGGTTCTTGCAACCCTTGTGGACAAGTATGCAGACTGCGGGGTGGACAAGGAGACTGACCAAGGCACTGTGATGAAGAAAGCCATTCAAGTGGGGGAGTAAAGAGGAAGGTGGTTGTAGTAGGGGACAGTATAGTTATGGGGATAGAAACATAAAAAATAGATGCAGGAGTAGGCCATTCGGCCTTTCGAGCCTGCACTGCCATTCAATAAGATCACGGCTGATCATTCCTTTAGTACCCCTTTCCTGCTTTCTCTCCATACCCCTTGATCCCCTTAACCGTAAGGGCCATATCTAACTCCCTCTTTGAATATATCCAATGAACTGGCATCAACAACTCTCTGCAGCAGGGAATTCCACAGGTCAACAACTCTCTGAGTGAAGAAGTTTCTCCTCATCTCAGTCCTAAATTGCCTACCCCTTATCCGAAGACTATGTCCCCTGGTTCTGGACCTCCCCAACATCGAGAACATACTTCCCGCATCTAACCTGTCCAGTCCCGTCAGAATCTTATATGTTTCTATGAGATCCCCTCTCATACTTCTAAACGCAAGTGAATAAAGGCCCAGTTGATCCAGTCTCTCCTCAAGGCCCAGCCATCCCTGGAATCAGTCTGGTGAACCTTCGCTGCACTCTCTCAATAGCAAGAACGTCCTTCCTCAGACTAGGAGACCAAAACTGAACACAATATTCCAGGTGAGGCCTCACTAAGGCCCTGTACAACTGCAGTAAGACCTCCCTGCTCCTATATTCAAATCCCCTAGCTATGAAGGCCAACATACCATTTGCCTTCTTTACCGCCTACTGTACCTGCGTGCCCACTTTCAGTGACTGATGAACCATGACACCCAGGTCTCGTTGCACCTCCCTTTTTTCTAGTCTGCCGCCATTCAGATAATATTCTGCCATCGTGTTTTTGCACCCAAAATGGATAACCTCAATTTATCCACATTATACTGCATCTGCCATGTATTTGCCCACTCACCTAATCTGTCCAAGTCACTCTGCAGCCTCTTAGCATCCTCCTCACATCTCACACCGCCACCCAGTTTAGTTTCATCCGCAAACTTGGAGATATTACACTCTATTCCTTCATCCAAATCGTTAATGTATATTGTAGAGTGGGTGAGAGCTCAGATGAACAGAACTCCAAGAAAGAATGCAAAAGGCAGGAGGCAACAGAGCAGAGTAGCACTGAGGTAAGTGTAAACCACAACGTGATAGAAAGGGACAATATGTATGAAATATAAAGGGGCCGAAGGAGGGGTCAAAACTAAAAATCATGGTTTAAAAACTAGTATTAAAACACTTTACCTAAATGCACGCAGCATTCGAAACAAAGTAAATGAGTTGACGGCACAAATCATTACAAATGGGTATGATTTGGTGGCCATTACTGAAACGTGGTTGCAGGGTGGCCAAGACTGGGAATTAAACATACAGGGGTATTTGACAATTCGGAAAGATAGACAAGAAGGGAAAGGAGGTGGGGTAGCTCTGTTAATAAAGGATGATATTAGGGCTGTTGTGAGAGACGATATTGGCTCCAATGAACAAAATGTTGAATCATTGTGGTTGGAGATCAGAGATAGTAAGGGGAAAAAGTCACTGGTGGGCGTAGTTTATAGGCCCCCAGATAATAACTTCACGGTGGGGTGGACAATAATCAAGGGAATAATGGAGGCATGTGAAAAAGGAACGGCAGTAATCATGGGGGATTTTAACCTACATATCGATTGGTCAAATCAAATCGCACGGGGTAGCCTTGAGGAGGAATTCATAGAATGCATACGGGATTGTTTCATACAACAGTATGTTACAGAACCTACAAGGGAGCAAGCTATCTTAGATCTGGTCCTGTGTAATGACACAGGAATAATAAACGATCTCCGAGTAAAAGATCCTCTCGGAATGAGTGATCACAGTATGGTTGAATTTGTAATACAGATTGAGGGTGAGGAAGTAGTGTCTCAAACGAGCGTACTATGCTTAAACAAAGGGGACTACTGTGGGATGAGGGCAGATTTGGCTAAAGTAGACTGGGAACACAGACTAAATAATGGCACAATTGAGGAACAGTTGAGGACTTTTAAGGTGCTCTTTCATAGTGCTCAACAAAAATATATTCCAGTGAAAAAGAAGGGCGATAAGAGAAGGGATAACCAGCCGTGGATAACCAAGGAAATAAAGGAGAGTATCAAATTAAAAACCAATGCGTATAAGGTGGCCAAGGTTGGTGGGAAAATAGAAGATTGGGAAAATTTTAAACGACAGCAAAGAATGACTAAGAAAGCAATAAAGAAAGGAAAGATAGATTATGAAAATAAACTTGTGCAAAACATAAAAACAGATAGTAAAAGCTTTTACCGATATATATAACGGAAAAGAGTGACTAAAGTAAATGTTGGTCCCTTAGAAGATGAGAAGGGGAATTTAATAATGGGAAATGTGGAAATGGCTGAGACCTTAAACAATTCTTTTGCTTCTATCTTCACAGTGGAAGACACAAAAACCATGCCATAAATTGCTGGTCACGGGAATGTGGGAAGGGAGGACCTTGAGACAATCACTATCACTAGGGGGGTAATGCTGGACAGGCTAATGGATCTCAAGGTAGACAAGTCCCTGGTCCTGATGAAATGTATCCCAGGGTATTAAAAGAGATGGCGGAAGTTATAGCAGATGCATTCATTATAATCTACCAAAATTCTCTGGACTCTGGGGAGGTACCATCGGATTGGAAAGCAGCTAATGTAACGCCTCTGTTTAAAAAAGGGGGCAGACAAAAGGCAGGTAACTATGGGCCGGTTAGTTTAACATCTGTAGTGGGGAAAATGCTTGAAGCTATCATGATCGAAGAAATAGCGAGACATCTAGATAGGAATAGTGCAATCAAGCAGACGCAACATGGATTCATGAAGGAGAAATCATGTTTAACTAATTTACTGGAATTCTTTGAGGATATAACGAGCATGGTGGATAGAGGTGTACCGATGGATGTGGTGTATTTGGATTTCCAAAAGGCATTCGATAAGGTGCCACACAAAAGGTTACTGCAGAAGATAAAGGTACGCGGAGTCAGAGGAAATGTATTAGCATGGATAGAGAATTGGCTAACTAACATAAAGCAGAGAGTCGGGATAAATGGGTCCTTTTCAGGTTGGCAATCGATGGTTAGTGGTGTGCCACAGGGATCGGTGCTGGGACCACAACTATTTACAATATACATAGGTGACCTGGAAGAGGGGACAGAGTGTAGTGTAACAATATTTGCAGATGAAACAAAGATTAGTGGAAAAGCGGGTTGTGTAGAGGACACAGAGAGGCTGCAAAGAGATTTAGATAGGTTAAGCGAATGGGCAAAGGTTTGGCAGATGGAATACAATGTCGGAAAATGTGAGGTCATCCACCTTGGAAAAAAAAACATTAAAAAGGAATATTATTTGAATGGGGAGAAATTACAACATGCTGCGGTGCAGAGGGACCTGTGGGTCCTTGTGCATGAATCCCAAAAAGTTAGTTTGCAGGTGCAGCAGGTAATCAGGAAGGCGAATGGAATGTTGGCCTTCATTGCGAGAGGGATAGAGTATAAAAGCAGGGAGGTCCTGCTGCAGCTGTACAGGGTATTGGTGAGACCGTACCTGGAGTACTGCATGCAGTTTTGGTCACCTTACTTAAGGAAGGATATACTAGCTTTGGAGGGGGTACAGAGACGATTCACTAGGCTGATTCCGGAGATGAGGGGGTTACCTTATGATGATAGATTGAGTAGACTGGGTCTTTACTCATTGGAATTCAGAAGGATGAGGGGTGATCTTATAGAAACATTTAAAATAATGAAAGGGATAGACAAGATAGAGGCAGTGAGGTTGTTTCCACTGATCGGGGAGACAAGAACTAGGGGGCACAGCCTCAAAATATGGGGGAGCCAATTTAAAACCGAGTTGAGAAGGAATTTCTTTTCCCAGAGGGTTGTGAATCTGTGGAATTCTCTGTCCAAGGAAGCAGTTGAGGCTAGCTCATTGAATGTATTCAAATCACAGATCGCTAGATTTTTAACCAATAAGGGAATTAAGGGTTATGGGGAGCGGGCGGGTAAGTGGAGATGAGTCCACGGCCAGATCAGCCATGATCTTGTTGAATGGCGGAGCAGGCTCGAGGGGCTAGACGGCCTACTCCTGTTCCTAATTCTTATGTTCTTATGTAAAGAGCTGGGGTCCCAGCACTGAGCACTGTGGCACCCCACTAGTAACTGCCTGCCATTCTGAAAAGGACCCATTTATCCCGACTCTCTGCTTCCTGTCTGCCAACCAGTTCTCTATCCATGTCAGTACATTACCCCCAATACCATGCGCTTTGATTTTGTACACCAATCTCTTGTGCGGGACCTTGTCAAAAGCCTTTTTAAAGTCCAAATACACCATATCCACTGGTTCTCCCTTGCCCACTCTACAATTACATCCTCAAAAAATTCCAGAAGATTCGTCAAGCATGATTTCCCTTTCATAAATCCATGCTGACTCGGTCTGACCATGTCACTGCTTTCCAAATGGGCTGCTATTTCATCCTTAATGATTGATTCCAACATTTTCCCCACTACTTTGTCAGGCTAACCGGTCTATAATTACCCGCTTTCTCTCTCCCTCCTTTTTTAAAAAAGTGTTGTTACATTAGCTACCCTCCAGTCCATAGGAACTGATCCAGAGTCGATAGATTGTTGGAAAATGATCACCAATGCATCCACTATTTCTAGGGCCACTTTCTTAAGTACTCTGGGATGCAGACTATCAGGATCCCATCAATTTCCCTAACACAATTTCCCGCCGAATAAGGATATCTTTCAGTTCCTCTTTCTCACTAGTCCCACTGTCCCCTAGTACATTCGGAAGGTTATTTGTATCTTCCTTTGTGAAGACAGAACCGAAGTATTGGTTCAATTTGTCTGCCATTTCTTTGTTCCGCATTATAAATTCACCTGAATCCGACTGCAAGGGACCTACGTTTGTCTTTACTAATCTTTTTCCCTTCACATATTTACAGAAGCTTTTGCAGTCAGTTTTTATATTCCCTGCAAGCTTCCTCTCGTACTCTATTTTCCCCTTCTTAATTAAACACTTAGTCCTCCTCTGTTGAATTCTAAATTTCTCCCAGTCCTCAGGTTTGTTGTTGATTCTAGCCAATGTATATGCCTCTTCCTTGGTTTTAACACTATCCATAATTTCCCTTGTTAGCCATGGCTGAGCCACCTTCCCAGTTTTATTTTTACTCCAGACAGAGATGTACAATTGCTGAAGTTCATCCATGTGATCTTTAAATGTTTGCCATTGCTTATCCAGCGTCAACCCTTTAAGTATCCTCTGCCAGTCTATTTTAGCCAATTCACACCTCATACCGTCGAAGTTACCTTTCCTTAAGTTCAGGATCCTAGTTTCGGAATTAACTTTGTCACTCTCCATCTTAATAAGGAATTCTACCATATTATGGTCACTTTTCCCCAAAGGGCCTCGCACAACAAGATTACTAATTAGTCCCTTCTCATTACACATCACCCAGTCTAGGATGGCCAGTTCCCTGGTTGGTTCCTCGACATATTGGTCAAGAAAACTATCCCTAATACACTCCAGGAAATCCTCCTCCACCGCATTGCTACCAGTTAGGTTAGCCCAATCTATATGTAGATTAAAATCGCCCATGATTACTGCTGTACCTTTATTGCACACATCCCTTATTTCTTGCTTGATGCTGTCCCCAACCTCACTACTACTATTTTGTGGTCTCTACACAACTCCCACTAGCATTTTCTGCCCTTTGGAATTCCGCAGCTGCACCCATACTGATTCCACATCATCCAGGCTAATGTCCTTCCTTACAATTGCATTGATTTCCTCTTTAACCAGCAATGCCACCCCACCTCCTTTTCCTTTCTGTCCATCCTTACTAAATGCTGAATACCCTTGGATGTTGAGTTCCCAGCCTTGGTTTCCCCTGGAGCCATGTCTCCGTGATGCCAATCACATCGTATCCGTTAACTGCTATCTGCGCAGTTAATTCATCCACCTTATTCCGAATACTCCTCGCATTGAGGCACAGAGCCTTCAGGCTTGTCTTTTTAACACCCTTTGCCCCTTTTGAATCTTGCTGTAATGTGGCCCTTTTTGCTTTTTGTCTTGGTTTCTCTGCCCTCCACTTTTACTATTCTCCTTTCTATCCTTTGCTTCTGCCCCCCTTCTATTTCCCTCTGTCTCCCTGCATAGGTTCCCATAGATAGGGTTCTCTGCAGCCGAGAGCATGGGTCCCGAAGGCTGTGTTGCCGACCCGGTGCCAGGGTAAAGGACATCCCCTCCAGGCTGGAGAAGAACTTGGAATGGGAGGGGGAGGATCCAGTTGTCGTGGTACACGAAGGTACCAGTGACATAGGTAGGACTAAGAAAGAGCTTCTGCTGAGAGAGTTTGAGCAGCTAGGGACTAAATTGAAAAGCAGAACCACAAAGGTAATAATCTCTGCATTATTACCTGAGCCATAAGCAAATTGGCATAGGGTCAATAGAATCAGGGAGATGAATGCATGGTTCAGAGGTTGGTGTGGGAGAAATGGGTTTCGATTCGTGGGGCACTGGCACCAATACTCGGGAAAGAGAGAGCTGTTCCCTGGGGACGGACTACACCTGAACTATGCTGGGACCAGAGTTCTTGCAAACCGAATAACTAGGGAGGTAGACAGGGCTTTAAACTAAATAAGGGGAGGGGGAGGAGGGTCCCAGTGGAGAGAAATCTAGAATGCAAAAAAAAAGGAAGCAATGCAGGAAAGTGATTATGGTAAGGATAATCAGATTATGTCAGGGAGGGACAAAGCATACAACAAAAGAGTGCACTAACAAATAGGTTCCAGGTAAGAAAAACTAGCGATGACAAATAGGGCTATAGTACAAAATAACGTTACGATGTCTAATAATGTTAAAAAGACAAATCTAAAAGCATTGTATCTGAATGCACGAAGCATCCGTAATAAGGTAAATGAATTAACAGTGCAAATAGATGTAAAAGGATGCGATATAGTTGCAATTATGGAGACATGGTTGCAGGGTGACCAGGGTTGGGAACTGAATATCCAAGGATATTTGTTATTTAGGAAGGACAGGCAAAAAGGAGGAGGGGTGGTGTGGCGTTGTTAGTAAAGGATGAAATGAGAGCAATAGTGAGAAAGGATATTGGCTCAGAAAATCGAGATGTAGAATCAGTCTGGGTGGAGCTAAGGAGCACCAAGGGACAGAAAACATTAGTGGAGTTGTCTGTAGGCCTCAAAACAGTAGTGGTAATGTAGGGGGTGGTATCAAACAAGAAATTAGAGATGCATGCAACAAGGGTACTACAGTAATCGTAGGTGACTTTAATCATATAGACTGGCCAAACTAAATTAGTAATAGTACTGTGGGAGATGAATTCCTGGAGTGTGTACGATGGTTTTTTTAGAACAGTACATTGAGGAGCCTACTAGGGAACAGGCTATCATAGATTAGGTATTGTGCAATGAGAAGTGGTTAATTAACAGTCTTGTTGTGTGGGGTTCTTTAAGGAAGAGTGGCCATAACATGATTGAATTCTTTATTAAGATGGAAAGTGAAGTAGTCCAATCTGAAACTAGGATCCTAAATCTAAACAACGGAAACTATGAAGGTATGAGGAATGAATTGGCTATGATAGATTGGGAAGATTCATTAAAAGGCATGATGGTGGATAGGCAATGGCTAACATTTAAGGAACGAATGCATGAATTGCAACAGCTTTACATTCCTTTTATGGCCCAAAAACGCAAAAGAAAAAGTGGCCCAAGCATGGCTAACAAAATTAAATTAAGGATAGTATTAGATCCAAAGAGGAGTCATACAAAGTTGCCAGAAAAGGTAGCAAGCCTGAGGATTGGGAGCAGTTTAGAATTCAGCAAAAAAGGACCAAGAAATTGATTAAGAGGGGGAAAATAGAGTATGAGAGTAAACTTGCAAAAGTTTCTACAGGTATGTAAAAAGAAAAGGATTAGTGAAGACAAATGTAGGTCCTTTACAGTTAGAAACAGGAGAATTTATAATGGGGAACAAGGAACTGGCTGAACAATTAAGGAGCTCCGCATAGAGCATTTGCTTCACGGCAAACAAGCCAAAGGTGGGCAGCAGAAACATTACAAGGACACCCTTAAAGCCTCCCTGGTAAAGCGCGACCTCACCACTGACACCTGGGAGTGCCTGGCCGAAGACTGCCCTCGGTGGAGAAAGTGCATCTGGGAGGGCGTTGAGCTCTACGAATCTCAACGCCGAAAGAGTGAAGAGGTCAGGCGCAGGCAGCAGAAGAAGTGTGCGGCAAACTAGTCCCACCCATCTTTTCCCTCGGCGAATGTCTGTCCCACCTGTGACAGAGTCTGTGGCTCTCGTATTGGACTGTTCAGCCACCAAAGCACTCACTTCAGGAGTGGAAGCAAATCTTCCTCGATTCCAAGGGACTGCCTATGATGATGATGATGATGATGAACAATTAAATAAATACTTTGGTTCTGTCTTCACGGAAGAGGACACAAATAATGTCCAGAAATGCTTGGGAGCGAAGGGTCTAGTGAGCAAGAGGAATTAAAGGAAATGATTATTAGTAAGAAAATAGTGCTGGAGAAATTAATGGGACTGAAAGCCAATAAATCCCCAGGGCCTGATAATCTGCATCCCATCGTACTAAAAGAGGTAGCCATGGAAATAGTGGATGCATTGATTGTCATCTTCAAAATTCTATAGATTATGGAACAGTTCCTGCAGATTGGAGGGTGGCAAATGTAACCCCACTATTTAAAAAAGGAGAGAGAGAAAACGGGGAACTACAGATCGGTTAGCCTGACATCAGTAGTAGGGAAAATGCTCGAGCCTATTATAGAGGATGTGATAACAGGACACTTAGATAATATCAACGGGATTAGACAAAGTCAACATGGATTTATGAAAGGAAAATCATGTTTGACAAACCTACTGGAGTTTTTTGAGGATGTAGCTGATAGAAAAGGGCAGAACCAGTGGATGTGTATTTGGATTTTCAGAATGCCTTCGATAAAGTCCCACATAAGAGGTTACTGTGTCACATTAAAGCACATAGGACTGGGGGTAATGTATTGGCATGGATTGAAAATTGGTTAATTGACAGGAAAGAGAGAGTAGGAATAAACGGGTCTTTTTCGGGGTGGCGGGCAGTGACTAGGGGGGTACCACAGGGATCAGTGCTTGGGTCCCAGCTATTCACTATATATATAAATGATTTGGATGAGGAAACCAAATGTAATATTTTCAAGTTTGCTGACGACACAAAACTAGGTGGGATTGTGAGTTGTGAGGAGGATGCAAACCCGCTGCAAGGCGATTTAGATCGGTTGAGTGAGTGGGCAAACACATGGCAGATGCAGTATTACGTGGGTAAATGTGGTAGGAAAAACATAAAGACAAAGTATTATTTAAATGGTGATAGCTTGGGAAATGTCAATGTACAAAGGGACCTGGGTGTCCTTGTACACCAGTCATTGAAAACAAACATGCAGGTGCAGCAAGCAAGCAGTTAGGAATGTTGACCTTCATTGCAAGAGGATTTGAGTACAGGAGCAAGGATGTCTTACTACAGGTATGCAGGGCCTTGGTGAGACCACACTTGGAGTACTGTGTGCAGTTTTGGTCTCCTTACCTAAGAAAGAATATACTTGCCTAGAGGGAGTGCAGCAAAGGTTCACCAGACTGATTCCTGGGATGGCAGGACTGTCATATGAGGAGAGATTGGGTCGACTAGGCCTGTATTCACTAGAGTTTAGAAGAATGAGAGGGGATCTCATTGAAATGTATAACATTCTGACAGGGTTGGACAGACTGGATGCGGGAGGATGTTTCCCCTGGCAGGGAAGTCTAGAACAAGGGGTCACAGTCTCAGGATATGGGGTAGGAAATTTAGGACTGAGATGAGGAGAAATTTCTTCACTCAGAGGGTGGTGAACCTGTGGAATTCTATACTACAAAAGGCTGTGGAGGCCAAGTTACTGAATATCTTTAAGAAGGCGATAGATAGATTTCTAGACACAAAAAGCACCAAGGGGTATGGGGAGAAAGCAGGAATATGGTGTTGAGATAGAGGATCAGCCATGATCATATTCAATGGCGGTGCAGGCTCAAAGGGCCAAATGGCCTACTACTATTTTCTATGTTTCTATGCAATGACAGCTTGAGCGTCTCTTCTCACAGCCTTCTAGTGTTCAGCCTTGAAGGCCTCCTGCTCCCTGCAGGTAGAGGACCACACGGCGTCTTTGTACCCCCAGGATCAAATCCTCCAGTGCCGAATCTGAAAATCTCCTTGCCCTTTCCCTTGGCTGTTGGGCCATGGCTCTGTTCACAATGACAGTGAGGTGCTTCTGCAATAAAGCACCTCCCCTTTAAGTAGTGCAGAGAGCCTATGCCAAACTTTATTGGCCAGTAGATTGCACCCAATATTGGACCCCTGTTCAGCACTAAGCCAAGCGGCAGCATGTTTGGCGCTGAGATCAGTGCTGCAACCATTATAATGAGCAGGCAGCATGAATTTTGCTGTGAGGAAAAATGACTTGCCAAACCAAAGGTGAGATTGGGTGGAGTGACCAAAAGCTTGGTCAACCAGGAGGAAGATTATGAAGCAGAGGAATTCAGAGAGGGATTCCAGAGAGTGGGACCTAGATGGCTGAATGCACAAATGCCAAAGGTGGGGCAGAAGGAGGAAGGGGATACACAAAAGGCTGGAGTCAGATTGGAGTCATTAATTAAAAGTGATTTACCAAAGGGCACTGCACTCGGTGTATCTTCCAGTTACTTGCAGTGGCACAGTGTGAGATGGAATTGTGGGAACGTTTTACAGATCCCATCTTTTAGGATTTTCTTGTTCAGCAGGACTCTTGGAGATAGTTTCTGTACAATCAGTTTATCCTAATATTGGTAGCTATGATTTCAGCTGATTCTTTCATTCCATAAACATTTCGTCCAGGAACTGATCCAGAAAACAGGAAAAATAATGAAACATTAGCATCTAAAAATAATAATAAATAAATGCACTTTACAATTGCAAATAATAAATTAATGGTCTTTAAATGAGCTGTACAATTCAACATATTAAAACATTTCATAATGGATGAAAAATAAATAAATCTTTTAAAAATCCATCAAGGCTGCTTCTTTTCCTTTAAATTGCAACTTTAAGGGGGAAAAATTTAGTCGCTCCCCATTTGGGACATTAACTTTTTAAATTTTGAAAATTTAGCGCCAGGCACAAAGGATTCTGAAGTTCTTCTAAATTGGGCTTTAGCGCCCCAGGAAGGAATGGAGGTAGTAAATCAAGCGTTAATGACCTCAGTGGGGCACTACCACCAGAGCACTACTGAATTTCAGGTGACTTGCATTTAGTAAGCATCTACACAGGCTCATTCCAGCTCTTAAAGGAGAGGTTGTATCAATGTGCAGCTGCTCATTTTCATAATTCCTGGAACTGAGATCGACCTGAGAGCAAGTGAAACACCTCATGGCTATGACTGCTCCCAATCCAAATAGAAGGGATAAAGCTCGTTGGTTCACTGACGTCTAATTGGAGGCATTGGTGGCGACAGTGGAGCAAAGGAGGGACACGCTGTTCCCGGCCAGTGGAAGGCCATTGCCCCAGGTCTTCAGGGCAATGTGGAGGGAAATGGCACATAAATCTCGACCAGTAGTGACGTGGAACACAGCCTGACACAGTGTCATAAAAAATTCAACAACCTCAGTCGTCTGGTCAAGGTGACTACATGCTTCAACAGGTCCTACATACCAGCATCTGAACCTCTGTCTGTGCACACTGCGTAAAGCACCACTCATCCACCAAACATGTGCAGCTACTCAAACTCACATCCTCATCTTATGCCTTGCCTACATTCACAGCTATTCAACGATAGCAGGCACATCTCCCAGACACACAGCCGACTCACACACACTCCTTTCTTTTGCAGACCAAGATGGCACACAATAGGAGGGAGCAGCAGAGAACAGGCAGGGCTGAACCTCAACTGCAACAGCTCCCAGACCTGGAGGAGAGTGCTGCGACTCACTGGGCAGCAGGTGATGGGCGCGGTGGCCGTCGGCCACATCAACCCTGTTGGGGACAACAACGGTATCTTCATCCCCCCCTCCTTTTCTCATCCCATTTCTCTCTCACACCAGAAGGTTTTATCACTTTCCAGCTCCTGATACTGTCTGTATTCCTTGCTCCATTCCTGCCTCCTGCCCTCACCTTAATGCAAGTCTTGTGCTTTTATGCTTTCAGATAATCAGCCAGCAGATGACCAACCCTGTGCCTGGACCCCCCCAATGAGAGTGATGAAGGAGAAGAGGAGGAGGATCCAAACACCATGTCACTGCATCTCTCACCAGCAGGCACCACTACAGAGACTGGCACTACATGAGCAAGCTTAGTAGAGGGGTCTGCACTGGGTGATGCACCGGGGACTAGCAGGCTGCAGCAAAGGGTAGCTCGAGGGCCAGCTCCCCAGAAGGAGAGTTTGCGGCGAGTTCTGCTGCACAGGACTAGGTGAGGGCCTCGATGGGGAGGCGGTCACAACAAGGGTGATGGCCATGCACTCGGAGATGATAGTTGCACTAGCAAGGGTGCCCAAGAGTCTCTCAACAATGGTAAGGAGTGTGGAGGAGTCCACCTCCAACATTGCACAGAGCTCTGTTCACACCATGCAGCCCATCATTTCCAGTCTACAGAGAGACCTTGGGGACTCTGACCTCATGACGCGTGGCATGGCAATGTGGCAGCTTCCATCACAGCGCAGGCGGAAGCAATGCAATGTCTTAGTGCTGTAATGCAGAGAATAGTTGCTGGCATCGAAGTTCAGACTGCTCTCATGCAGTCTCAGCTGAATGCCACGCAAGCTCTGACTGCTGCCATCATTGCTGGGTCCACCACAGTCGAACGGGGATCTCATGGTGTCGCAGCAGGCCACCAATCAGTGCTCTAGTAGATTGGTAGGGATGTTGAGGTGCTGCCCCAGGGGAGTGGCAGTGGGTCAGTGGAGCAGGAACCTGCTGTTGTCTCTCAGGATGACAGCATTCCTGATCCCACCACTGCCACTCCGCCATTGCACTTGTCACTGCTTGACATCCAGTCAGCCCAGATTGCCCCCACCCAGTCTGCGGTGGTGCAGTCTAGTCAGGTCTTTCAGGTCCAGAGCTGGTTGAGGGTGTCCTGCAAGGCCATCTGTAGTCTCTGACCCTAACACTCAGCAGCCTTCCACAAGCCCTGCTGCAGCCACTGGGGAGACACTACATAGGAGCAGTAGAATAGGTAAAGGCAGTGTAGGAGATAGAAGGTTTTGCACAAGGGTGAATAGTAAATTTAATTGTTGGTTATATGTTTTCAGATAAAATTTTAATTGGAATCTTGCATATTTGGTGGTGTCTCTCTTTTCAGTTTTGGTGCTGTGGTATGGAATGAGAAATTGATATAATCATCATCACAGGCAGCCCCTCGGAATCGAGGAGGACTTGCTTCAACTCCCAAAGTGAGTTCTTTGATGGCTGAACAGACCGATACGAGAGCCACAGACCCTGTTACAGGTGGGACAGACATTTGTCGAGGGAAGGGGTCAGTAGGGCTGGTTTGCCGCGCACTCCTTCCGCTGCCTGCGCCCGGCCTCTTCATGCTCCTTGCGTCGAGGCTCAAAGAGCTCAACGCCCTCCCAGATGGATTTTCTCCACCTCAGGCGGTCTGTGGCCAGGGTCTCCCAGGTGTCAGTGGTGATGTCGCACTTTACCAGGGAGGCTTTGAGGGTGTCCTTATAACGTTTCCGCTGTCCTCCTTTGGCTCGTTTACCATGAAGGAGCTCCGCATAAAGCATTTGCTTAAGGAGTCTCATATCTGGCATGCGTACTATGTGGCCTGCCTTTCGAAGCTGATCGAGTGTGGTCAGTGCTTCAATACTGGGGATGTTAGCCTGGTCGAGGACACTGATGTTGGTGCACCTGTCCTCCCAGGGGATTTGCAGGATCTTGCGGAAACATCATTGGTGATATATCTCCAGCGACTTGAGATGCCTTCTATACATCGTCCATGCCTCAGACCCATGCAGGAGGGTGGGTTTTACTACATCCCTGTAGACCATAAGTTTGGTGGTAGATTTGAGGGCCTGGTTTTCAAACACTCTTTTCCGCAGGCGGCTGAAAGCTGAGCTGGTGCACTGGAGGTGATGCTGAATCTCCGCATCAATGTCTGCCTTTGTTGACAAGAGGCTCCCAAGATATGGGGAATGGTCCACATTGTCCAGAGCCGCGCCGTGGATCTTGATGACTGGAGGGCAGTGCTGTGCGGCGATGAGACCTTGGTGAAGGACCTTTGTCTTACAGATGTTAAGCATAAGGCCCATGCTTTCATATGCCGCAGTGAATACATTGACTATATCCTGGAGTTCAGCCTCTGAATGTGCACAGACGCAGGCATCGTCCCCATACTGCAGCTCAATGACAGAGGTTGGGGTGATCTTGGACCTGGCCTGGAAGCAGCGTAGGTTAAACAGCTTCCCACTGGTTCTGTAGATTAATTCCACTCCAGCGGGGAGCTTGTTGATTGTGAGGTGGAGCATGGCGGCGAGGAAGATTGAGAAGAGGGTTGGAGCGATAACGCAGCCCTGTTTGACCCCGGATTGGGTCTGTAATGAATCCGTTGGTAAGGATCACGGCCTGCATGTCATTGTGTAGCAGGCGAAGGATGTTGACAAACTTTTGGGGGCATCCGAAACGGAGGAGGACGCTCCATAGACCCTCATGGTTGACAGTGTCAAGATCGGAAAAGGCCATGTATAAGGGCTGGCGCTGCTCCCTGCATTTTTCCTGCAACTGTCGCGCTGCAAAGAGCATGTCTGTTGTGCCCCGTAGGTGGCACCGGGAATGACCTGGAATTCATTGGAACCGAAGCCTGATGAGGCGGTCAGCTGATTGAGTGCCTGCCTCCTCTATCGCTGCTGTTTCTGCTCCTGTTCCTCCTGCTCCTTATCCTCATCCGTGTCCTCCTTCTCCTCGTCCTCCTCCTCCTGAGATATTGGAGCTATGCCACTTTTCTTTTCAACAGCCATTCACTAACTCTTGCAGTCTCTTTCTGCAGTACGAAACAGCACGTAATGCAAGGGAGAGAAGCAAGATGGGGGGAGGTACACAAGACATCATAGCCCTCATTCAAGCGGAGCGCAAAGCCCAGCATGAGCTGAAGTGGAAAACTACCCAAATGCAAAGCTTTCAAAATTAAGCTTGAATTAAACTTAGTCCCTATATTGACTGTTATCTTGTTTATGGTCAACCAACAAAACAGACATTAACAATAGACTGACTGGCTGCTACTGATGTGGTTAACATTGTTTCATCCAACTTAAGAATTGTTAGCTTCCCTACCCCCATCATTTTGTTATTACAAAAACAGTTGTGATGTTGAGGGACTGTCAGCTTCACTTTCCCTGATTTGATTACAGCACTAGCAGCAGTTTTCTGACTGGGCAATGCCTAATCGCTGCTGGAACCGTCAATTCTATTGAATGCTACTGTCATGGCAACACCCGGTGGCTGGCCCTAGCAGCTTCTCCTATTACACTTTCATGCAGAACAGCTAGAAGGATAACATTTGGCTTATGTGTACTGTACACACCCAGGCTGTCCTCAATTATTGTGCTGTTAATATTTAAGTTTGCAATGTTATGTATGAGGATGGTATTTCTTCCCAGTTTACTATGTCAGAACCCCTCTTAAAGGGCTCAATTTTTCCCACGCCCGTTTTCTGGCGTATTGCCAGAGTTGCGCCGCTTAATTAGGTCAAGAAATGCGCGAGAAAAACTTGTCCGAAGTTCCCCCGATGTTTGTGCTGTAATAAGAATTTAAGAATTAGGAACAGGAGTAGGCCATCTAGCCCCTCGAGCCTGCTCCGCAAATCTGGAGCCGCGCAGCGTGGCTAGTCGCCTCGGGGGGTGGAGCCTGCGGTCTGCACTGGAAAAAGGAGCCGGGTCTTCTGCGCATGCACGGGGAAAAAAACTGATGTTCTTGACGTTGCTGAAATGGCCGCGCATGCGCAATAGTGACCTCTCTCTACCTACCCCCTCCCCCTCCCCGGGCACCAAGCCTTCAGATCGGCTGTTTGCGACCCTCTCCAGTCCCCGAGTGAGGTGCCTTCCTGGTCCGCTGTGGCCCCAAGTGCGTGCCGGTCCCGCTCCACTGTGGCCCCGAGTGAGTGCCGGTCAGTTTGCTCCCTACCCCGCCGAGCCTCTCTGGTCCCCGAATGAGTGCCGGTCCAGATCCGCTCCGCTTCCCGGCCCTAGCCCAGGCCGAATGGGCTGTGCCGATTTCTTTAACTCTCCACAAGGGTTTCTCGAGAAGCCACATACGCTGGCCTAAGCAGATATGGAGTAACTATCAGCTGGCCAAAGTTCCCTAAATGGCCAGAATTGGCATAGGTGGCTGGTTACGGCCCCTTTTGAAGAAAAAAAAACTTACCTAAAAAAAACGTAACTAAATGAGTTACACTGGTACAAATTGATTGGGGAAACTGTGGATTTTTAAGTTAGGTCAGAAAAAGCAGCCTGCTCCAAATAAAACGGCGCAAATACTGGGGAAAGTTGAGCCCATAGTTACTGAATTGACAGCTCCTTAAAGCTGTCATTTGCTGAACCTCAGACCAATGAAATTACAGGAGTGCATGTTCTTGAAATGTGCAATTTCTGAGAAGGCAATTTCATTAAAGCAATAGAAAAACAACCAATCAGGTTAGACTTTTGCAAAAGCAAAATACTGCGAATGCCAGAAATCTGAAATAAAAACAGAAAATACCGGAGGTACTCAGCACTTCAGGCAGCATATGTGGAGAGAGAAACAGAGTTTAATGTTTTAGGTCGATGACCATTTGTCAGAACTGGAAAAAGCAAGTACAGAGGCAGGGGGAGGGGAGGAAAGAACAAAAGGGAAAGTCTGTGATAGGGTCGAAGGCAGGAGAGATTAAGTGACAAAAGAGATGGTGGGGAAAGGCAAAAGGAGATGGTAATGGGACAAGTATAGAAACAAAAGATAGGTATAGACGAGGTATAAATGAGAATATCCGAATCATCAGCAACAATTGCCACCCGAAAAATTTGTAGCATAGGTTACAATCTGCAATTGTTGAACTCAGTGAAAAGAGGCCCAGCCAGTCCCCATCCACCACCCTCTTCCGTCTGGCTGAACTTATTCGTAGATTGAACAACTTCTCCTTTGTCTCCATTCACTTCCTCCAAATAAAACGTGTTGTTATGGGAACTCGTAAAGGTCCTAGTTATGCATGGTTTTTCGTGGGATATGTGGAAAAGTCTTTGTTCCTGTCCTACTCAAGTTCTCTCCCTCACCTTTTTTCCCGATACATTGATGACTGCATTGGTGCCATTTCCTGTTCTTACCCCGAACTAGAAAATTTCATCAACTTTGCTTCCAATTTCCATCTTTCCCTCGCCTTCATATAGTCCATCTCCGACTCTTCCCTTCCCTTCCTTGACTTCTCTATCTCCATTTCTGGGGATAGGCTATTGACCAAAATCTACTTTAAACCCACTGACTCCCACAGCTACCTTGAGTACACGTCTTCCCACCCCGCTTCCTGTAAGGACTCTATTCCATTCTTTCAGTAACTCTGTCTCCATTGTGTGGTGTCCCTGCACCGTACTACAAATTCACACGAGGCATGTACTGCAGACACAGTCACTACGTGACCTTAACCTTTATTCCCAGGACCAAGGAGTCTTGAACCTGGGTGGGACCTCCCCTTTTATACCTGGAAACCCAGATGAGGAGTGTCTCCCACAAGTTCACCCACTGTGGTCAGGGTGTGCATTACTAGGGTATAAGTACAGTGTACAGGAGTTGCATGAAGGTTACAGTTACATGAAGATTACTGTTGCATGATGGTTACATACATGACACATTGCATGTTGTGACAATGCCACCTTCAATACAGTGCTTCTGATACGTCTTCCTTTTTCCTCAACTGAGGATTTCCTTCCACCGAGGTTGACAGGGCCCTCAATTATATCCATTCTATTTCCCGTACTCCTGCTCTCATCCCTCCCCCTCCCTCCCAGAACCAAGATAGGGTTTCCTTGGCCTTACCTTCCACCCCACCAGCCTCCAGATTTAATGAATCATCTTCTGCTATTTCCGCCATCTCCAGCACAATGCTACCACTAAACCAGAGGTCACAGTCTAAGGATAAGGGGTAAGCCATTTAGGACCGAGATGCGGAGGAACTTCTTCACCCAGAGAGTGGTGAACCTGTGGAATTCTCTACCACAGAAAGTTGTTGAGGCCAATTCACTAAATATATTAAAAAAGGAGTTAGATGAGGTCCTTACTACTAGGGGGATCAAGGGGTATGGCGAGAAAGCAGGAATGGGGTACTGAAGTTGAATGTTCAGCCATGAACTCATTGAATGGCGGTGCAGGCTAGAAGGGCCGAATGGCCTACTCCTGCACCTATTTTCTATGTTTCTATCTTTCTATCTTTCTATCTTTCCCTCACCTCCCCTTTCAACATTCCGTAGGGATTGATTCCTCCCAACACCCCCAACACCCACTCCCCTTCCCATGGCACCTTCCCATTCAAGCATAGGAGATGGAACAACTGCTTTTTTAACCTCCTCCCTTCCCACCATCCAAGGCCCCAAACACTCCTTCCAGGTGAAACAGCGATTTACTTGTGCTTCTTTAAATTTAGTTTTCTGTATTCGCTGCTCACGATAGTCTCCTCTACATTGGCGAGACCAAATGCAGATTGGTGACTGCTTTGCGGAACAACTCTGTTCAGTCCACAAGCTGACCCCGAGCTTCTGGTTTTAATTCTTTGCCCCATTCCCACTCTGTCCTCAGCCTCCTACACTGTTCCAATGAAGCTCAACATAAGCTCGAGGAACAGCCAAATCTTTCTAGTAGACACTTTATAGCTTTCCGGACTCAACATTAAGTGCAACAATTTCAGGTCATAACCTCAGCCCCCATTTTTTTGGATGGCAGGTGTTGCTGATATTCCCATTTACTTAGTAGGAGGCCATTTGGTCCATTGTGTCTGTGCTGGCTGAAAAAGAGCTTTTGTTTTGTAAGGGTTACTAAATACCTAGTCCCCCATTACACAGTTCTTTGACATCAGGGTTTATAAGAACAAAATTACACATGGCACAGGGTTTTGGCTCAACTAAGATTCATTCGTTTTATTGAACATACACACACAATTACCTCCCTACTATAAATCACTACGATCTATGTGAGACTAACAAACCCAGAATACAAACCCCTATGAAAAGATAATTTGCATCGGCACAACTTGACAAAAGTTAAACCCGTTCGCGATTTGGCTGTTACACATAAAGTTACCCAGACCCAAACACAAAACCCTTCTATGATTTGGCTGGAACCAACATACAATCACCAATTCCTCGGCTGTCTTCTGGTTGCAGCTTGTGCCCTGAAGACTGGCTGGCTTCTGTTGCTGTTCGTGTACTACTTCTGTACTGCTGTTTTCTTCTGCCTTCGAAAATGGGTCTCCTTTATACCAAAAACCAACTTGCAATCTTGGAACAGATTTAACACGATGGCAGCATCAAATGTGACCTCTTGATGGCTAATTGTCCCTCATCTAGAGTCATTGTCCATGATTATTTTGGCCGCCGCCTGTCTATAGGGTGAGTTCCTTTTCAATGTAACCTTCACAAGGTGACTTAATTGTTGGTTTCTAGTAGCATTCATATCCAAATGGTTCAGGGTCCGGTCCATTGTCTAGGCCTACCCTGATATCAACCTTTTCTGGAACCACAGTCCATGATGTCTGATGGTTTGGCTGCAATATAAGAATTAACCCTTTCCTGCCCAGCACTTTTTGCAAGCTGTGATGCAATTCTGAGTTTTTATATTCAATAGTCCAATTTTTAGTGTTGGGGGTGGGGGGGGGGGGTGGTTGGAGGAACGGATCCTACAGTTTCTTTACTTGTCCCATTACCATCTCCTTTTGCCTTGCACCATTATCCCTTTTGTCATTTAATCTCTCCTGCCTTTTACCGCATCAAACACCTTTCCTTTAGTTCTTTCCAACACTCCCCCTTTCCCTGCCTCTGTACTTGCTTAAAAACTGTACATCTCTAACTTTTTCCAGTTCTAAGGAAAGGTCATCGACCTGAAACATTAACTTTGGGCTAGACTTTCCACTTTCAGGCTAAGGCCGAAAAAAATGGGTCTTGTTCCAGCGATGCAGGACCTATCGCCCGTGCTGATCGCCGGCTCAAGGCCCATTTTTTTTTTTGCGATTTTCCACTCGGCCTTAGCCCAGCAATGTCAAATGGGCGATGTCATTTCTCAGCGATCTCACGATCGCCCAAAGAAAACGGAAGTAAATGAAAAAAAAATCTTCCCTAGCAACGCATTACTGCGCATGTGCAGGTTGATTTTTTTTTCAGGTTGATGCTTCTTCCCACGTTTTGAGAGGTCAAGGGTCTTCACACATGCTCAGAAGCTCTGGGTGAATCTGAGAGAGAGAGAGAGAGAGAGAGAGAGGAGAAAGGAAGCAGGTCAGAAAGTCTTATCCAAATTACAGATAAATTTAAAGAATGGACGGAGGTGCAGGAAAGAGAAGGGCCAAACCCTTCAGCGAAGAGGCAAATGAGGCCCTCGTAAATGCTGTCAGCTCCAGGTGGGAGGATCTGACACGGGGTGGACAGGGGAAACCTCCACCCCATGCATATAGAAGGAATTGTTCCGAAATAGCCGACGTAGTCACATCGGCCTCCAATGAAACGCGTACACCGGACCAGTGCCGCAAATGGTGAAATAGCCTACTGGCAGCTGCGAGAGTAGTTGAAATTTATATTTATGTATTATTTAATGATCTAAATAGTAACTAGAATCTGCAATGTTATTGGGTTACATTTAAACATAACTAAATTTTACGCAACCCAGCATAAAGTTAAATGTTCACTTGTTCACTTGTTATCATTACTTAACTGTTCCCTTTCCATTCTTTCTGAAATGGTCACTTGTTGGCATGACTGAAATGGTCACTTGTTGTCATGACTGAAATGGTCACTAGTTATCATCACTGAAATGATCACTCGTTGTCATGACTGAAATGGTCTAATGTTATCATCACATAAATGATCACTTGTTGTCATGACTGAAATGGTCACTTGTTAGCATGACTAAAATGGTCACTTGGCATGACTGAAATGGTCATTTTTTTTCATCACTGAAATGGTCACTTGTTATCATCACTGTATTGGTCACTTGTTATCATCACTGAAATGGTCACTTGTTGTCATGACTGAAATGGTCACTTGTTAGCGTGACTGAAATGGTCACTTGTTAGTGTGACTGAAATAGTCACTTGTTGTCATTACTGAGATGGTCACTTGTTGTCATGACTGAAATGGTCACTTGTTATCATTACTTAAATGGCCACTTGTTCTGTAAAATGTTCATTTCTTCTTGTAACGTTTTGGGGATTTTGAGGGAAGGGTGGGTTGGTGCGGGGGGTGGGGTTTGGAGGGAGGATGTTGTTCATTAGTTCTTTGTTAATAAAAAAAAACATTTCTACAATTTTTGAACCTTCTCTCTTACTTACATAAGTTTTACAACGTACAGTTCTTCATGCAGATTTGTTTGTTTATTCTGTTTCCCCATGGAATATCATTAAATAACTTCACTATGTAAAAGCTATTTAATAAATAATTCCAATATATGCATAAATAAGGTGATAATACCTATTTATATTCCCTGTCCCAAATTTCTGAGTACAATTTGCATCAATTTTACTCTGTAAATAACTCAGAACAATTCTCCACCCTTCCTCAGAGGCTAAAAATGGCGTCCGTAATGCCCATTTCCCTCTCTAAGGCCCTGAAAAAGCAACTATTTTTGAGCACTCTTTTGGGCCTTGCATCGGCCCAGCGAAGTGCATGCTAAGTGCTGAAACTTGGGATGGGCCTTGTGTGGGCGATCATTTGGGTGATCATCACAGCGATCAAAGTGGAAACTTAGGGGCCTATTTTTCCGGCGATATTTTGGACCTAGTTTCCACATTTTGCTCAAAATGGGCGATAGAGGTCCATTTTGGGCCATAGAAGTGGAAAGTCTAGCCCTTTGTTTCTCCATCCACACATGCTGCTTGACCTGTGGAGTATTTTCAGCATTTTCATTTTAAAATCAGGTCACACTTGTTTGAATAATTCTTTAAGATTTCTCAAGATGTTAATGAACCATTTAATTAGTGTAAATGTCAGTAATCCAGGTGTAGAGCCTGCAATTCTACTAGAAAGTGGCACTTCACAACAGGATTTCAGCAATAATGAACTGAAAATATTCATGTCTCTATAATGGAATATTGTGAAGATTTTTTTGGTTAATGGAGGAGGAGGCAAGTATGGGAGGATATCACCAAGATGTTAACAACCAGACGAACTTGAATAGAAGTAGAGAAAAAGTTATGTGTCTTACCAAAGTGTTACAAAAATTTTGGTGTGCCTTAGTTATTTGCTTGGCAACAGTGGCCTGAACATCTTATGTTCATGAGTGTTCCTGTACTGCCCAATATCTAATTATATGAAAGCATAACCTCCGGTGTAACAATACCTTACCTGAGCTGGAAATTGCGTAGCGCCCTGTTTGGAGTGGTAACAGCCATGAGGTGGGCTTTCATGCACCAGGCACGGAAATCTCACAAGATACTTCATGCTGGTCTCACATGAATAGAAACATACTCACTGTTATGTTGCTAGTGCACTTATGAATGACTCCACACGGCAATGTGTTGTACTTGAACTGTAGTGACCTTGGTCCTTTATTACAAACTCCAGAGTGCCATGCAAGCATGGTGTGCAGCCTTTTTTACAGGGCCCTGCCACCAGGGCAGGAAACCCCCAGTCTCCACCAGTTGCACCCTCTAAGGGTGCCAGCATGTATGTACACGGTGTGAACCTTATTGATAGTACATCAGGTAAACAAGTCTCCATCTTTTAAAATCTCACAGTGACTACACATAGAGTACATCCATAGTCAGCATATACAACATCACTCTCCCCCAAGTCCTTTGTACTTTTGCACTATGTGCTCTGGCTTAGCTCTCCCCAGACTTAAGTGCCAATAGCCCTTGCACCTTTGCTGTGCTTTGGTTTGGCCCTCTCCCTGTTAATCCCCAAGTCCTTTCACCACAACGTTAGGTAGTGGTTGTCAGATTGGATGGTTCGATGATGCGGTGGAGGTTCCAATGGGTTCTGCGTGTGATCCATGTGTGTGTCCATGGCTACATACATCCATTCCCCCCTCCTCCCCACAGCGAGATCATGCAGCTGGCCAGTTACATCAACATACGGGATCAGACACAGTGCAATTATAAAGAAAGGAAGAAAAAACACATTATGAGTTTGTTTCGTGGCACCTAGGTTTGGTGACTTACATTCGTTACATTTTATGGTCGTGCGCCAGGATTGGGTACATTGCATTCATGGTTTAATCATGGTCAGTACTGAGGTAACAGTACAGGTATGCGAGGACGTTAGTTCCAGAGCAACCGGTCGGGGTCCTAGTCATCTGATGGCGGCGCTGCGCCCCCTGCTAGCAGGGTGGGCTTGGTTCGCTCACCGAGCCAGGACTCGGGGCTTTTGCCGTTGCCTAGTGGTGGGCAGAGCCACAGATGTGTGTGGCCTCCCTGTCCTCCTTTGAGGGCTGCAGAGTTTTCTGCCTGTTCTCTAACGGTGTTGGGAACCTGGCTGTTCCAGGTCCCGTTTGGGGAACTCGTTAGTTCTGACCCTTCACTCCCGGACATGGCCGAGGTAGTGACTGGGTCTGGGGGCTGTGCCATCTCCACCCAGATGGTGGGCAACGGCGGCTGACTGCGTTTTTTGGCGCCGTTTTCGTTTCCAGGTCCGTGGCGACTAATGCCATCGGGTGCCTGCAGCGTACGATAGATCTGGGGCAAGGTATCAGGCTCTGCGTTTTTACCCTCCCGAATTCGCTCACTTGCTGCTCTAGGGGACACTATTCCCGACATCTCGCAACAACATTTGGTTCTTTGCATTAGGATTGGTACCGACATCTCGCAACAACATTCTGTTCACAATCTTAATCGGTTCGTTACATTGATTGCCATGCATACAATGTCTCTTTAAGTTCAGTTGGTTGCAGGTCTCCTTTAAGAGAACCCTGCTGGCTTTACCCCAATCAGATCCTTTGTTGGACCCCACGTGTTGGTCCCTCCGCGTTGCACCTCGTGATGTTGCTGCGGCCATCTTTTTTTTCAGCCACGCTGCCCCTCGCTGCAGCAGGAGCGCCATCTTGACTCGGTCCTCGAGGTCGACTGCCTTGATCCTTCTCTCCCGCGATTCTGCCACAAATGCTGGAAGGGTACCTGTGAATTCGTCCTTCCTCCCCAGGAGTCCTGCCACTGCAGCCGGGAAGGTATTTTTAGATCGTTCCAGTTGGATCATTGACACGCAGTCGTGATGGATGGTCTGTGCCTCAGGTGCTGCGCTGGTCTGTTCTCTGGTGCCTGGCCCAAGCGAAGGTAAGGTTTTGCTCTGCCTCTGAGCATGAGGGACATCGATTGCTGGAATGAAGAGGTCTTCCCATTTCCACTGGATCTTCCCCATCCACCTTCTTCGAGTAGCGTTGGGCCATCATCTGCATCAATCCACAGAAGTAACTTATGCATCACGTCATTATGGATTACACTTACATCGCATTACCAAGGACTGGGATCGGCTCCTTGGTGTAGGTGCACAACTTTTCCTGCACTTGAACGAGCTCGGGTCGTTTTTCGTTCCACAGCTTCTTGAAGGCATCCTAGCTCATCACTGACTGGCTCGCTCCCGTGTCCACTTCCATGAAGACTGGAACGCCATTTATCTCGACTTCCATCTTCACTGGAGGACAATCGGTGGTGCAGGTATACACTCCATACACTTCTTCTTGGGGCTGAGCTGCCTCTCTGGCCAAATCATTATACTCTCTGCTGGATTCAAAGTCATCTACCAACTCCTCTGCTAGACGGTGAGTCGTATTTCTTTTACACATGTGCTGGAGATGGCCCTTCGTGTTACAGGCTTTGCATACGTACTCCGCAAACTGACACTGGTGAGCCCTATGGTTCCTCCGCAACGACAGCATGGTGCTATTCAATTAGCACGCCTCGGTGGACTCTGAGTTCTGGAACCCTGAGATCTGTGCTCTCTGCCCTGGGCAGAGCCACATTCTAGTCTTGCCTGTGAAAGGCACCATTCTGTGTATAGTACTTGCCGGGTTTGAGTCCACAGGCTGAATGATTTGCTTGGTGCTGCAGGTCGAGGTCATGAATGCCTGACTGATGCTGATGGCTTTCTGCAGGTTGACTGTGGTGTCAGCAGATAGTAGCTTGTGAAGGAGGCCCTCGTGGCCAATTCCTATAATGAAGATGTCTCACAATGCTTCGTTGAGGTGTGTGCCAAAATCACACGGTGCCGCAAGTCTCCTGAAGTCGGCAGCATATTTTACAATCTCCTGGCCCTCAGGTCTGCGGTGTGTGTAGAATCTGTGCCTGGCCGTGAGGATGCTCTCCTTTGGTTTAAGTTGGTCGCGAATTAGTTCAGTCAGCTCATCGTATGTCTTATCCTTGGCCTTTGTGGGTGCCAGCAAGTCCCTGACGAGGTGGTAGACCTCGAGCCCACAACTGGTCAGCAGTATAGCCTTGCGCTTCTCCGCCAATGTGTCCGTCTCCCCTGCCAGGTCTTTTGCCACGAAATATTGCTCGAGCCTTTCCGTGAAGGCATCCCAATCATCATCCTCTGCAAAGTCTTTTAACGTGCCAAAGGTAGCCATGATCACGTGAAAGTCCTTATTCTCGTCACCAGTTGTTATGTCTGTCATGTACTTATGAATGACTGCACACGGCAATGTGCTGTACTTGAACTGTAGTGACCTTGGTTCTTTATTACAAACTCCAGAGTGCCATGCAAGCATGGTGTGCAGCCTTTTATACAGGGCCCCGCCACCAGGGCAGGAAACCCCCGGTCTCCACCAGTTGCACCCTCAAATGGTGCTAGCATGTATGTACATGGTGTGAACCTTATTGATAGTATATCAGGTAATCAAGTCTCCATCTTATACAATCTTACAGTGACTACACATAGAGTATATCCATATCCAACACTCATCATGAAAGCTGTGAATGTTTTAGTAAGCCATCTGAGATGAGGTAAAGAATTGCTTAATGGCCCCCAGTCACAGAGAAGCTTCCACAATTAACACCTAAAAAGAAAGAAAAACTTGCATTTATATAGGTCCTTTTATGACCTCAGGATGTTCCAAAGTGCTTTACAGCCAATGAAGCACTTTTGAAGTGTAGTCACTGTTGTAATGTAGGAAATGTGGCAGCCAATTTGCACACGCAAGCTCCCACAAATAACAATATGATAATGACGAGATAATCTTTTTTTTGTGATGTTGATTGAGGGATAAATATTGGTCAGCGTAACTCCCCTGCTCTTTTTTGAAATAGTGCCATGGGATCTTTTAAATCCACTTGAGAGAGAGGCAGGGCTTCAGCAATGTTCCCTCTTATTTTTGGGGGGGTGCATGGCCCCTTTAAATGAGTGCGCAACTCTTTTAAAGGGACTGCGCAGCCCATTCACAGTTTCGCGCAGCCGGTCCCAGGTTGTGCGGGACTGACAGAGAGGGCACCTTATAGGGAGCGTTGGGCCTCGGTTCAACATTTCATCTGAAAGATGGCACTTCTGACAGTGCAGCATTCCCTCAGTACTGCATCTCAAAACCCTTTCCATCTCAGAGACTGCAGTGTGTGGCTTTTTAAAACTCACTTTGTTTTAAAACACAACACATAACCATAACTCATTCCCAAATCCTTTCTGTGATGAAAAGAATAATAATACTCACATAATCATGGTGTCAGCAACTGTAATAACTTCAACCAGAATGCGCAGATATAACTTAGACCTTATTTTAAAATTATACATTCTAACCTATCAATATTTTCATTCTAATTTCTATGTCCACATTGCTGCAGTTCCTCTACCAATATTTTAGTGAGTACATACCGTGACTGTCCATTTATTCAAGAAATCTAAATACCAGTGACCTTGATCATAAGTACAGGCAGCTGCCTGTAAAGCTTCCGCAATTGTGTAACACACTGGGTGCAGCCTTACTGCCCACCCTAAGAATGTGCATTAATTATCTATCACAAACTTTATTTGCATAAGACATAAAGATCAAATGTTTAAAATGAAATCAGAACCCATTCTGACTGACAGTAATAATCCTCGCCCTTCTGCTTTTTACTGTCTTCATAAAACTTGTTCCTGCAGGGGTAGTTTTTTGTTTGCGGTGTTTAAATTGCATGGCACAGATCAGCCAACCGAAGGTTATTAAATCATTAAACTGCATAAGTGGCATTTGGTTGGGTCAGAGATTTTATCTATAAAATTAATATACTGCACCTTGAAAACAAAAGATCACAGGACAAGGTACAAATGAATTGGAGACAGAAGCACTATCTCCAGCAGTAGAATTTACTAACAAGCAAGCAACATGAAAACGAGTCCAATATTCTGACCCTCAGACTTGATTTGCTGTTTAATGCCCTCCAGACTTTATAACCAATTATTGTGACGTGCTAAAATAGCTGTGTTAAAATCATCGAGTGTGTGGTAGAGCTGGGAAGGGATAGAAACATAGAAAATAGGTGCAGGAGTAGGTCATTCGGCCCTTTGAGCCTGCACCGCCATTCAATGAGTTCATGGCTGAACATGCAACTTCAGTACCCCATTCCTGCTTTCTCGCCATACCCCTTGATCCCCCTAGTAGTAAGGACTACATCTAACTCCTTTTTGAATATATTTAGTGAATTGGCCTCAACAACTTTCTGTGGTAGAGAATTCCACAGGTTCACCACTCTCTGGGTGAAGAAGTTTCTCCTCATCTCGGTCCTAAATGGCTTACCCCTTATCCTTAGACTGTGACCCCTGGTTTTGGACTTCCCCAACATGAGTGCCCTTCTGACTGAAGTACAGTCCATGGTTGTGGTGGAGAAATTTAATAAGCAATGTTAGTGCAATTACTACAAGAGGTGACAGATAAGCTGATCACCATGGGCTAGACTTTCCATTATTATGTAGATCGCCCAAAAATGGGCGCTATTTTCAGCATTGGCATTTATTATGCAGTTTGAGATCGCTGGATTATCGCCCATTTTCAAAACCCCAACTTTCCACTTTATAAAATGGGCGTTACCGCGAGCGAAGTGAAATGGGCATTAGCGGTAAATATTTTGCCCTTCTGCCATAAAATGTCAGCGCCCATAGCAACGCCATGACAATGGTCGTTTCCTGTGTTTCAGGAGGTCAGGGGTCATCAATACATGCGCAGAAGAGGAGAGAGGGAGCAGAGAGGTACTGAAAGTGTGTATGGGTGTGATGTGTGGTGTTTTGGCTGTTGTGGGAGGTAGGAAAGAGATATAGCAGCAGTAAAAAGAATTGAGAGCATAAATAATGTTGTTTGCACGGAGATTTTGTGGAAAAAATATAATTAAAATGGAAGGCACAGAGGAGGCCACACAGCATGCTGTGAAGGGTGAGGACGCAGGCGAAAGCAGTGAGGTGGGAGAGGAACTAGTGGGAGGACGAAAACGAGCTTGGAGATTCTCCGACGAGGCAGATGCCTCCCTCCTGCAGGAGGTGAAGTCATGCTGGGGTCAATTGACCCGGGGTGGGAAGCCCACCCCAAAGGTTTACCAGAAGATTTGGTCTCGTCGGCGATGAACGAGGTGCGCGAGGGCAACTAGTGCCGCAAGTGCTGAAACGACCTTGTTGGATCCGCCAGAATAAGTATTACATTTATTTACATTTACTTATATATTTATAGAATTTGAATTGTAAGTATACTGAGTGATTAAAATCAGATGTGATCTCTTACACTTATACCGGGAATGTTTTACTCAAAGTCTGCGTTGACGGTGTACGTCTTTAGGTAAATAGTGATAATTATCATAATAATCATGATTATATCTGTCAGTTATGTGTTGTATTAGTCTCTGTGACAGTACCTAGCAATGATCTCATGCAATGATCTAATGCCATGTCGTGCTGTTACCTTTTGCAGAAGAAGCTCTCATAGAATAGTGCCAAGCAGTGGCGCACGGATGGTGGGCCACCAGTCATCAACAAGCTGACAGACATCGAGGAGCGGGTGCTGGCTTTAGTACGGAGCCACCCCTGGTCAGCCACGCAAGCAGCAGCAGAATCTGATATGATGCCACGTGAGTAAAGTATACACCATTGCGTGATATTAAGTCAATAGATGCCACACCCACTAATATCCGAACAATAATATATGATAGACGATTGATCAAAGTGTTTTTTAAATAAATATGGCCTCATGAAAATCATTGTAATGCAGAATTTGGTCATGGCCATGAAATGTGATGTCTGTGACGATTTTGAAAGTGGTAATGCTTTTGTTGTGCATATGATGTGTGTAGCGTTTGAATCACCTTGTGACCCTAGCAGCCCCTTCTTCTCTAATAGCCTCATTTATGTTTTGTAGCTCAGCCAGCAGCGCTGCCCCATGCAACACCACCAAGCCAAGAAGCTGCGGGTCCGGCACTGGATTCGCCGGGGATCGTCAATCTGGTGCTGAAGAGCCCGAATCTCGCCTGTGGAGCAGCAGGGTGCCTTCTCCACTGATGACAGTGTCAACTTTGAAGAGCCTGCATTGACAAGCTCCATAGTCTATGCAACACTGATGACATCTAGTGCTCCTGTGGCCATGCCCTCCTTCACCGTGGAGGTAGTGGACCCAAGCACCTTGCCGCAGGGCACCCCAAGTGTTCTCCACGAGCGGCAGATCTGAGCGGGGCCATTGTACACTTGTACAGGAGGAGTGTTGAAATAGGTCAGCAGATCCTCCAGACAATGGGGGGCATATCCCAACAGCTGGCCAGCATGTATGCCACCATGACCGAGTATGTGCCACGGATAGCGGTGGCCCTGGAGGTGATAGCCAAGAACACTGGTGGCAGAGGGCTCCCAGAGCACGGAGCATGGTCCCGGAGCATGGCACTGCACCCCAAGATGCTGCACCCATTGCCAATGACACGTGAGAGCAAGGAGGAAGCTCTTGCTTCTGGCTCGGAGGACATTCCCTCCTCAGGACCGTCCTCTCCCGTATCCGGCCAACCAGCAGATCTGCCATCATCCCCTTCAATGAAGCAGAGCTTGAGGAGCTCTTCGGCAAGGCGGCTTGGAATCGGGAGGGGAAGGGGAAGGGATAGAGGTGGGGAGGAGAAGCGGGGGAGGGGGGGAAAGGAAAGTGAGGTGCATGGCCGCAGGAGTTGTATTGGTCACAGTATTTTTATGTTGTGGTTGCTATTTTGTTGGGAGGTTTGGGGGAAGGGGGGAGAGGGGTACCTTGTTTTTTTGCATTTGTGTTCTATGTTTATGAAGTTTTGTTGGAAATGTGAAAAATTTAATGAATGATATAAATGTTATCAATTTGTTGTGGGGTGGGGTGTTTTTTACAGTTATAATTATGATTTTATACAAATGTTCTCATTAAATGTTTTTTATTTCACATAACCTTGTTGCGCATTGTCTCAGATAAGACCGCTTCTCCCTGTAAGTTCATGGGGTGTAAGTTCTCGTCCTCCTCAGAAGTCTGCCACCTCTTTGACTGGGCACATAATGCTCTTGAATATACCTTCTGCCGTCTCTAGTCTGCAGTATGTGCATAGTCATCAAGACAGGCTGAGAAATTACAGGCCCCATCACAATAACAATCAGTATTATATCTATTGTTCACAAATAATAAATTTACCTACTAAAACACCTAAAAGAAATCGTCCACAGTATGATAAAATGTTTGTTCAGATGTTCAAATCACCTTAAAAGAACTACACAGTACATCAAAACTCCCCAGAAGTTGAAGCAGCCTTTTATATGAATCGACCTCTGACTTACAAAATGGCACTGGGTTTAGTTCAGGTGTGAGCAACTTTTTCTCAGTGTTTTTTTCGGCGAGAGATATTTTCTGCGATATGTGGCCGAGGTGCCGAAAGTAACACTCGGCGATATTATGGGCATTAGTTTCGCCCATTCTGATCTTTACAGCAAAAAAAAGTGGGCGGGCGGTATTATTAATTCTTGGTGTTAACTACATGTTGAAAGTAACACTGGGCGATAAGTGAGCGATACATGGGTATTAGTTTCCATTTTGTTGCGAAATGGGCGATATCTGGGCGCTATGCCTCATCTCAACGTTAAAATGGACGTTAAGTGGGCGGTATCAATGCAAAAATAATGGAAAGTCTAGCCCCATAAGTTTCTGTCACATCACACTCCAAATCTGTTGAAGGTAGAAGAGTCTGAAGGCTCAGTAATGACAAGAGTGGAAAGGTTGAGCCAGGGTGAAGGGAGCCATACTTCTTTTTTCTTAACATGCGAGTCCAATCAAGGTTTGTTGATTGTTCACCAATTATCTGTATGCACAGATAGAACTGAACAGACGTCCTTTCCAATTTCAGCTCGCAAGGTCTATAATTCCACTGGATCTAATAATACACCCTTTGTCCAGCCCCTGATTCTCTCTGCAAAATTGAATGTTGAGCAATATCCAATGTTCATTTCCCTGAAGAAGAAAGTGGCCATAAACAAACATCACAGTAAAAAGATTTGTAGTAATGTAGTAAATAGAACCCTTACTTGGACATCATAGGCTTCTCCGTCCTTTCCTTTGTTCCATCTGCTATGCTGACTCTGTTATTGACACCTGAGTTGTGCTTCTTTATCATCAGGCTAATGTGATCGGGGCCCGAGACCACGTCCACCCCATTTACTGTAGTTCTGGTCTCACTCCATCCCCCTCTATTCACAACAATGATATTATCTCCCTTGACCTCAACCTTCCAGCCCAGCAGCCTCAGTATGCATTAATTTTGATGGATGGAATATTGGAGAGTCTTTTAACAGATGTCTTGTTCTTTGCACCAGACTCACTTTCCTGGAATGCACTACTCTACCCGAGAAGTACAAGAGTGGAAAATTATCTCTCTAAAGAGCTCATTTTTAACATGTTGGCCCTGAATTTTCATGCTGTTTTCTGTATTTGTCTGTACAAAATTGGGGCATCTTTTTTTGGGCAACAAAATTGGGATTTCACCAGTTTTCCACCCCTATCTTGGCCCTTCTGAATTTTCTGCGATGATTTGGCACTTCCTGCAATCCGTCTGTTGAAACATAGAAACATAGAAAATAGGTGCAGTAGTAGGCCATTCGGCCCTTCGAGCCTGCACCACCATTCAATATGATCACGGCTGATCATGCATTCCTGCTTTCTCTCCATACCCCTTGATCCCTTTAGCCATAAGGACCACATCTAACTCCCTTTTGAATATATCTAACAAACTGGCCTCAACAACTTTCTGTGGTAGAGAATTCCACATGCTGACAACTCTCTGAGTGAAGAAGTTTCTCCTCATCTCAGTCCTAAATGGCTTACCCATTATTCTTAGACTGTGACCCCTGGTTCTGGACTTTCCCAAAATCAGGAACATTCTTCCTGCATCTAACCTGTCCAATCCCGTCAGAATTTTATATGTTTCTATGAGATCCCCTCTCATTCTTCTAAATTCCATTGAATGTAAGCCTAGTCGATCCAGTCTTTCTTCATATGTCAGTCCTGTCATTCCGGGAATCAGTCTGGTGAACCTTCACTGCACTCCCTCAATAGCAAGAATGTCTTTCCTCAGATTAGGAGACCAAAACTGAACACAATATTCAGGTGTGGCCTCATCAAGGCCCTGTGCAACTGCAGTAAGACCTCCCTGCTCCTATACTGAAATCCTCTCACTATGAAGGCCAACATGCCATTTGCCTTCTTCACCACCTGCTGTACCTGTATGCCAACTTTCAATGACTGATGTATCATGACACCCAGGTCTCGTTGCACCTCCCATTTTCCGAATCTGTCACCATTCAGATAATAATCTGCTTTCCTGTTTTTACCGCTAAAGTGGATAACCTCACATTTATCTACATTATACCGCATCTGCCATGTATTTGCCCACTCACCTAACCTGTCCAAGTCATCCTGCAGCCTCTTAACATCCTCCTCACAGCTCACACTGCCACCCAACTTAGTGTCATCTGCAAACTTGGAGATATTACATTCAATTCCTTCGTCTAAATCATTAATGTATATTGTAACCTTGCGGTACCCCATTAGTCATTGCCTGCCATTCTGAAAAGGACCCGTTTATTCTTCCTCTTTGCTTCCTGTCTGCCAACCAGTTCTCTATCTATGTCAGTACATTGCCCCCAATACCATGTGCTTTAATTTTGCACACCAATCTCTTGTGTGGGACCTTGTCAAAAGCTTTTTGAAAGTGTAAATACACCACATCCACTGGTTCCCCTTTGTCCACTCTACTAGTTACATTCTCAAAAAAGTCTAGAAGATTTGTCAAGCATGATTTCGCTTTCATAAACCCATGCTGACTTCGACCGATCCTATCACTGCTTTCCAAATGCGCTGCTATTACATCTTTAATAATTTATTTCAACATTTTCCCCACCACCGATGTCAGGCTAACCAGTCTATAATTCCCTGTTTTCTCTCTCCCTCCTTTTTAAAAAAGTGGTGTTACATTAGCTACCCTCCAGTCCCAAGGAACTGATCCAGAGTCGATATAATGTTGGAAAATGACCACCCAATGCATCCACTATTTCTAGAGCCACTTCCTTAAGTACTCTGGGATGCAGACTATCAGGCCCTGGAGATTTATCAGCCTTCAATCCCATCAATTTCCCTAACACAATTTGCTGACTAATAAGGATTTCCTTTAGTTTCTCCTTCTCGCTAGACCCTCAGTCCCCTAGTATTTCCGGAAGGTTATTTGTGGCTTCCTTAGTGAAGACAAAACCAAAGTATTTATTTAGTTGGTCTGCCATTTCTTTGTTTCCCATTATAAATTCACCTGATTCTGACTGTAAGGGACCTACATTTGTCTTCACTAATCTTTTTCTCTTCACGTATCTGTAGAAGCTTTTGCAGTCTGTTTTTATGTTCCTTGCAAGCTTACTCTCATATTCTATTTTCCCCTTCCTAATTAAACCCTTTGTCCTCCTCTACTGAATTCTACATTTCTCCCAGTCCTCAGGTTTGCTGCTTTTTTTGGCCAATTTATATGTCTCTTCCTTGGATTTAACACTATCCCTAATTTACCTTGTAAGCCACGGTTGAGCCACCTTCCCCATTTTATTTTTATGCCAGACAGGGATGTACAATTGTTGAATTTCATCCATGTGATCTTTAAATGTCTGCCATTGCCTATCCACCGTCAATCCTTCAAGTACCATTCGCCAGTCTATCCCAGCCAATTCACGTCTCATACCATCGAAGTTACCTTTCTTTAAGCTCAGAACTCTAGTCTCTGAATTAACTATGTTAAATTAAAAAGTAGGACCTCAAAGGTAGTAATCTCAGGATTGCTACCAGTGCCACGTGCTAGTCAGAGTAGGAATTGCAGGATAGCTCAGATGAATATATGGCTTGAGGATGGTGCAGAAAGAAGGGATTCAAATTCCTGGGACATTGGAACCGGTTCTGGGGGAGGTGGGACCAGTACAAACTGGATGGTCTGCACCTGGGCAGGACCGGAACCAATATCCAAGAGGGAGTATTTGCTAGTGCTGTTGGGGAGGGGTTAAACTAATATGGCAGGGGGATGGGAACCTGTGTAGGGAGACAGAGGGAAGTAGAATGGGGGCAGAAGCAAAAGATAGAAAGAAGAAAAGTAAAAGTGGAGGGCAGAGAAACCAAGGCAAAAATCAAAAAGGGCCACATTACAGCAAAATTCTAAAGGGGCAAAGTGTGTTAAAAAGACAAGCCTGAAGGCTCTGTGCCTTAATGCGAGGTGTATTCGTAATAAGGTGGACGAATTAACTGCACAGGCAGCAATTAATGAATATGATATAATTGGCATCACGGAGACATGGCTCCAGGGTGACCAAGGCTGGGAACTCAACATCCAGGGGTATTCAACATTCAGGAAGGATAGACAGAAAGGAAAAGGAGGTGGGGTCGCGTTGCTGGTTAAAGAGGAAATTAACGCAATAGTAAGGAAGGTTATTAGCTTGTATGATGTAGAATCTGTATGGGTGGAACTGCGGAATACCAAAGGACAGAAAACACTAGTGGGAGTTGTGTACAGACCACCAAACAGTAGTAGTGAGCTTGGGGACAGCATCAAACAAGAAATTAGGGATGCATGCAATAAAGGCACAGCAGTTATCATGGGCGGCTTTAATCTACATATTGATTGGGCTAACCAAACTGGTAGCAATACGGTGGAGAAGGATTTCCTGGAGTGTATAAGGGATGGTTTTCTGGACCAATATGTCGAGGAACCAACTAGAGGGCTGGCCATCCTCGACTGGGTGATGTGTAATGAGAAAGGACTAATTAGCAATCTTGTTGTGCTTGGCCCCTTGTAGAAGAGTGACCATAATATGGTAGAATTCTTTATTAAGATGGAGAGTGACACAGTTAATTCAGAGACAAGGGTCTTGAGCATAAGGAAAGGTAACTTCGATGGTTTGAGACTTGAATTGGCTAGAATAGACTGGCAAATGATACTTAAAGGGTTGACGGTGGAAAGGCAATGGCAGACATTTAAAGATCACAAGAATGAACTTCAACAATTGTATATTCCTGTCTGGCATAAAAATAAAATGGGGAGAGTGGCTCAACCGTGGCTTACAAGGGAAATTTGGAATAGTGATAAATCCAGGGGAAAGGCATATAAATTGGCCCAAAAAAGCAGCAAATCTGAGGATTGGGAGAAATATAGAATTCAACAGAGGAGGACAAAGGGTTTAATTAAGAGGGGGAAAATAAAGCCTGAGAGGAAGCTTGCTGGAACATAAAAACTGACTGCAAAAGCTTCTATAGATATGTGAAGAGAAAAAGATTAGTGAAGACAAACGTAGGTCCCTTGCAGTTGGATTCAGGTGAATTTATAATGGGGAACAAAGAAATGGCAGACCAGTTGAATAAATACTTTGGTTTTGTCTTCACGAAGGAAGACACAAATAACCTTCCGGAAATACTAGGGGACCGAGGGTCTAGTGAGAAGGAGGAACTGAAGGAAATCCTTATTAGGCGGGAAATTGTGTTAGGGAAATTGATGGGATTGAAGGCTGATAAATCCCCAGAGCCTGATAGTCTGCATCCCAGAGTTCTTAAGGAAGTGGCCATAGAAATAGTGGATGCATTGGTGATCATTTTCCAATAGTCTATTGACTCTGGATCAGTTCCTATGGACTGGAGGGTAGCTAATGTAACACCACTTTAAAAAAAAGTAGGAGAGATAAAACGGCTAATTATAGACCGGTTAGCCTGACATCAGTGGTGGGGAAAATGTTGGAATCAATTATTAAGACGAAATAGCAGCGCATTTGGAAAGCAGTGACAGGATCAGTCCAAGTCAGCATGGCTTTATGAAAGGGAAATCATGCTTGACAAATCTTCTGGAATTTTTTGAAGATGTAACGAGTAGAGTGGACAAGGGAGAACCAGTGGATGCAGTGTATTTGGAAACGCTTTTGACAAGGTCCGACACAAGAGATTGGTGTGCAAAATTAAAGCACATGGTATTGGGGGTAATGTACTGACGTGGATAGAGAACTGGTTGGCAGACAGGTAGCAGAGAGTCGGGATAAACGGGTCCTTTTCAGAATGGCAGGCCGTGACTAGTGGGGTGCCACAGGGCTCAGTGCTGGGACCCCAGCTATTTACAATATACATTAATGATTTAGATGAAGGAATTGAGTGTAATATCTCCAAGTTTGAAGATGACACTAAGCTCAGTGGCGGTGTGAACTGTAAGGAGGACGCTAAGAAGCTGCAGGGTGACTTGGACAGGTTAGGGGCGTCGGCAAATGCATGGCAGGTGCAGTATAATGTGGATAAATGTGAGGTTATCCACTTTGGGGGCAAAAGCACGAAGGCAGAATATTATCTGAATGGCGGCAGATTAGGAAAAGGGAAGGTGCAATGAGACCTGGGTGTCATGGTACATCAGTCATTGAAAGTTGGCCTGCAGGTACAGCAGGTGGTGAAGAAGGCAAATGGTATGTTGGCCTTCATTGCTAGGGGATTTGAATATAGGAGCAGGGAGGTGTTACTGCCGTTGTACAGGGCCTTGTTGAGGCCTCACCTGGAATATTGTGTTCAGTTTTGGTCTCCTAATCTAAGTAAGGACATGCTTGCTATTGAGGGAGTGCAGCGAAGCTTCACCAGACTGATTCCCGGGATGGCAGGACTGACATATACGGAGAGACTGGATCGACTGGGCCTGCACTCACTGGAGTTTAGAAGGATGAGAAGGGATCTCGTAGAAATATATAAAATTCTGACGGGACTGGACAGGTTAGATGCAGGAAGAATGTTCCTGATGTTGGTGAAGTCCAGAACCAGGGAACCCAGTCTAAGGATAAGGAGTAAGCCATTTAGGACTGAGATGAGGAGAAACTTCTTCACTCAGAGAGTTAACCTGTGGAATTCCCTACCGCAGAGAGTTGTTGATGCCAGTTCATTGGATATATTCAAGAGGGAGTTAGATATGGCCCTTACGGCTAAAGGGATCAAGGGATATGGACAGAAAGTAGGAATTGGGTACTGAGGTGAATGATCAGCCATGATCTTATTGAATGGTGGTGCAGGCTCGAAGGGCCGAATGGCCTACTCCTGCACCTATTTTCTATGTTTCCCTGTTTCTCCATCTTAATGAAGAATTCTACCATATTATGGTCACTCTTCCTCAAGGGGCCTCGCACAACAAGATTGCTAATTAATCCTCTCTCATTTCACAACACCCAGTCTAGGATGGCCAGCTCTCTAGTTGGTTCCTCGACATATTGGTCCAGAAAACCATCCCTTATACACTCCAGGAAATCCTCCTCCACTGTATTGCTACCATTTTGTTTAGCCCAATCTCTATGAAGATTAAAGTCACCCATAATAACTGCTGTACCTTTATTGCACGCATCCCTAATTTCCCGGTTGATGCCATCCCCAACCTCACTATGAATGTTTGGTGGTCCGTACACAACTCCCACTAGTGTTTTCTGCCATTTGGTGATCCGCAGCTCTACCCATACAGGATTCCACCTCATCCAAGCTAATGTCCTTCTTTACTATTGCGATAATCTCCTATTTAACCAGCAACGCTAACCCACCTCTTTTTCCTTTCAGTCTATCGTTCCTGAATATTGAATATCCTTGGATGTTGAGTTCCTAGCCTTGGTCACCCTGGAGCCATGTCTCCGTAATGCTCGCCTTGAGACACAGAGCCTTCAGGCTTGTTTTTTAACACTCTTTGTCCTTTTAGAATTTTGTTGTAATGTGGCCCTTTTTGATTTTTGCCTTTGATTTTTCTGCCTTCCACTTTTACTTTTCTCCTTTATACCTTTTGCTTCTGACCCCATTTTACTTCCCTCTGTCTCCCTGCATAGATTCCCATCTCCCTGCCCAATTAGTTTAAATCCACCCCAACAGCACTAGCAAACACGCCCCCAGGACATCGGTTCCAATCCTTCCCAGGTGCAGACCATCTGGTTTGTACTGGTCCCACCTACCCTAGAACTGGTTCCAATGTCCCAGGAATTTGAATTCCTCCCTCTTGCACCATTTTTAATTTAATTTACTTTTTAATTTAACTCCTAGCTCCCTAAATTCAGCTTGTAGGACCTCATCCTGCTTTTTACCTACATCGTTGGTACCTATATGCACCACGACAACTGGCTGTTCACCCTGCCCTACAGAATGCCCTGCAGCCGCTCCGAGACATTCTTGACCCTTGCACCAGGGAAGCAACATACCATCCTGGAGTCTCGTTTGTGGCCACAGAAACGCCTATCTTTTCCCCTTACACTAGAATCCCCGACCACTATAGCTCTACCACTCTTTTTCCTTCCCTCCTGCGCAACAGAGCCACTCACGGTGCCATGAACTTGGCTGCTGCTGCCTTCGCCTGATGAGCCATCTCTCCCAAAGTGGTATATCTGTTTTGGAGGGAGATGACCGCAGGGGACCCCAGCACTACCTTCCTGCCACTGCTCTTCCTGCTGGTCACCCATTCCCTATCTGCCTGTGTAACCTTTACCTGTGGTGTGACCAACTCACTAAACATGCTATTCACGACATCCTCAGCATCGTGGATGCTCCAGAGTGAATCTATGTGCAGCTCCAGTGCCGCAATGCGGTCTGTCAAGAGCTGCAGCTGGATACACTTCCCGCACACATATTAGTCAGGGACACTTGAAGCGTCCCTGATTTCCCAGATAGCACAGGAGGAGCGGCCTACAAAAGGCCCAGAGCCGGTTAGGCGTCGGAGAGTCCATTAGAGGCGGGAGTTCCGGGGTCGGAGCGACAGCGGCCTACAAAAAGCTCAGAGTCGGTGAGGCATCAGAGAGTCCAGGAGAGGCGGGAGTTCCGGGGTCAGAACGGCAGCGGCCTACAAGAGGACAGCTTGTGCAGCTGCAGCAGGGAAGCAAAAAAGAAGTAGAAAGAAATCAAAAGGTGATGTCACAGCCAAGGGGGTAAGTAATTGGCTGGTGATTGGGACGTAGTTTTTCTTTTTCTTCCTTTATCAGTAAGTAACCTTTAGCATTGTTGTTCCCATTTAAATTTATCTAAGGGTAAGTCATGGCAGGAGAGCTCGGACACATGTTACGCTCCTCCTGTACTATGTGGGAAGTCAGGGACGCCTCTGGTGTCCCTGACGACTATGTGTGCGGGAAGTGTATCCGCCTGCAGCTCCTGACGGGCTGCATTGCAGCACTGGAGCTGCGGGTGGATGAACTCTGGAGCATCCACGATGCTGAGAATGACGAGAATAGCACGTTTAGTGAGTTGGTCTTATCGCAGGAAAAGGGTACACAGCCAGATAGGGAATGGAAGACCAACAGGAAGAGCAGTGCAAGGAAGGTAGTGCAGGGGTCCCCTGCAGTCATCCCCCTGCAAAACAGATACACCGCTTTGGGTACTGTTGAGGGGGATGACTCATCAGGGGGGAACAGCAGCAGCCATGTTCATGGCACCGTGGGTGGCTCTGCTGCACAGGAGGACAGGAAAAAGAATGGGAGAGCGATAGTGATAGGGGATTCAATTATAAGGTGAATAGATAGACGTTTCTGCAGCTGCAAACAAGACTCCAGGATGGTATGGTGCCTCCCTGGTGCAGGATGTCTCAGAGCGGGTGCAGGACATTCCAAAAAGGGAGGGTGAACAGCCAGTTGTCATGGTACATATAGGTACCAACGATATAGGAAAAAAACAGGATGAGGTCCTCCGAGACGAATTTAAGGAGCTAGGAGTTAAATTAAAAAGTAGGACTTCAAAAGTAGTAATCTCAGGATTGATACCAGTGCCACGTGCTAGTCAGAGTAGGAATCGCAGGATAGCTCAGAAAAATACGTGGCTTGAGGAGTGGTGCAGAAGGGAGGGATTCAAATTCCTGGGGCATTGGAACCAGTTCTGGGAAAGGTGGGACCAGGGAGGGGGTTGTGTGCTGACGTGGATTGAGAACTGGATGGCACACAGGAAGCAAAGAGTAGGAGTAAATGGGTACTTTTCAGAATGGCAGGTAGTGACTAGTGGGGTACCGCAAGGTTCTGTGCTGGGGCCCCAGCTGTTAACATTGTACATTAATGATTTAGACGAGGGGATTAAATGTAGTATCTCCAAATTTGCGGATGACACTAAGTTGGGTGGCAGTGTGAGCTGCGAGGAGGATGCTATGAGCCTGCAGAGTGACTTGGATAGGTTAGGTGAGTGGGCAAATGCATGGCAGATGAAGTATAATGTGGATAAATGTGAGGTTATCCACTTTGGTGGTAAAAACAGAGACAGACTATTATCTGAATGGTGACAGATTAGGAAAAGTGCAACGAGACCTGGGTGTCATGGTACATCAGTCATTGAAGGTTGACATGAAGGTACAGCAGGCGGTTAAGGAAGCAAATGGCATGTTGGCCTTCATAGCGAGGGAATTTGAGTACAGGGGCAGAGAGGTGTTACTACAGTTGTACAGGGCTTTGGTGAGGCCACACCTGGAGTATTGTGTACAGTTTTGGTCTCCTAACTTGAGGAAGGACATTCTTGCTATTGAGGGAGTGCAGCGAAGGTTCACCAGACTGACATTTCAAGAAAGACTGGATCAACTGGGCTTGTATTCACTGGAGTTCAGAAGAATGAGAGGGGATCTCATAGAAACGTTTAAAATTCTGACGGGTTTAGACAGGTTAGATGCGGGAAGAATGTTCCCAATGTTGGGGAAGTCCAGAACCAGGGGTCACAGTCGAAGGATAAGGGGGAAGCCATTTAGGACCGAGATGAGGAGAAACTTTTTCACCCAGAGAGTGGTGAACCTGTGGAATTCTCTGCCACAGAAAGTTGTTGAGGCCAATTCATTAAATATATTCAAAAAGGAGTTAGATGTAGTCCTTACTGCTAGGGGGATCAAGGGGTATGGCGAGAAAGCAGGAATGGGGTACTGAAGTTGCATGTTCAGCCATGAACTCATTGAATGGCGGTGCAGGCTCAAAGGGCCAAATGGCCTACTCCTGCACCTATTTTCTATGTTTCTGTGTTTCGAAACCGGACGGTCTGCACCTGGGCAGGACCGGAACCAGTGTCATAAGAACATAAGAACATAAGAATTAGGTACAGGAGTAGGCCATCTAGCCCCTCGAGCCTGCTCCGCCATTCAACAAGATCATGGCTGATCTGGCCGTGGACTCAGCTCCACTTACCCGCCCGCTCCCCGTAACCCTAAATTCCCTTATTGGTGAAAAATCTATCTATCTGTGATTTGAATACATTCAATGAGCTAGCCTCAACTGCTTCCTTGGGCAGAGAATTCCACAGATTCACAGAAGAAATTCCTTCTCAACTCGGTTATAAATTGGCTTCCCCGTATTTTGAGGCTGTGCCCCCTAGTTCTAGTCTCCCGGACCAGTGGAAACAACCTCTCTGCCTCTATCTTGTCTATCCCTTTCATTATTTTAAATGTTTCTATAAGATCACCCCTCATCCTTCTGAACTCCAATGAGTAAAGACCCAGTCTACTCAATCTATCATCATAAGGTAACCCCCTCATCTCCGGAATCAGCCTAGTGAATCGTCTCTGTATCCCCTCCAAAGCTAGTATATCCTTCCTGAAGTAAGGTGACCAAAACTGCACGCAGTACTCCAGGTGCAGCCTCACCAATACCCTGTACAGTTGCAGCAGACCTCCCTGCTTTTGTACTCCATCCCTCTCGCAATGAAGGCCAACATTCCATTCGCCTTCCTGATTACCTGCTGCACCTGCAAACTAACTTTTTGGGATTCATGCACAAGGACCCACAGGTCCCTCTGCATTGCAGCATGTTGTAATTTCTCCCCATTCAAATAATATTCTCTTTTACTGTTTTTTTTTCCAAGGTGGATGACCTCACATTTTCTGACATTGCATTCCATCTGCCAAACCTTAAATAATTGTTTAAGGTCTCAGCCATTTCCACATTTCCCATTATTAAATCCCCCTTCTAAGGGACCAACATTTACTTTAGTCACTCTTTTCCGTTTTATATATCTGTAAAAGCTTTTACTATCTGTTTTTATGTTTTGCGCAAGTTTACTTTCGTAATCTATCTTTCCTTTATTTATTGCTTTCTTAGTCATTCTTTGCTGTCGTTTAAAATGTTCCCAATCTGATAGTTTCCCACTAACCTTGGCCACCTTATACGCATTGGTTTTTAATTTGATACTCTCCTTTATTTCCTTGGTTATCCACGGCAGATTATCCCTTCTCTTACTGCCCTTCTTTTTCACTGGAATATATTTTTGTTGAGCACTATGAAAGAGCTACTTAAAAGTCCTCCACTGTTCCTCAATTGTGCCACCATTTAGTCTGTGTTTCCAGTCTACTTTAGCCAACTCTGCCCTCATCCCACTGTAGTCCCCTTTGTTTAAGCATAGTACGCTCGTTTGAGACACTACTTCCTCACCCTCAATCTGTATTACAAATTCAACCATACTGTGATCACTCATTCCGAGAGGATCTTTTACTAGGAGATCGTTTATTTTTCCTGTCTCATTACACAGGACCAGATCTAAGGTAGCTTGCTCCCTTGTAGGTTCTGTAACATACTGTTCTAAGAAACAATCCCGTATGCATTCTATGAATTCCTCCTCAAGGCTACCCCTTGCGATTTGATTTGACCAATCGATATGTAGGTTAAAATCCCCCATGATTACTGCCGTTCCTTTTTCACTTGCCTCCATTATTCCCTTGATTATTGCCCGCCCCACCGTGAAGTTATTATTTGGGGGCCTATAAACTACGCCCACCAGTGACTTTTTCCCCTTACTATCTCTAATCTCCACCCACAATGATTCAACATTTTGTTCATTAGAGCCAATAACATCTCTCACAACTGCCCTGATATCTTCCTTTATTAACAGAGCTATCCCACCTCCTTTCCCTTCTTGTCTATCTTTCCGAATTGTCAGATACCCCTGTATGTTTAATTCCCAGTCTTGGCCACCCTGCAACCACGTTTCTGTAATGGCCACCAAATCATACCCATTTGTAATGATTTGTGCCGTCAACTCATTTACTTTATTTCGAATGCTGCGTGTGTTTAGGTAGAGTGTTTTAATACTCGTTTTTAAACCATGATTTTTAGTTTTGACCCCTCCTTCGGCCCCTTTATATTCATACATATTGTCCCTTCCTATCACCTTGTGGTTTACACTTACCCCAGTGCTACTCTGCTCTGTTGCCTCCTTCCTTTTGCATTCTTTCTTGGGATCCTGTTCATCTGAGCTCTCACCCATTCTAACTAGCTCAGAGCCCTCTCCTGTGTTCCGAATACTCCTTGCATTGAGGACCGAGCTTTCATGCTTGCCTTTTTATTACACTTTGACCCTTTAGAATTTTGCTATACAGTGGCCCTTTTTGTTTTATGCTTTAGGTTTCTCTGCCCTCCATTTTTACTATTCTCCTTTCTGTCTTTTGCTTATGTCTCCTTTTTGTTTCCCTCTGTCTCCCTGCATTGGTTCCCATCCCCCTGCCATGTTAGTTTAACTCCTCCACAACAGCACTAGCAAACACTCCCCCTAGGACATTGGTTCCGGTCCTGCCCAGGTGCAGACCATCCGGTTTGTACTGGTCCCACCTCCCCCAGAACCGGTTCCAATGCCCCAGGAATTTGAATCCCTCCCTGCTGCACCACTGCTCAAGCCACGTATTCATATGAGCTATCCTGCGATTCCTACTCTGACTAGCACGTGGCACTGGTAGCAATCCTGAGATTACTACTTTTGAGGTCCTACGTTTTAATTTAGCTCCTAGCTCCTTAAATTCGCCTCGTAGGACCTCATCCCGTTTTTTACCTATATCGTTGGTACCAATGTGCACCACGACAACTGGCTGTTCACCCTCCCTTTTTAGAATGTCCTGCACCCGCTCCGAGACATCCTTGACCCTTGCACCAGGGAGACAACATACCATCCTGGAGTCTCGGTTATGGCTGCAGAAACGTCTATCTATTCCCCGTACAATTCCCCTTACAATCCCCTTACTACTAGGGAGATCAAGGGGTATGGCGAGAAAGCAGGAATGGAGTACTGAAGCTGCATGTTCAGCCATGAACTCATTGAATGGCGGTGCAGGCTAGAAGGGCCGAATGGCCTACTCCTGCACCTATTTTCTATGTTGCTATGTTTCTATGAATCCCCTATCACTATCGCTCTCCCACTCTTTTTCTTGCCCTACTGTGCAGCAGAGCCAGCCACAGTGCCATGAACTTGGCTGCTGCTGCCCTCCCCTGATGAGTCTTCCATCTCAACAGTACTCAAAACGGTGTATCTGTTTTGCAGGGGGATGACCGCAGGGGACCTCTGCACTACCTTCCTTGCACTGTTCTTCCTGCTGTTCTTCATTCCCTAGCTGGCTGTGGACCCTTCACCTGCGGTAAGACCAACTTGCTACACGTGCTACTCACATCATTCTCAGCATCGTGGATGCTATTGAGTAAATCCACCCTCAGCTCCAATTCCGCAATGCAGACCGTCAGGAGCTGAAGGCAGATACACTTCCCGCACACGTAGTCGTCAGGGACACCGGAAGTGTCCCTGAGTTCCCACATGGTACAGGAGGAGCATATCACGTGACCGAGCTCTCCTGCCATGATTTAACTCTTAGATACACTTAAATTGGCAACAACAATGCTAAAGTTTACTCACTGTTATAGAAGAGACAAAAGAAAAACTACTCACCAATCACCAGCCAATCACTTACCCCCTTGCATGTGACGTCACCTTTCTGTTTCTTTCTACTTCTTTTTTGCCTTCTCCCTGTAGCTGCCTCTCGCCGACCCCGGACTCACTGGCCTTTTGTAGGCCTCTCCAATCCCCGGAACTCCCGTCTCTTGCCGACCCTGGACTCACTGGCCTTTTGTAGGCCTCTCCGATCCCCGGAACTCCCGCCTCTCGCCGACCCCGGACTCACTGGCCTTTTGTAGGCCACTCCGATCCCCGGAACTCCCGCCTCTCGCCGACTCGCGCTGCTCCTGGTCTCACTGGCCTTTTGTAGGCTTCTCCGATGCCCGAAACTCCCGTCCCTTGCCAAACTCGCGCTGCTCCTGGTCTCACTGGCCTTTTGCAAGCCTCTCCGATCCCCGGAACTCCTGCCTCTCGCCGAACTCGCTCTGCTCCTGGTCTCGCTGGCCTTTTGTAAGCATCTGTGATCCCTGGAACTCCCGCCTCTCGCCGAGGCGGGAGTTCCAGGGATCGGAGTCTTTGCTAGTGCTGTTTGGGAGGAGTTAAACTAATATGGCAGAGGGATGGGAACCTATGCAGGGAGACAAAGGGAAATAAAATGGAGACAGAAGCAAAAGATAGAAAGAAGAAAAGTAAAAGTGGAGGGCAGAGAAACCCAAGGCAAAAAACAAAAAGGGCCACTTTACAGCCAAATTCTAAAGGGTCAAAATGTGTTAAAAAGACAAGCCTGAAGGCTCTGTGCCTCAATGCAAGGAGTATTCGGAATAAGGTGGACGAATTAACTGCGCAGATAGCAGTTAACGGATACGATGTGATTGGCATCACGGAAACATGGCTCCAGGGTGACCAAGGCTGGGAACTCAACATCCAAGGGTATTCAGCATTTAGTAAGGATAGACAGAAAGGAAAAGGAGGCGGGGTGGCGTTGCTGGTTAAAAAGGAAATTAATGCAATTGCAACGAAGGACATTAGCTTGGATGATGTGGAATCGGTATGGGTGGAGCTACGGAATACCAAAGGGCTGAAAATGCTAGTGGGTGTTGTGTAAAGACCACCAAACAGTAGTAGTGAGGTTGGGGACAGCATCAAGCAAGAAATAAGGGATGTTTGCAATAAAGGTACAGCAGTAATCATGGGCGACTTTAATCTACACATTGATTGGGCTAACCTAACTGGTAGCAATGCGGTTGAGGAGGATTTCCTGGAGTGTATTAGGGATGGTTTTCTACACCAATATGTCGAGGAACCAACCAGAGAGCTGGCCATCCTAGACTGGGTGATGTGTAATGAGAAGGGACTAATTAGCAATCTTGTTGTGTGAGGCCCTTTGGGGAAGAGTGATCATAATATGGTAGAATTCTTTATTAAGATGGAGAGTGACAAAGTTAATTCAGAAACTAGGGTCCTGAACTTAAGGAAAGGTAACTTTGACACTATGAGGCACGAATTGGTTAGATTAGACTGGCAAATGATACTTAAAGGGTTGACAGTGGATAGGCAATGGCAAACCTTTAAAAACATATGGATGATCTTCAACAATTGTACAGCCCTGTCTGGAGTAAAAATAAAATGGGGAAGGTGGCTCAACCGTGGCTAACAAGGGAAATTAAGGATAGTGTTAAATCCAAGCAAGAGGCATACAAATTAGCCAGATAAAGCAGCAAACCGGATGACTGGGAGAAATTTAGAATTCAGCAGAGGAGGACAAAGGGTTTAATTAAGAAGGGGAAAGTAGAGTACGAGAGGAAACTTGCCGGAAACGTAAAAACTGACTGCAAAAGCTTCTATAGATATGTGAAGAGAAAAAGATTAGTGAAGACAAACGTAGGTCCCTTGCAGTCGGATTCGGGTGAATTTATAATGGGGACCAAAGAAATGGCAGACCAATTGAACAAGTACTTCAGTTCTGTCTTCACAAAGGAATTCACAGATAACCTTCCAGATGTACTAGGGGATCGAGGGTCCAGTGAGAAGGAGGAACTGAAGGATATCCTTATTAGGCTGGAAATTGTGTTAGGGAAATTGACGGGATTGAAGGCTGATAAATCTCCAGGGCCTGATAGTCTACATCCCAGAGTACTTAAGGAAGTGGCCCTAGAAATAGTGGATGCATTGGTGATAATTTTCCAGCAGTCTATCGACTCAGGATCAGTTCCTATGGACTGGAGGGTTGCTAAAAAAGGGGGGGGAGAGAAAACGGGTAATTATAGACCAGTTAGCCTGACATCAGTAGTGGGGAAAATGTTGGAATCAATCATTAAGGATGAAATAGCAACGCATTTGGAAAGCAGTGATAGGATCGGTCCAAGTCAGCATGGATTTATGAAAGGGAAATCATGCTTGACAAATCTTCTGGAATTTTTTGAGGATGTAACTAGTAGAGTGGACAAGGGAGAACCAGTGGATGTGGTGTATTTGGACTTTCAAAAGGCTTTTGACAAGGTCCCACACAAGAGATTGGTGTGCAAAATCAAAGTACATAGTATTGGGGGTAATGTACTGACGTGGATAGAGAACTGGTTGGCAGATAGGAGGCAGAGAGTCGGGATAAATGGGTCCTTTTCAGAATGGCAGGCAGTGACTAGTGGAGTGCCGCAGGGCTCACTGCAGGGACCCCAGCTCTTTACAATATATAGAAATGATTTAGATGATGGAATTGAGTGTAATATCTCCAAGTTTGCTAATGACACTAAACTGGGTGGCGGTGTGAGCTGTGAGGAGGATGCTAAGAGGCTGCGGGGTGACTTGGACAGGTTAGGCAAGTGGCAAATACATGGCAGATGCAGTATAATGTGGATAAATGTGAGGTTATCCACTTTGGGGGCAAAAACAAGAAGGCTGAATATTATCTGAATGGCGGCAGATTAGGAAAAGGTGAGATGCAACGAGACCTGGGTGTCATGGTACATCAGTCACTGAAGGTGGGCATGCAGGTACAGCAGGCGGTGAAGAAGGCAAATGTTGGGCTTCATAGCTCGGGGATTTGAATACAGGAGCAGGGAGGTCTTACTGCAGTTGTACAGGGCCTTAGTGAGGCCTCACCTGGAATATTGTGTTCAGTTTTGGTCTCTAATCTGAGGAAGGACGTTCTTGCTATTGAGGGAGTGCAGCGAAGGTTCACCAGAGTGATTCCAGGGATGGCTGGACTGTCATATGAGGAGAGACTTGATCAACTGGGCCTTTATTCACTGGAGTTTAGAAGGATGAGAGGGGATCTCATAGAAACGTATAAGATTCTGACGGGACTGGACAGGTTAGATGCGGGAAGAATGTTCCCGATGTTGGGGAAGTCCAGAACCAGGGGACATAGTCTTAGGATAATGGGTAGGCCATTTAGGACTGAGATGAGGAGAAAATTCTTCACTCAGAGAGTAGTTAACCTGTGGAATTCCCTGCCGCAGAGAGTTGTTGATGCCAGTTCATTGGATATATTCAAGAGGGAGTTAGATATGGCCCCTATGGCTAAGGGGATCAAAGGGTATGGAGAGAAAGCAGGAAAGGGTTACTGAGGGAATGATCAGCCATGATCTTATTGAATGGCGGTGCAGGCTCGAAGGGCCGAATGGCCTACTCCTGCACCTATTTTTTATGTTTCTATGTTTCTATGACACGGGTCTGGCTCTCCTGCCATGACTTAACCCTTAAATTACCAAGAGCTCATTATAATATATAATAGTAGGAACAGTGGCACTACAGCCCTGAATTTCCAAGTTTTATGCTCACAATGCCACTTTAATAAATTAAAATGAAAGATAAAAGGCACAGCCACTGACACAATCAGCCAATCCATAGGAAAGTGAAATGTGTCTGAGAAGTCTGGAAAGTTTGAGTAGCAACTCCTACAGCTGGGAACAACTTTTTGAAGCATTTTCTTTTGGGTATTTGGCTTACATTGCTTTGTACATGCTTTTTGCTGCTTCTGGAAGCCTCAGATCACTGGGAAATTTTATCCCCTCACACCCCACCCCCCACCACCAATCTCAGTGAGGGATTCTCAGGAGCAGATATGGCATTTCCCATGGGTATACCATTGTATTCCTGTATAATGGAAGAGGAGCAGCAGCAGAAGATAGAGGAAAGGAGAATAAAAGGGATGCATTAACCCCATCACCAAAAAATATGCAGGCAACACAAAACCTATAAGGATATTTTTGAGTAGATGAGTATTAAGAGGCTGTGCTTCAATAAAGAGACAACAAGAGAGCTCTACCATCTACTGCATGAGAGCCTGAAGCCATGGCCATCTCCCTGCACTGCTCTGTCTGTGGCTATGAAGGTGACTCAACTATTATGGCACAGGCTCATTTCAGGCAGCCACAAAGGATCTCTGTAATATCAACCAGGATACCGTACAGACATGTCATCATCATAGGCAGTCCCTCGAACCGAGGATGACTTGCTTCCACATCAAAAAGTTTGCAGGTGTTTCAATGATGGGGCTAAAATTCCAGATCCGAACTAAATCTTGAAGGGTGGAAGATGCCTGTGCGTGGATTTTTTAACGTGCGGTGTCCGTTGCACACCAGCCACCACACGGGCTTGACAGAGCTAGATCTTGGTCGAGTAGCAAGGATTAACCAAGACAACTGGAGACCTGCTCTGCTGCACAGACCTAGAGCGCAAACATATCGCAGTGTGGGCTGGCCTGTGCTACCCCTGGGCCTCCGTCTCTCCTGGGCCCCGATCACGTCCCTCTACAGTCTCTCGTCACTCCTTCGCCCCGTTCTTGCTGCTCCTGATGTACCTGCCCACGCTCCAATCACCGACCTGGATCTTGGTGACGTCCCTTTTCACTGCCGTTGCTCTCCTGCTCCAGCACGTGCTGCTCCCTGGAGTGGTATGCTGCCACGCGGTTCCTTCCGCTCCCTGGCCTGCTCCGATGGTGCTCGGCCGGGGGCCGCACAGACTGCTGGGCTAGGCTGCCACGCTGCTCCTTCCACTCCCCGGCCTGCTCCGGTGACTGACTGACTGACACACTCTACTGGAGAGCTGGGAATTTATTGACTTTGGCATCACAGCAAGGCAGCAGCAAGATAGAGCCATCCCATTTTATGGGGAACTTGGGTTTGCCAAGGTCCAGTGTGCAATAAATGGCACTCATGTTCTTTGTGAGCTCCTACAGAACACAACGTCAACATCCTCAAGTTAGGCTTCCACTTCCTGTAAGCAGCGATTGTGTGCAACAACATGGAAAGGATGTTTTGGAAAGGATAGGATCATGTCAATGGCTGATATGCTGGAAGTTGATAAAATGCAGTCATCTTGCAAAATTCGTCCCTTTATGACTTCTTCAAGGAAGACAGTCAAGTCAATGGATGGCTTGTGGATGACAAAGCCTATACCCTGCTCCCATGGATAATGAGCCCACTGGAGACCTGATCAGCAGTAGAGGGTATTAAAGAAGCACTTTCACTGCCTTGACAGGTCTGGGGAGACTCTCTAGTATGCTCCAGCTCACGTGTCCCGCATTGTTGTAACCTTCTTTGCCTAGCATAACTTCACCATGCAAAAAGGCCTGGACTTGGACATTGCTGGGGAGGGGCCTTAGCTGCTTTGGAGGCAAAAGTACATGGAGGAGAACATTATGACAACCTTCACTCAGAGGACTCCTGACCAATTGTTGCAAGGGGCATCACAGCACAACTGATCATTGAAATCTTCTCCTTGGTTTAATAGCTACGTTAGATACCAGTGCCTTAACTCCGTCTCATTGAACTTCAGGTAAAGCACCAATCCAGTATACATCCTCGAACATCACAACATGTCAGAGCTCTTTGTCCCTACTTAGCCATTATACCTGATTGAATGTTTGAATGTAAGCACCAAATAATTGCCCTCTTTCCTATATGTCTCTACCCTCTAGGAATAACAAAGTACAATTCAAGTGCGCATTCTATTTTAATATAATATAGTCCAAAGTGAATACATGCCAACCTACTCTTTCTTCACACTGTACTTCCCCATGGTGGCAAAATGCAAGTCTTTCTTTCTAAACATGCTTTTCGTTCTCCTATTCTAGTGCTTCTCCTAGGTGCAACCTGAGGGCTAATATCACGAGAGGTGGTTGGCTTCTCATGTTCTACAAAATGTCAGGGAAGGTCAGAGGCCTGCTCTGCTGGTTTCCTGAATTGTGGGCTCTTCTTTGATGCCCATTCTCTGGTCAATTTCCGAACTGATCCTGTGGGAAACATTCTTGAAAAGTGGCACAGTAATACTTTGGAGACATCCAGTCAAGTTACCTGACAGTGAGACGAATGGGCATACCATTCTGCTACTTACCTGCTACTGCAATCTTTTAGCCAGAACTGGCTTTTTAAAGGTTGCACTCTTTTGCGCTGGGAGTTACTGGAAGTTAGAGATCCAAATAGATCGCCACCCTCTAAATGGCATCTGAGACCTATGTGAACAGGGCAAGCAATCGTGTGTCTCCTTAACCAATCCAATTGAAGAATTGTTAATGAGCAGTGTAGAATCTGAATGAGGACGTGTCAGTTAGAATAATGAATTCAATGTCAAATCAGGTACAGAAAGCAAAATAAAGAGAGAGAAAGATTGGATTAAGAGAGAGAAAAAAAGAGAAAGAAACATTTTTATTTAAATTTAAAAATAAATCTCTGACAATTATGACTCCAGACTTGTAAAAGTTCATTTTCAGTGCCAGGGAGGTTGTTTGGCAGTAATTAAGACTTATCGCATCATTAAAAGGGTACTTAGACTGAAATGGACAAGCCCTAACTTTTTGTGGCGAGTTTAGTCCATATCTACCACGTAGGTACAGGAACTTCACGCCATACAATGTATTTGAATGGTACATCAGGTGGTGAGATGCTGTTTTCACAAAGCTGACTGAGGGGCAGTGCATCTCGGACAGTAACTTCCTGATTTTCGTGTTTAACTGAGCATGTGCGCTCGCCAGAAGTTGCTGTCTGATTTGCGCATAAATAACTGAATGCTGTTAGCCTCACTATTATTTTCACAGTAAATTCTGTGCCAATGTAGCAACTGCAATGTAACAACCAATGGTCAGGCTGCTGTAGCTGCTCCTATTGGTCTCCATGATTCTTGTGCTTTGTAAGGGATTTTTGCTTTGAGTAGTTAAATACAAATGTGGTTTTCTATATGTTAGAAATCAACCTTCAGGCCTAGAAATTCATAACCGCTTGGATTAACGGCCACTGAAAATGGACACAGCGATACCCGAGAAAAGTTTGCGCTCCTGGTGGTGTTAGTGCAGGCCTGGAAGTTGAAGTTCCGTCCTGAAGTGGCGTTCCAGCTTCTAACAGCCTCTGGGAGCGAGGCTATGGAGTTCTCAAGGAATTATGGGCAATTAAAAGGGCTAAGAATTAAAGGGGCAATGCGTTCAGAACTAATTAAAATTAAAATGAAGTGAAATTTCAGTTTTCAGCCCTTAGTGCCTTTAAAAAAAAATTAACCTTAAAAAGAAGCCCCAAATGGGAGTCTTCAGCACTTAAAGCTGAATTTCCTTTCATACATCAAAAAAATGAGAAAAATGCTTCAACATTAACACAAATGGCTCAATAAACCAGGGAAGGGACACCAGGGTCCCACATGCAACATTTCAGTTTTGTGCAGATGGTCAACACTGCGAGAGAGGTCCTCTACCCACAGGTGCCAGGAGGCCCTTCAGAAATAAGAATGTGGGACCACATCACCAAGGCCATTACTGCCAGTGCCCACCACTTGGCTCCAGTGCCCACCACCTGGCTTCAATGCCCAAACAAGCTTCATGACCTCAGATCACCGGTCAAGGTCACTAAATGCATTTCAAAAGTCATCTCCGACCAAATGCACCACGAGCCTCACACACTGCTAAATATATGACTCTGGTACCCCCCAATCACTCACCTACCAACAATCTGTACCAATCATGAGGCACATCTCCCATTCCTAGCCTCACCTCCTTCCCTTGGAGGAGACAGTGCCGGCCATTCTTGGCAGGGACATGGTTGAGCCCTTGGCCAGCGGCAGGGCAGAAAGGATATAAGATGCTGGTATCAGCAGAGATAGAGAGCAGCGAGGCCATGGAGGGATTTGAAAACAAGGATGAGAATTTTGAAATCGAGGTGTCACTTAACCGGGAACCAATGTAGGTCAGCAAGCACAGGGGTGATGGGTGAACGAGACTTGGGTGCGAGTTAGGACATGGGCAGCCGAGTTTTGGATGATCTCAAGTTTATGTGGGCTAGAACATGGGAGGCCAGTCAGGAGTACATTGGAATAGTCAAGTCTAGATGTAACAAAGGCATGGATAACAGTTTCAGCAGCTGATGAGCTGACGCAGGGGCAGAGACAGGCGATGTTACGGAGTTATGCTGCAGAGATGTGGTCGGAAGCTGATTTCAGGGTCAAATATGACATCAAGATTGCGAACAGTGTGGTTCAGCCTCAGAAGATGGGAGAGGGATGGAATCAGTGGCTAGGGTACGGAGTTTGTGAATGGGACTGAAAACAATGGCTTCGGTCTTTCCAATATTTAATTAGAGAAAATTTCAGCTCATCCAGCACTGGATGTCAGACAAGCAGTCTGACAATTTAGAGACCATGGAAGGGTCGAGAGAAGTGGTGGTGAGATCGAGCTGGGTGTCATCAGTGCACATGTGGAAACTGACGCTGTGTTTTTGGATGATGTCACCAAGGGGCAGCATGTAGATGAGAAATAGGAGGGGGCCAAGGATAGATCCTTGGGGGACACCAGAGGTAATGGTGCAGGAGTGGGAAGATAAGTCATTGCAGGTAATTCTCTGGCTATGTTTAGAGAGATAAGAATGGAACTAGGCAAGTGCAGTCCCATCCAGCTGGACGATGGAGAGGCATTGGAGGAGGATGCAGTGGTCAACTGTGTCAAAGGCTGCAGACAGGTCGAGAAGGATGAGGAGGGATTGTTTACCTTTGTCACAGTCACAAAGGATGTAATTTGTGATTTTGATGAGAGCCATTTCGGTACTGTGGCAGGACGGAATCCTGATTGGAGGGATTAAAAAATGGAGTTGCGGGAAAGATGGGCATGGATTTGGGAGATGAAAGGGAGGTTGGAGAGGGGGCGGTAGTTTGCAAGAACGGAGGGGGGCCAAGGGTTGTTTTTTGAGGAAAGGGGTGATGATGGCAGATTTGAGGGAGAGGGGGACAGTACCTGAGGAGAGAGAGGCTAACATGCGAGTCAGAAAAGGAAGTTGGGTGATCAATACAGTATCCTACTTCTGGCATGCACCTCTTGCTTTCCCACCCTCCCCTCAATACAACTCCACCCTTGTGCCTGCCTCTACTCATTGGAATTCAGAAGAATGAGAGGTGATCTTATCGAAATATATAAGGTTATGAGGGGGCTTGACAAGATGGACGCAGAGAGGATGTTTCCACTGATGGAGGAGACTAGAACTAGGGGGCATAATCTTAGAATAAGGGGCCACCCATTTAAAACTGAGATGAGGAGGAATTACTTCTCTCAGAGGGTTGTAAATCTATGGAATTCACTGCCTCAGAGAACCCTAAGGAGGCTGGGTTATTGAATAAATTTAAGACAGAGATAGACAGTCTCTTAACCGATAAGGGAATAAGGGGTTATGGGGAGCGGGCAGGGAAGTGGACCTGAGTCTATGATCGGATCAGCCATGATCGTATTAAATGGCGGAGCAGGCTCGAGGGGCCGTATGGCCTACTCCTGCTTCTATTTCTTCTCTTCTTATGTTCCTCAGTTCCTCATTTCACACGCCCAAGAAATTCCAAGCCAGTGGTTGGCCAAGAAGAGGGAGAGGAGAGTGAAGAAGAAGAAGAAGAAGAAACACCGTCACTTGATTTGACACTCCCAGCCACCAGCTCCTCACCTGGGTTTTACAGTGGTAATCGCTACCACTCCGACTGTGCTCCCACCCTGTCGGACATGCGTGGACACCCCACTGACTGGCACAACCACCTTTCCGCCCCACGAAGGAAATTACCCTGCGGGAAATTGCCCCATGGGAGCGGCGCCGCTGTCAGTCGGTTCCACTGACAGCTTTCCCCTGCGGGAAGCTGCGTGTGTCTGGGTGGCGCGTCCATTCTTAAAGGAGAGGGCGCACTGCCATGGACGCCATATTATTTTTTTTGTCGGCCAACAGCCAGCTCGGTCCGACGATGATGCCCACGGATTCAGCCGGACCGCCAACAGGCAGCCCCGCACCCCCTCGAGTGCTAGGCCACTGGCCTGGCCGAAACCCTCCCTGGTGGCCCAGTGGACCTAACTTAAAAGTATGCAGAGTTCGCAGCGGCCCTCACCTTTAACTGAAGGTGTTGTGTATGCAATAACTCAATGGAAAGAATACTGTAAACTCTGAACAGGTACAAATATGGCTCTACTTTATTAGGGCCCAAAATGATTACATTACAAAGTGGCTGGCCTTTTATACCTGGGCTGCACACACGTGCGAACAGCCCAATGACCTCCGACAGTGGTGCCACCTGATGCATAACCCAAGCATACATACATGACAATATTCACCTTTAAGATATTAGTAACGGTCTTTTTACAAATTGAGACGGTCCGGGGCTTTTTGCTCCTGAGTTGAACGTCTCAGTTCAACTCCAGCCTTGGGCGAGTGTTCTGAGTCTGTTATGACTGCGGGCTGGATAGCCGATCTGATGGGAGTGGCAATGACCACGTCAGGGATTGAAAGTCCAGATTCATTGACCATGTCAGTGATTGAAAGTCCAGATTCATTGATGACAGCGGAGTCCTCTGATGACTGAAGGTTGGTTGGTCACTGATTGTGTCTTCCTCAGACTGTCCCGGTTCTTCCATGAGCCGCAGCTTTATCTGATCGACATGTTTCCTGCATGTCTGCCCATTCTTGAGCTTAACGATAAACACTCTGTTATGCTCCTTGGCCTTAACAGTACCGGCGATCCATTTGAACCTTGACCGAAATTCAGTAGATACATTGGATCATTGATAGAAATGTCGCGTGACACAGTAGCGCAATCGTGATACCCTTGCTGACTTTGACGTCTGTATTCGACACGATTATTCAAGTCAGGGTGGACAAGAGAGAGCCTGGTCTTGAGACCTCTCTTCATCAATAGTTCAGCAGGGGAGACCCCGGTAAGCGTACAGGGTTTTATCCTGTAACTAAGCAATATTCATGACAAGTGAGTTTGCAGTGAACCTTGAGTTACACGTTTCATACTCTGCTTGATGGTTTGGACCGCACGCTCTGCTTGTCCATTGGATGCGGTTTTGAATGGTGCTAACCTCATAGAAACATAGAAACATAGAAAATAGGTACAGGAGTAGGCCATTCGGCCCTTCGAGCCTGCACCACCATTCAATGAGTTCATGGCTGAACATGCAACTTCAGTACCCCATTCCTGCTTTCTCGCCATACCCCTTGATCCCCCTAGCAGTAAGGACTACATCTAACTCCTTTTTGAATATATTTAGTGAATTGGCCTCAACAACTTTCTGTGGTAGAGAATTCCACAGGTTCACCACTCTCTGGGTGAAGAAGTTTCTCCTCATCTCAGTCCTAAATGGCTTACCCCTTATCCTTAGACTGTGACCTCTGGTTCTGGACTTCCCCAACATTGGGAACATTCTTCCTGCATCTAACCTGTCTAAACCCGTCAGAATTTTAAACATTTCTATGAGATCCCCTCTCATTCTTCTGAACTCCAGTGAATACAAGCCCAGTTGATCCAGTCTTTCTTGAAATGTCAGTCCCGCCATCCCAGGAATCAGTCTGGTGAACCTTCGCTGCACTCCCTCAATAGCAAGAATGTCCTTCCTCAAGTTAGGAGACCAAAACTGTACACAATACTCCAGGTGTGGCCTCACCAAGGCCCTGTACAACTGTAGTAACACCTCCCTGCCCCTGTACTCAAATCCCCTCACTATGAAGGCCAACATGCCATTTGCTTTCTTAACCGCCTGCTGTACCTGCATGCCAACCTTCAATGACTGATGTACCATGACACCCAGGTCTCGTTGCATCTCCCCTTTTCCTAATCTGTCACCATTCAGATAATAGTCTGTTTCTGTTTTTACCACCAAAGTGGATAACCTCACATTTATCCACATTATACTTCATCTGCCACGCATTTGCCCACTCACCTAACCTATCCAAGTCACTCTGCAGCCTCATAGCATCCTCCTCGCAGCTCACACTGCCACCCAACTTAGTGTCATCCGCAAATTTGGAGATACTACATTTAATCCCCTCGTCTAAATCATTAATGTACAATGTAAACAGTATGTTTGATATCATTGAGTTTCATGAACTCTTGAAACTCCATACTGGTGAAGCAAGATCCGTTGTCGCTTACAATGATGTCAGGCAGACCCATGCATAGCAAACATGACACAGAGGCTCTCAATGGTAGCTGTGGATGTGCTGGATGACACTCTATCCATTTGGAATAAGCATCCACCACAACTAAGAACACCTTTCCTAGGAAGGGACTTGCAAAGTCAATGTGGATCCTGGACCATGACCACAGATTCTGCGGCGATTCCGCTGGTGCTTTACTAAGCTGCATGTAAGTGTTGCACTGATGCACACATGATTCCAGATCAGAGTCAATTCCAGGCCACCATACATGAGACCTGGCAATGGCTTTCATCATGACAATACCGGGATGCGTGCTATGTAGATCATGCACAAATTTCTCTCTGCCTTTCTTGGGCATAACAACACGTTTACCCTACAGTAAACAATCTGATTGAATGGATCGTTTGTCTTTGCGACGGATGTAAAGTTTGGTCTCCTCACACATTTGCTTGGGTATGACAGGCCAATCACCATTACGGATACAACGTTTCATAACCGATAATATCGGGTCCTGGCTGATCCAGGTCTTAACTTGTTGGGCCGTGACAGGGGTTCCTTCACTTTCAAAAGCATCCATGACGAACAGTAGGTCTGCCGGTTGTGGTGTTTCCACCTCCGGTGTTTGACAACGGCAGACGGCTCAATGCATCGACACAATTCTCAGTGCCAGGTCTATGGCGAATGACATAATCAAAGGCAGATAATGTCAGCGCCCACCTCTGGATGCGGGACGATGTATTGGTATTGATACCTTTGTTTTCCGAAAACAATGAAATGAGTGGCTTGTGATCTGTTTCCAGTTCAAACTGAAGACCGACAGGTACTGATGCATCTTTTTAGCCCCATACACACAGGTTAGTGCTTCTTTTTCTACCATGTTGTAGGCTCTTTCCGCCTTTGACAAACTTTTTGAAGCATATGCAACAGGTTGTAATTTGCCTGACTCATTAGTCTGTTGGAGCACGCAACCAACTCCATATGATGAAGCATCACAGGCCAATACTAGACGCTTACATGGATCATAATGTACCAGCAGCTTGTTAGAGCAAAGCAGATTAGTAGCTTTCTCAAAAGCTCTATCTTGAGATGCACCCCAAACCCAGTTGTCGCCTTTTCTTAGCAGCATGTGCAGTGGCTCTAATAAGGTACTCAATCGAGATAAGAAATTACCAAAATAGTTGAGTAGACCAAGGAATGAACGCAGCTCTGTCACATTCTGAGGCTTAGGTGTATTTTTGATGGCCTTGGTTTTCGAGTCTGTAGGCCTGATACTGTCAGCAGCAATTTTCCTCCCCAGGAATTCGACTTCTGGTGCCATGAAGACGTACTTCGAGCGTTTCAGTCTGAGTCCCACTTTGTCCAGACGATGTAGAACCTCTTCCAGGTTGTTCAGATGTTTGGGGGAGTCACGACCTGTGACTAGTATGTCACCTTGGAACACGACGGTTCTGGGGACAGACTTCAGTAGACTCTCCATGTTACTCTGAAATATGGCTGCAGCCGAGCGAATTTCAAAAGGGCACCCATTGTAGATAAACAGTCCTTTATGAGTGTTGTGGCACGTAAGTTTCTTCGACGTGTCAACCAGCTCCTGTTTCATGTAGGCCGACGTCAGATCCAGTTTTGTGAATGACTTCCCCCCCCCCGGCTAACATTGCAAACAGGTAATCAGCCTTTGGTAATGGGTATTGATCCTGTTTCAAAACTCGGTTGATCGTAACCTTGTAGTCTCCACAAATCCTGACAGTGCCATCACTTTTCAACACGGGAACAATGGGGCTGGCCTATTTGTTAAATTCGACCGTGATATGATCTCTTCACTTTGTAGTCTTTCCAGTTCGATTTCGACCTTCTCCCTCGTGTGCAGAATTGCCCGAGCTTTATGATTGGTGGGTCTTGCATCCGAGTCCACGGGGATCTGCACCTTGGCTCCCGTGAAATTGCCGATGCCTGGTTCAAACAGTGAGCGGAACTTGCTCAGCACTTGAGCACATGGAATATCCTCCTCCGACGACAACGCTTTGATCTCGTTCCGGTTCCATTTGTTTTTTTCTAACCAGTTCCTGCCGAACAGCGTTGGACCATTTACCTGGAACAATCCATAACGGTAAATCGTGAACTGCACTTTCATACGACACCTTGATTACTGCACTGCCAATCACCGTTATGAGTTCTTTAGTGTACGTACACAACTTGGCATTGACTGGCCTCAGCTTAGGCCTTACAGCCTTGGTATCCCACAGCTTGTCGAATGTCCTCTCACTCATTATTGATTGACTCGCAACCGTGTCCAATTCCATCGATACTGGCACACCATTAAGTTTTACATTAATCATTATCGGTTGGCTCTTTGTTAGAAATGAATACAGTCAATGCATTTCCTCCTCTAGTATCTCGGATTTCATATCTGGATCCGCGCTAGACTGGTCATCATCCTCCATGTGGTGTGCTCAGTTGCGGACACATACGCTGGAGATGCCCCACTCTCGAACAGCCTTTACAAATATACTTTTTAAACCGACACTGATGATGCCGAAGATTTCCTCCACAATGCCAACACGGTGATAGCGGATTCATTCCCATTGGCAGACTTTGAGCAGCCACAGGTTTCGTGTATGCAGTCGGGTAGGCCCTGCCAAATGCAGCTCTGCCAAACGACAATACTGTCTTGTTTACAGTACTTGCCGAGTTTTCAATGATATCTGCTTTAAGTTTTTGTCCGTCGTCATGCATGATTGGGCAATCGTGATGGCCTTGCTCAAATCCAGCGTCTCCGCCGTCACTAGCTTACGCAGGATCACCTCATGGCTGATGCCGATTACAAAGAAGTCTCGCAGCATGTCTGCCAACGCAGTTTCGAACTTACATGGTCCAGCTGGATGTCTTAGGACGGCAATGAACTCCGATACATCCTGGCTGTTAGATCTCTTAATTTTCAATGAGATTCGAAATCTGGTAGTAGGTTAAAATAACTTTATTTCAGCAGCTTCAGCAGCAGCAGCAGTAGTTCTTGGCAGAGTTCCAGCTCTTTGTTACACTGGAGCACATGTCGGAAAATGGCTGAATTTATATCGGATCAGCTTACAACAATGATCTCGTCCCCTTTGATACTATTAGCTCAATTGACTCAACAGTATGAGTTGTTAACCCATGGTTGGCTCTCAGCCCAAAGTCCTGAGATGTTAAATATGATTGATGGCCTAATGCATCGTGCCATTTCACACATACGCAATCTAACTGCTGTCTGTGTTTTCTCCCAACTTTGCAGCTTGCTTGTATTCTCTATCAATCCCCCCTTTGATTCTTTCAAAAACTGAATCATAAAACATCAGGCATCACTGGTTAAATATTCTACAAAATAATTTCATATATGCTAATAGAGTTTCCTTCTAAAATTTGTTGATGTGTTTCGCCACATGTCCGGACTAGTAGCTTCCACACAAATTTACACCAACCCAAATTCCATCATGGCCACAATGAAAGTCTGGTTTTAGTAGGTTAATTAACCTCATTCCAATTTAATCCAAACCAATATCTTAATTCAACCAGTAAACAACCTTCCCTTAAACATAACATACCCCTGTGCCACGTACAGATGGTCTGCTGGGACCTGCAAGGTGTCTCACCTGCGGGACAGCAGCTACAGCCACTTGGTCACAACATAAACAAACAATATAAAAGTAAAATAATTACAACGAATAGAATTAAACCTTCCACCAATGAAGTTCCTATTGAACCTAGCCATTCGGTGGCCCCGCTCCACAAAGTGAATGATGGGGGCTGCTTAAGTTTTCCTATCTCCTTTTGGATATGCTCCACTAAGTGGATAATTTCTTTGGAATTATCTGGGATATATGTGCAATACTCAGTTCCGAGTAGAACGCAAGTACCTCCCTTTTCAGACAGGATGTAGTCAAGGGCCATTCTATTCTGTGGGGCTACTGTGTGGATTGCGACCATTTCTGCATTGATTTTAACTGGGGCCTCTGAGGTATCATTGGCTACCTGTTCCACAACTGATGCCATGTTAATGGATTCCCTTGCCAGTTTGGCAGTCCCATACCAAGGGACCAGAATGGCCAAGAACCTCTCTGTTTCTGTGATAGCTCTCTTAGGATGGTGTAGATGTTCTGACACGGATGTTATATGATACATGTAAGGCACAATGTAGGCTAAATAGCAGGATCCCATCCAATTTTGAGGCAGCCAAGGATAGGCCTTGTGGCCACACACCCAATAGGTGCCATTATAGGCAATGAATGTTAGCTGTTTCTTTGTCATCAACACTCCGGGGCTTCCAGGCCTTTCCATCTGTTTTATTCAAAATCCCCATTACGTTAAGAACTCCCACATCGGCCCAGTTTGGATGGTTCCGTGGCTTGATTACATTATAATTCCGGGAGCAGTTACTATACCTCATATTTTGGCCCCCTGTCATGTTTCTAATCAGACAGACCGATTCCCCCGGTCTTCCTACCCCCATTGTATTAGTGATAACAAAAAATGGGGGCCATTTGGAATTATTGTAGCACGGTTGGTACCCCCCTTCAAAGGTAGTCAGATTGTAACCTGCTGACTTCCATTAAGGTGCCCAGTCTTCCGTATCCTGAATTGCATTGCCTGTTTTGTTTTGATTAATTATCCACTCAGCCATTTCCGAGATATTCAAGCGAACTGGCCTCAAGAGAATCCCTCCCTTTGAGTGAATAGGAATATGCGGACATACCCAACAACTGGAAATGTTACCTTGTTTGGCATAAACGTATGACATATATAAAAAGGTATTTACATGTAATTCCCTGGGTACTCTACTATTTCCCTTTGGTGCAGAAGGTCGGCTAGTAAGAAGGAGGCAAATGCCTAGAATACCTACAGTCAGTCATACAGTAAATTGATACATTTTGGCAAGAAATAATTGTCCTTATCAGATTTCAGCTTCAGTTACGGGTGCTCGTTTAACGTGTGAGGCGTGGATCCAGACTTTCTTTCCTTGGATTTTAACAGCTGCCTGGGTGGTCAATAACATTTAGTAAGGTCCCTCCCACTTGACACCCAAAGGTTCTTTATGCAACTTTTTCACATAAACCCAGACTCCCGGGATGATGTCGTGTCCTCCTTCGGGTGGATTACCCCAAGCTGCCGATACCTGTCGGGAAACAGAACTAATAGCATTGATTAGGTTCTGACAGTATGATAACAAAGTGTCACTCATTAAGTGAATATCAGCTCTGTGTAAATCGATAGTTCCTGGCAGCGACATGGGTCTTCCTGTTATAATTTCAAACGGGCTTAGACCTGTAGTTCTGTTTGGGGTTGCCCTAATGCTTCATAGCACTATTGGTAGTGCCTGGGGCCATGGTGTTCCTTCTTGGTGATATTTGGCAAGCTGTTGCTTCAGAGTTCGATTCATTTGCTCTCATTGTCCTGATGATTGTGAGTGATAAGGACAGTGTAAATCCCACGTAATATTCAGTAACCTACAGACTTCTTGACAGACAGCATCTGTGAAGTGTGTTCCCTGATCTGAGTCAATGCTACTCGGGACTCCCCATCGGGGAATGTAATCCTTACACAAGACCTTCGCAGTGTGATTGGCTGTGGCTCTTTTAGTTGGGACAGCTTCTATCCATCTAGAGAATCTGTCGACCATGGCAAGAATGTTAGTGTATCCTTGGCATGGAGGGAGAGATATATAATCGACCTGCTGGAATGGTCTGACAGGGGCAGGGGGCCTGAGTTGGGGCATTACCGTGATGGGTCCAGAATTATTTTTCTGGCAGACCACATAGCGGTCTGTTACCAGCTGGACATGTTTTTTAAATCCCCGACCCCACCAGCTTTTCTGGAACCGTGTTGTCATCTGTTGTGAGGCCAAGTGTTCCCACGAGTGGATCTGTTGGCCAAAAAAGGCATAAGCGCTTGTGGCGCGACTGGCTTGTCGGTAACTCTTTGTCTCCAGACACCATCTTCACATAGCTTAATTCTTGCCTTGATCTATGTCCATTTTTCCTCTCAGGAGCACTCGTCTTGCATTGTTTGAAGGTCTCGTGTCAGAGTCCTGAGTGCTTTCAATCTGCACAGCTGTGTTGGTTCTTCTGGGGGAGCGCCCTGTGGGGTGGCATCTTTAGCTGCCTGGTCGGCTAGGGCATTTCCCTGTGCTTCTGTGGTATTTTCCTTGGTATGGGCCTTACACTTCAAGATGGACACTTCCTGAGGTAATTGTATGGCCTCTAGTAAGTCTCGGACTTCTTTTCCATTTTGGATAGGTGTACCAGCAGCAGTGAGGAATCCTCTTTTCCGCCATAACAGACCAAAGTCGTGAGCGACTCCAAAAGCATAACGCGAATCTGTGTAGACATTAGCTGTCTGTCCTTCTGCTATTCGACATGCTTCTGACAGGGCCCGTAACTCGGCCTGTTGTGCTGACATTCCTGAGGGTAAACATCCTTTTGCCACTACCTCATATAAGGTTGTAACTGCCCATCCTGCTTTTCTGGTACCATTGTCAACAAAGGAGGAACCATCTGTAAACAGCATGAGGTCTGGGTTGTGCAGAGGCTCCTCTGCTGCTAAGGCTGCTTCTTCTGTTTCTTTTAAAATCTCCATGCAGTCATGCTCTTCACATTCTCCCCCCCTCTTGCTCCCTCGATTCTGACATCAGGAGCATAGTTGCGGGATTAACCGGGCTGGCCGGGACGATATGGAGATTAGGAGCTTCCAAAACTGCTGTCCAACGGGTCAATCTAGCTGCCGTCACCTGAGACAATCTATTCATAGACAGCAAGATGTGTACGGTGTGGGGACACTTGACAATCAGCTTTTGGTCGAGGACTAGACCCGCAGTGATCATTACCGCTCGACATGTAACTTCCATGGCCCTTAGGCAACTTCCCCATCCGAGGGCTACCGCATCCAGTTTTGCCGAATAATAGCCAATAGATCTTTGCCGATCCCCATGTTCTTGTGTCAGTATAGCTGTCATGTATCCTTCTTTCTCATGGACAAACAGGGTAAATGGCTTACCACTGTTGGGGATTCCCAGAGCCGGTGGCGAACACAAAGCCTTTTTCGAACTCAGGAAGGCCTCTTGCTGTTCCTTATTGAGGGTGATGGCTTCTTTAGAGGCACGTTTACCCTTTAAGATATCATTCAATGGCTGAGCAAGCTGTGTGAAGGAGTCAATCCAATTTCTGTTAAAGTTACACAATTCCAAAAAAGACCTTAGTTCCTGAATAGTGGTGGGTTTTTTAGCAGCCCGAATGGCTGCGGTTCTATCCTGGGTAAGTTCTCTCTTTCCTTGTGAAATCTTTTGTCCCAGATATACAACCTCTTCTTGGGATATTTGTGCTTTGTCGATGCTGGCTTTATGTCCTTTCAGCCAAAGGTGGTCCAGCAGAGCTCGTAGATCTTGCTCATGGTGTTCTTCCGTGTTTGAAGCTAGCAGGATATCGTTTAAATATTGGATGACTGTGGATGACAGGGGAGGTAATTCTCGCAAATGGCTTTGTAAAGCCATGTGGAATACCGTAGGGCTGTTGTGGAAACCCTGCGGTAACCGGGTCCAAGTACACTGCTGTCCTTGGACAGTGAAAGCAAACCACTGTCGAACCTCCGATGCCAGAGGCACCGACCAAAATCCCTTGGCCATATCTATAACCGAGAAATATTTATGTTCCGGTTTGAGGGTATTAAAAATGGTGGCGAGATCTACGACCAAAGGAGCTTTTTGATCAATACACTGGTTAGCTTTCCTATAATCGACGGTCAAACGCCAAGTCTCATTAGATGTCTGTACCGGCCATACGGGGCTATTGGAGGAGCTATGCGTTTTAATAAGCACCCTTTGTTTCTCCAATTACTGAATAACAGGTAGGATTCCCGCGATGGCACTTGGACTGATAGGAAACTGCTTAGTGCATGGAGGCTTTGTCCCGGTAAATGATGCAGGCTCCATCTGGAGTAGACCACAATCGTTCTTATCTTTAGCCCATATCGGGTGTTCCTTCAATTCTTCTTTCTTCAAAGTTCTAATTGACCATGTCACCCAACCATCCTCGAAATGCAACGATGAATCTACTTGGATAAGGACGTCCATTCCCAAAAGGGGTTGATCTACTGGGCCTATCCAGACCGGCGTGGTTAGTTCATGTTGACCCAGCCCTATAAGTATTGGTGTTGTCCTTTTAACTTCCATTTTATGATCCCCAACTCCATAGGCTGTACGTGCCCTACCATCCAACGGCAAAGAGTCTCCATATTGTAGGGGTAAGCATGTTAATTCTGCCCATGTGTCTAAAAGATAGTCCACATCCTTATCGCCCACCCTCACAGTTATATATAGCCCATCTCCCCTTTGTTGTATTAGTGCGAGGAGGGGGGCCAGGGCGGGCTCTAATCATTTTTTGCTATCCCAAGTAACTCTTTCTGTTGTTGTATTGTCAGTTGCTTAAATGCTTCCATGAGGTCATTATTTTGTGACAAGCCTGGTTTTTTGGCTGAGTTGTATCCCTGACCACGTTCTCTTCCCTGGCCACGACCTTGCTGTTTCGCCCTGCACATCTTGGCCCAGTGACCTTCTTTCCCACAATAATGACATTTTCCGGGTAATTTTCCTAATGACTGTTTATTGGAATCCTGGGATTTCCATCCCATAGCCTGCAAGGCTCGGACTTTAGCTCCCATATCCCTGTCTAATTGGTTACATCGATCCACCAACGCTGCAAAGATAGTTCCTCTAACTTCCCAGTCCGGTAACATTACCTTAAGCATTTTGGACAGTTCTGCTTTAGACATGCCACGAAAGTTGCTTTCAGGGGTCCAAACACCTGTTCATCCATTTCCTCATCCGTATGATTCATACCCGAATGTTCTAGCCACGTGCATCTAAACCGCTCGTCATATTCCAGGACCTCCTCTGTTGCTTTCTGTTGGCAGGCCGCAATTTTTCCCCAGTCTGTCTTAGCTGGACTGAAGGCTTGCAGCCAATGTTTAATCGCCTCCCACCCTGCGTTTAATTCTTGCTCATCCTGCCCCAAAGCTTCTTCTACCTTGGCATGCAATTTTCTTCCTTGTGTTTTTGGCACCATAATGGTCAAAATTTGCACTCCGTCCCAGGGATGAAGTTGATATATATTTCTTAGGCGGTCCAATTGTTTCCACGTTTTCACTCCCCCTTTCTTTGGATTGGGCAACTCCTTGGACCATTTATCAATTTCTCTGGGTCTGCCGGATCATGAACTAAGTATTTTGTATACTCCCTTTTCTTTGTTCTTTTGTTTCCTTCCTCAGCCGCAGTCTCTTCTGATTTGACTACAACTCGTTTTTTTTTAAACGGGGCAAAACGCACCCCTAATTCTTCATCCTGCGGCCCTGTATCATCGGAGGACTCAGAAACCGTATCTATTCCTTGGTCGTTCTTCGGGTTTGTGCTTTTAATTTATCCAAACATGGGTACCCTGGGAATTGACCGATACATTTTCCTTTTCCTATTACTGTCTCTTGACCTCAAGATTTTTTCCGTTCTTTAATTTCACCTTTAAGACCTTTAACTTCTGCTTCCGACTTTTCAAGTTCAAGTTTTTTCTGTCTTAGTTGGTCCTTTGTACTGATCAGATCCCTATCATGTTGGGACCGCGTCATGATTTCATTCCGCTGTCGGACTTGTCCCATAATGGCTAGGGCCCATCTGGTTCATTCTTTATTTTTCATACGGGTTGTTTTTCCCCAGACCCTTTTGATCTCGTCCAAGGACCATTGTCCTTTGAAGGTACCGTACTTTCGTTCAATCTTGATACAGGTTTAAGATAAGTCGAATTGTTGCTCTATGTATTCTTTCAACTGTTGGAGGATTTCGTCTATCAAAATCTCAGGTGGGGCCCGCCCGTCTTTAACAGTTGTAGGCAATTCTTTGCTCTTAACTTCTGCTGCCATAGTACTGATTTCTTTACTGGGGTCTCGAGTCGTAGGCTTTCCAGCCGGGTCAGTGCGTCGGTAATTAATTAACTAACACACCGCCGAAGTTAGACATCTATACGGGACCTCGAGCCGACTACCAACTGGAGGGTTCGCAAACCGGAGGCTTTCGGAATCGCGTAGAGGGAGGGTGAATTTAGACAATTGACTGAGGACTTTTATAAAGAGGAGTCCTTACCTCTGTATGCCGATGTAGGTCCGATGTCCAAAATTCAGTTTCTTCCCTCAGCGATCCTGTTTGTGATGCCAAAAATTGTTAGATCTCTTAATTTTCAATGAGATTCAAATTCCGGTAGTAGGTTAAAGCAACTTTATTTCAGCAGCTGCAGCAGCAGTTCTTGGCAGAGTTCCAGCTCTTTGTTGCACTGGAGCATATGTCGGAAAATGGCTGAATTTATATCGGATCAGCTTACATCAATGAACTCGCCCCCTTTGATACTATTAGCTCAATTGACTCAACAGTATGAGTTGTTAGCCCATGGTTGACTCTCAGCCCAAAGTCCTGAGATGTCAAGTGTGATTGATGGCCTAATGCATCGTGCCATTTCACACGTACGCAATCTAACTGCTGTCTGTGTTTTCTCCCAACTTTGCAGCTTGCTTGTATTCTCTATCACTGGCCCTCAGAACGAACGTGCGTATAGAATCGATATCTTGAGATGATGATGCCTTCATCTGGTTTGAGATGGTCACGTACCAGAGCACACAATGTTTCATGGTCCTTGTCCATTGGACTTAAGGGCGAGAGGAGATTCTTTATGAGTCCATAGATTTTCGGACCGCAAACCGTGAGGAGGACCGCCCAGCGCTGAACTGCATCTGCCTCTTTTTCCATTTTGTTGGCCATGAAGTACTGGTTGAAGGGAGCTACAAAGTCTGCTCAATCTTTTCCCTCCACGAATCGCTCTAGAATTCCAATTGTGCTCATTTTTGCATATGAAGGTACTTGTGACCTCATCGCCAAATGTTGTGTATGCAATAACTCAATAGACTGAATTCTGTAAACTCCGAACAGGTACAAACCTGGCTCTACTTTATTAGGACCCAAAGTGATTAAATTACAAGATGGCTGGCCTTTTATACCTGGACTGCACACACGTGCGCACAGCCCAATGACCTCCGACAGTGGCGCCACCTGGTGGCTAGTAAACCCAAGCATACATACATGACAGAACGGGAGGGATGCTGTGGCATGTCAGCGATGCTGATGACTGGGCGGGGCGGCTGACCTGACCGAAGGCCACTCCTGCCCCACACCCGCCCGGAACGCCGGTGCGCTTGGAAAAAATTTCGAAGTGCTGAATTTTACCGGATTCTCCGCTCCATGGATTACAGAGGAGAAAAACTTCAAAGGTCGGTAAGTGCGCCCCATTTGTGGCGGCTCAATTTCGGCGCCTGAATCTTGTGGAGATGACGATGATTATAATAATCACAATTATTTTCTGTGTTGCAAGTTTCAAAGCAGTGTTTGTGTTCTTTTGTGAAACAGAGCATGTACTGTCAGTGTAGCAATAATTCCCATTCTGTATCTTTTTTTTCCTGAAAAGCCACAAACCCTGGTGGAAGATACTGGCAGAAAACAAAACCACCTTGTTTAACTCAGTACTCTGCAGCACTGACATCATTTGAAACTGGAACTTCCCTCAAAAGCTAGTAGTGAATTTGAAGAGGCAAAACAGCTTTGTGATGGGTGAGGAAGGATTTAGTTAAAGATGGGGTCGCTGTTCTATATGGAGGTCAAGTATAACCAAGGTATCTGCTGAGGTTCTTTGTGATTCTAACATCATGAGATCACTGAGGAAATGGAGGAAGTCTCAGAAGCGTGAACAGGAGAACAAGTCTTATTGTACAAGTAAAGTTGATGAAAGCTGATTTAGTTAGAGCTGCAAAGTCTATCACCCAGTTGGGTAATGTCATGGAACAAAGATCCTCTGCTCTGCAGACTGCCACAGGAAAGCAAGGAGCCCTCAGACACACAAGGGAGTGTGCTACAGTTACAGCATCTCTCAGGAATACTCTGGCTGCATTGGATAATAGTACTATGCTCTCAACTATTTTGAGTTGTATCAGTAATCAAGTGCCCCCCTAATTAAAGGGGGGGGGGGCACACTCTAAAAACTTTACAATACAAAAAGTGTCCCCTTGTTTTTTTTTTTTATTGGGGGCACTAAGATCACAAATTATACAAGTGTCCCCTGGCTAAAGGGGAGGGGTGGGGGGGCACTAAAACCGACAAACTTAAACAAATTAAACTTTGGACATGGTTCAAATTAAAATTTGGTTGCCGGGGGTGCTGATGCACTCCAATACCTCCGGCGCCCACCTCTCGTGGAAGGCCGAGAGCGTACCGGTGGACACCGCGTGCTCCATCTCCAGGGACACCCTGGCTCGGATGTAACCGCGGAAGAGAGGCAGACAGTCGGGCTGAACGAAGTACTATGCTCTCAGGCCTCCTGGATTATGGTCTGCTGTTGTTCCTGCTGCTCCTCTACCTACAATCTATCTATTAAAATACAAATTTGTTGTTATACCCATGCTGCTGCGCTCACTGAAAAATATAATCTTAAACTTATCTCCTAAGTTATCTACTGCTGGAACTCTGCCTGCTCCCTGTCGTGATTCAACTGTGAAAGGTTAAAGGAATGTGTGAATCAAGTAAACCCTGAGTAAATGGGCATGTTTCATATTAATTGATATTTAATGAGCAAAAACCTATTAAACTGAGTGAGTGTATTAATGCCCATTAGATCTGTTTACTCCTGGGATCAATTTGAGAAGCAGGTACTCTATTATCAAAATGCTGTACGTTAATGTACAATTAATGTATTCACTAATCTGTTGCTCAAGCAAATTAATCCCCATCATTCGCCCTGTCAATTGTTCATTTAGTTTTTTTCTTTTCCTTTTTGCACATGGAGGTAATAACCTGCTTTGAATTGCAGGCTTTCTAAGGGAGACATGGCCCTCTATTCGCTGGAAATTGGAGATGAGTGAGCTGCCCAGCTTTTAAAAATAATGAATACATTCATGAGTAGATAAGCTGTGAAATGTAGACCTGGTATCTATAGAACAATCACATCACATGCTGTTATGCAACATATGTCTTTACACCCAAGTAAAAACAATTAATTAAAAGGACAACACTTACCACAGGAACTTTCACAAATCTGGTGATCAGAACAAATGCACATTGGGGTTATATTGGGCTGTGTAACGCCCATTTTTAAGGTTTTCCACGGCCAAATAAAGCTCGAAAATGGGGTCTGAGATGTGCACGCACATTTCTGACAGGAAGTGCGCAGTACGCCATCTTGGTAAAGGAGTTTGCATGCATGCCTAATGACTGTCAGCAGCATGTAAAGAAGAAGGAAGCTTATAATGTAGGCAGGCCCTTTCTGCCAGGGCTCTACGTGATCAGATTATTCATGAGCGATACCAGTAACCTCAACTATACCTCTCCATTTGCCAACAGTCCCACAATCCTTACCTTTCCTCTATCACTAATGATCACATCATCCTCTTTCCGACAACATATATTGGTTCCTCTCTCAGTTTGCCGTGAAAATAAAAACCAGCACCAAATGCTAATTCAAATCCAAATTTATCAATTCTGCACATATTTAATAATTCATTGGCAGAGGACTGGCGGATAGCTAACATAATACCTATATTTAAGAAAGGAGATAGAACATGTCCAAGGAACTATAGCCGTGTCAGCTGTGGCTCAGTGGGTAGCACTCTCTAGGTGCGAGGGGCTAGGAGTGAGCAGGTGCTGCTGATTACTGCAGGAGTTGAAGTGAGTGTGTAGAAAGTTGGTGATGGGTTTTTGGGTCTTTTAAAAAAAATTTGAGGGCCTTTTGGCCCATAAACATCAGCCAGATGGCTGCTGAGGGGTCTGGAGTGCCGGACCCCTCAGAGGACAATGCTCCCAGTGTGAATTTAATCAGGGGAGAGAATGTCTTGAGAAGAGAGAATAAAAGGCCCAAAGATTTGGGCAGGGACCACAGGAGGTATGGAAAAGAAAACACAGTGATGGTTCAGTGCCAGGATATGGAGATGCTAGCCTGGGGTATCATCCAGGCAGTACATGAGGACTGCGGGGAGGGAATTTGCTTTGCTTTACGACCAAAGCCAAAGGTTGGATTCGAAGTGACGGTCAGTGGCCGAGAGGAGGTGGAAAGACGTTTATTGAGCCTGAAGGTCGGTGAGAAGTACATAGATGTATCTTTGCTGTATTCCGAAGAGGTGGTAGTTTCATTCTTAAACCTGTCGGTTTATGTTGAGAACGATGTGCTGATAAAAAAGTTGGAGCTGTGGGGCATTAAACTTTGCTCAGTAATAAAGAGGAGATATTATCCTGGAGCATGGGTAGCCGATGGAACCCGTTATGTAAAAGTGCGGTTCCCAGAGGGGGTGAAGTCATTACCCTACAGCATAAAATTCGAGACAATGGAAGGAGTGCAATACTTCCGGGTTCTGCATGATAACCAGGTGAAGGTTTGCTATTACTGTCTTGGACACGATCATTTAGTAAGAAGCTGTCCCGACTTGTACTGTTATTGATACGTTCACAATAAAGGATGATCATCATCATAGGCAGTCCCTCAGAATCGAGGAAGACTTGCTTCCACTCTCAGCAGAGTTCTTAGGTGGCAGTACAGTCCAATACGAGACTAAGTTCCCAGGCAATTATGGCAGTGCGGCGTTCCGGTCTGTCTCTGTTGGGGTTGTCCATGAGGGTCCTGACGTTCCAGGTCCCAAATTTCATGTTAGAGGAGTGGAAGATGCCTATGCGTGATTTCTTTTAACGTGGGGTGATCGTTGCATGCCGGCTACCACACGGGCTTAGCTGAGCTAGGTCTTGGTCCAGTGGCAAGGGGGTCCAGGATGATTGGAGACCAGGCACTGCTGTATGGGCCTAATTGCCGGCAGCAAGGTGTTGGCCGCTGCAGGAGGTCCAGCCGGGAGACGCCGATGTGCGGTGTGGTGGGAGGACTGAGGTCTCGGCTGTATGTGTACAGTGTAATGTTTCCCTGTCGCTGTGCCTGCTTGTGTCCGGCGGCCGTCTGGGTAGCAGCTCCCGAGGGAGATCCCCTGCTAAACAGCTCTTCGGTCCTCAACCTTCCACCTTCCACTGTAATAGACCCCAATAGGGGGTCTTAAAGACCTAAATCTCCACCCTAATTATTGACTTCATGGGGGAGTGATATTATGTATTTAACCCCTTGCAACCTGTATTACACTACTACCAGAGGGCCTACCTGTTGGAGTCCCAAGGCATCCCAGCATCCCTTGGGAGCAAGGCATATAAGCAGGCCACCCACGAGGTACTTGCACTCTGGAGTCTAATTAAAGGAGTTAAGGTCACACTTGCTACAAAGAATGAAACTGAGTACTGTGTACAATGAACGAGTGTGACCTTAGCTCCTTCAATAAGACTCCAGAATGCTGGTACCTCGTGGGTGGACTGCTTATATACCGTACTCCCAAGGGATGCTGGGATCTCCTGGGAGTCCAACAGGTAGGCCCTCTTGTGGTAGTGTAATACAGGCTGCAAGGAGTTAAATACATAACATCACTCCCCCGTAAAGTCAATAGGACACTTATTTACAAAGGTGAGATGATCTGGGGCTTTTTGCTCCCTTGTCGATCGTCTCGGTACAAATGCGGGTGTGGGTGAGTTGGTTAGCTCTTCACTGGGCTACTGGGCAGCCGGCCTTGCTGGGCTGCTGTGGATGGTGAGTTTGGCTTCTTAGAAACATAGAAAATAGATGCAGGAGTAGGCCATTCGGCCCTTTGAGGCTGCACCACCATTCAATAAGATCATGGCTGATCATTCATCTCAGTACCTCTTTCCTGCTTTGTCTTCATACCACTAGACCCCTTTAGCCATAAGGGCCATATCTAGCTCCCTCTTGAATATATCCAACGAACTGGCATCAACAACTCTCTGCGGTAGGGAATTTCACCGGTTAAAAACTCTCTGAGTGAAGAGGTTTCTCCTCATCTCAGTCCTAAATGGCTTACCCCTTATCCTTAGATTGTGTTCCCTTGTTCTGGACTTCCCTAACATCGGGAACATTCTTCCTGCATCTAACCTGTCCAGTCCCGTCAGAATTTTATATGTTTCTATGAAATCCCTTCTCATTCTTCTAAACTCCAGTGAATAACGGTCCAGTCGATCCAATCTCTCCTCATATGTCAGTCCAGCCATCCCGGGAATCAGTCTGGTGAACCTTGGCTGCACTCCCTCAATAGCAAGGACATCCTTCCTCAGATTAGGAGACCAAAACTGAACACAATATTCTAGGTGAGGCCTCACCAAGGCCCTGTACAACTGCAGCAAGACTTCCCTGCTCCTATACTCAAAACCCCTAATTATGAAGGCCAACATACCATTTGCCTTCTTCACCGCCTGCTGTACCTGCATGCCAACTTTCAATGACTGATGTACCATGACACCCAGGTCTCTTTGCACCTCCTCTTTTCCTAATCTGCCGCCATTCAGATAATATTTTGCCTTCGTGTTTTTGCCCCGAAAGTGGATACCTCACATTTATCCACATTATACTGCATCTGCCATGCATTTTCCCACTCACCTAGCCTGTCCAAGTCACCCTGCAGCCTCTTAGCGTCCTCCTCACAGCTCACACCGCCACCCAGTTTAGTGTCATCTGCAAGAGATATTACATTCAATTCCTTCATCCAAATCATTGATGTATATTGTAAAGAGCTGGGGTCCCAACACTGAGGCCTGCAGCACCCCACTAGTCACTGCCTGCCATTTTGAAAAGGACCCGTTTATCCTGACTCTCTGCTTCCTGTATGCCTATCAGTTTTCTATCCACGTCAGTACATTACCCCCAATACATGTGCTTTAATTTTGCACACCGATCTCTTGTGTGGGACCTTGTCAAAAGCCTTTTGAAAGTCCAAATACACCACATCCACTGGTTCTCCCTTGTCCACTCTACTAGTTACATCCTCAAAAAATTCCAGAAGATTTGTCAAGCATGATTTCTCTTTCATAAATCCATGTTTACTTGGACTGATCCTGTCACTGCTTTCCAAATGTGCTATTATTTCATCTTTAACAATTGATTCCAACATTTTCCCTACTACTGATGTCAGGCTAACCAGTCTACAATTACCCGTTTTCTCTCTCCCTCCTTTTTTAAAAAGTGGTGTTACATTAGCTACCCTCCAGTCCATAGGAACTGATCCAGAGTCGATAGACTGTTGGAAAATGATCACCAATGCATCCACTATTTTTAGGGCCACTTCCTTAAATACTCTGGGATGCAGACTATCAGGCCCCGGGGATTTATCGGCCTTCAATCCCATCAATTTCCTGAACACAATTTCCTGCCTAATAAGGATCTCCTTCAGTTCCTCCTTCTCACTAGACCCTTGGTCCCCGAGTACGTCCGGAAGGTTATTTGTGTCTTCCTTCGTGAAGACAGAACCAAAGTATTTGTTCAACTGGTCTTTTGTTCCCCATTATAAATTCACCTGAATCTGACTGCAAGGGACCTATGTTTGCTTTCACTAATCTTTTTCTCTTCACATATCTATAGAAGCTATTGCAGTCAGTTTTTATGTTCCTGGCAAGCTTCCTCTCAGACTCTATTTTCCCCCTCCTAATTAAACCCTTTGTCCTCCTCTGCTGAATTCTAAATTTCTCCCAGTCCTTAGATTTGCTGCTTTTGCTGGCCAATTTATATGCCTCTTCCTTGGATTTAATACTATCCCTAATTTCCCTTGTTAGCCACGGTTGAGCCACCTTCCCCGTTTTATTTTTACTCTAGACAGGGATGTACAATTGTTGAAGTTCATCCATGTGATCTTTAAATGTTTGCTATTGCCTATGCACCGTCAACCCTCAAAGTATAATTTGCCAGTCTATTCTAGCCAATTCACGTCCCATACCATCGAAGTTACCTTTCCTTAAGTTCAGGACCCTAGTCTCTGAATTAACTGTGTCACTCTCCATCTTAATAAAAAATTCTACCATATTATGGTCACTCTTCCCCAAGGGTCCTCGCACGACAAGATCGCTGATTAGACCTTTCTCATTACACATCACCCAGTCTAGGATGGCCAGCCCTCTAGTTGATTCCTCGACTTATTGGTCCAGAAAACCATCCCTAATACACTCCAGGAAATCCTCCTCCATCGTATTGCTACCAGTTTGGTTAGCCCAATCTATATGTAGATTAAAGTCGCCCATGATAACTGCTGTACCTTTATTGCATGCATCCCTAATTTCTTGTTTGATGCTGTCCCCAACCTTACTACTACTGTTTGGTGGTCTGTACACAACTCCCACTAGCGTTTTCTGCCCTTTGTTATTCCGCAGCTCCATCCATACAGATTCCACATCATCCAAGCTAATGTCCTTCCTTACTATTGCGTTAGTTTCCTTTTTAACCAGCAACGCTACCCCACCTCCTTTTCCTTTCTGTCTATCCTTCCTGAATATTGAATACCCCTGGATGTTGAGTTCCCAGCCTTGGTCACCCTGGAGCCATGTCTCCGTGATGCCAATTATATCATATTCATTAATTGCTGCCTATGCAGTTAATTCGTCCACCTTATTCCGAATACTCCTTGCATTGAGGCACAGAGCCTTCATGCTTGTCTTTTTAACACACTTTTCCCTTTTTGAATTTTACTGCAATTCAGCCCTTTTTGATTTTTGCCTTGGGTTTCTCTGCCCTCCACTTTTACTTTTCTCCTTTCTATCTTTTGCTTCTGCCCCTATTTTACTTCCCTCTGTCTCCCTGCATAAGTTCCCATCCCCCTGCCATATTAATTTAACACTTCCCCAACAACACTAGCAAACACTCCTCCTAGGACATTGGTTCCGGTCCTGCCCAGGTACAGACCGTCCGGTTTGTACTGCCATCACCTCCCCCAGAACCGGTTCCAATGTCCCAGGAATTTGAATCCCTCCCTTCTGCACCACTCCTCAAGCCACGTATTCATCTCAGCTATCCTGCGATTCCTATGCTGATTAGCACGTGGCACTGGTAGCAATCCTGAGATTACTACCTTTGAGGTCCTACTTTTTAATTTAACTCCTATCTCCCTAAATTCAGCTTGTAGGACCTCATCCTGTTTTTTTACCTATATCGTTGGTACCTATATGCACGACGACAACGGTTGTTCACCCTCCCCCTTCAAAATGTCCTGCACCCGCTCCGAGACATTATTGATCCTTGCACCAGGGAGACAACATACATCCTGGAATCTCTATTGCGGCCGCAGAAACGTCTATCTATTCCCCTTACAATAGAATCCCCTACCACTATAGTTTTCCCACTCTTTTTCCTGCCCTTGGTCCACTATGATGTCAGGTACCACTTGTGTGTGTGTTGGAGGGCCGAAGTTGGTGGTGTCTTCTTTGGGTTGTTCGTAGCTGTTGGTGAACCGCAATTTGATTTGGTCCAAATGTTTTCTGTATGTTGGTCCATTGGCCAATTTGACCTGAAACACCCTACTCCCCTCTTTGGCTGTGACCGTGCCAGAGAGCCATTTGGGACCATGTCCATAATTGAGTAGAAACACAGGATCATTGATCTCAATATCGCATGACAAATTTGCGCGGTGATGGTACACAATTTGTTGATGCCCCCTGCCCTTCACGTGATCATGGAGATCAGGATGGACAAGAGCGAGCCTTGTTTTGAGCGCCCTTTTCATGAGCAGCTCGGCTGGGGGAACTCTGGTGAGTGAGTAGGGTCTGGTGCGGTAGCTGAGCAGCACACGGGACAGCCGGGTCTGCAAGGAGCCTTCCGACAAATGTTTCAAGCTTTGCTTAATGGTCTGAACAGCCTGTTCTGCCTGGCCATTGGATGCGGGCTTAACCAGGGCAGATGTGATGTGCGTGATCCCATTGCGTGGCAAACATGGCTCGTAGACTTTCAATAGTGGCCACGAACGTGCTTACAGACATTATCGCACATTCAATCCATTTTGAGTATGTGTCCATGACAACCATAAACATTTTGCCTAGAAATGGGCCTGCATAGTCCACATGGATCCTCGACCACGGTTTGGAGGGCCACGACCACAAATTTTACGTTGCCTCTCTGGGTGCATTGCTCAGCTGAGAGCAAGTGTTGCACTGGCGCATGCATGACTCTAAACCCGAGTCGATGCCGGGCCACCACATATAGGATCTAGCTATGGCTTTCATCATTACAATGCCTGGGTGGGTGCTGTGCAGTTCACAAATGAATGAATCTCTGCCTTTCTTGGACAAAACCAAGCGATTGTCCCACAATAGACAGTCCGCAGGGACATGTAGGGACATCTCGTCTTTGCGCCTGCGGAACGGCTTAATCACCTCCTGCATCTCCGCTGGGACGCTGGACCAGCTCCCATGGAGGATACAGTTTTTTACCAAAACAGTAAATGATCCTGGCTGGTCCAGGTCCTGATCTAGCGGGCCGTAACAGGGGACTTTCCGTTTTCGAATGCATCCATTACCATGAGCAAGTCCGCTGGCTGTGCCATTTCCACCCCAATGGTGGGCAATGGCAGCCGACTGAGAGCATCTGCGCAGTTCTCTGTGTCCAGTCTGTGGCAGATTACATAGTTGTATGCCGACAGCGTGAGCGCCCATCTTTGGATGCGGGCAGAGGCATTGGTGTTAATCCCGTTGCTCTCAGAGAACAGCGATATGAGTGGCTTGAGGTCAGTTTCAAGCTGAAACTTGAGGCCAAATAAGTACTGGTGCATTTTTTTTATCCCGTAAGTGCACACCAGAGCCTCTTTTTCAATTATGCTGCAGGCCCTTTCAGCCTTGGACAAACTCCTGGACGTATAAGCGACCGGTTGCAAAATCCCCGATTCGTTAGCCGGTTGTAACACATACCCGACCCCATATGACGACGCATCGTAAGCTAGCACTAATCTTTTACAAGGGTTATACAGGACAAGCAGTTTGTTTGAACATAACAGATTCCTGGCTTTCTTAAAGGCAGCCTCTTGTGAATTCCCCCATACCCAGTCGTCTCCCTTGCGCAGTAGCGCATGTAGGGGTTCTAGCAGGGTGCTTAACCCAGGTAGGAAATTACCAAAGTAGTTAAGGAGTCCCAGGAACGACCGCAGCTCCATCACGTTCTGTGGTCTTGGCGCGTTCTTGATGGCCTCTGCCTTGGCGTCGGTGGGGCTGATGCCGTCTGCTGCGATTCTTCTTCCCAAGAACGCGACCTCCTGTGCCACACTTCGAACGTTTCAACCTGAGCCCCATGCAATCCAACTGACTAAAAACCTCTTCCAGATTCTTCAAGTGCTCAATGATGTCCCAACCTGTAATGAGTATGTTGTCCTGGCAAACCACGGTGCGAGGAACCGACTTTAGCAGGCTCTCCATGTTCCGTTGGAAGATTGCCGCGGCTGACTGACTTCCCAACGGGCACCTGTTTAAGATGAACAGACCTTTGTGCGTGTTGATGCAGGTGAGGCTTTTTGAAGAGTCCTCCAGATCCTGCGTCATGTAGGCTGAGGTCAGGTCCAGCTTGGTGAACGTCTTCCCTCTAGCCAGGGTCGCAAATAGGTTGTCTGCCTTGGGTAGCGGGTACTGGTCCTGTGGTGAAAAACGGTTAATTGTTACTTTATAGTCCCCATAAATTCTGACCGTGCCGTCCTCTTTAAGTACCGGGACAATCGGACTGGCCCACTCGTTGAATTCCACCTGCGCAATGATGCCTTCTTGCTGCAGCCTGTTCAGCTCAATTTCCACTTTCTCACACATCATGTATGGTACCGCCTATGCCTTGTGGTGGATGGGTCGCGTACCGGGAACCAAATGGATCTGCACTTTCTCCCCCGAGAAGCTTCCAATGCCTGGCTCGAATAACGATGGAAACCTGCTCAGAACCTGGGCACATGAGGCGTCGTTGACGGACGAAAGCGCTTGGATGTCATCCCAGTTGCAGTGGACTTTTCCCAGCCAGCTTCTGCCAAACAATGTTGGGCCATCCCCTGGCACAATCCACAGCGGGAGTTCGTGTACTGCTCCATCATAGAAGACTTTGACTTCTGCACTGTCAATTACAAGGATTAGTTCCTTGGTGTAAGTCCTTAGTTTGGTGTGAATGGGGCTGAGCTTGGGCCTGTGTGCCTTGTTGCCCCACAGCCTGTCGAAGGCCTTTTTACTCATTATGGAATAACTCGCATCCGTGTCTAGTTCCATCGATACTGGAATTCCGTTCAGTTCAACTTTCAACATTATTGGTGGACATTTCATGGTGAATGTGTGTACCCCGTGCACTTCTGCCTCCTCAGTACGAGTCTCCAATTCAGCCTGATCCACAGTGGATCAATCTTCCTCTGCAACGTGGTGGTTTGCAGCATTTGCAGGGTTTGCAGCTCGCCTGCACATTCGCTGGAGGTGTCCCATTGTTCTGCAACTGTTGCATGCATAGTGCTTGAAGCGGCATTGATGGGGCCGATGATCACCTCCACAGCGCCAACAAGTTGTTAACGGCCTCACATTAACGATTGATGGCGGACTCTGGGTCTTCTGAGATCGGGCAGCAGCAGCCAGCGTGTACGTTCTGCCGTGTATATTCCTGCTCGAAAACGATGTTACTTTGTGCACAGTACTGGCCAAAACTTCTTTACTCTGCGAAATTTGTTTGGTTTTGTTCCTGGTGGACATGAATGCCTGGGCTATCGTTATGGCTTTACTTAGATTTGGAGTTTCAACAGTCAACAGTTTGCGAAGGATTGCCTCATGGCCAATGCCCAGTACAAAAAGGTCTCTAAGCATTTGTTCTAGGAATCCCTCAAATTCGCAATGTCTTGCGAGGTGCCTTAGTGCGGCGACATAGCTCGCCACTTCCTGGCCCTCCGACCGTTGACACGTGTAGAACTGATATCCCGCCATCAAAACACTTTCCTTAGGGTTTAGGTGCTCCCGGACCAGCGTACACAATTTTTCATAGGATTTAGCTGTTGGTTTTACTGGAGCTAGGAGATTCTTCATGAGGCCATAGGTTGTTGCCCCACAGACAGTTAGGAGGATCGCCCTTCGTTTGGTAGCATTCTCGTCCCCTTCCAGCTCATTGGCCACAAAGTATTGGTCGAGTCTCTCATTGAAGGCCTCCCAATCATCCCCTCCTGAGAACTTCTCCAGGATACGAACTGTTCTTTGCATTTTCATGCAGTTGTTCGTTACCTCGTCGCCAATTGATACATTCATAATAAAGGATGAAACTGTGTACAATGAGCAAGTGTGACCTTAGCTCCTTTAATAAGACTCCAGACTCCAAGAACCTCATGGGTGGCCTGCTTATATACCGTGCTTGCAAAGGATGCTGGGATCCCTTGGGACTCCAACAGGTAGGCCCTCTGGTGGTAGTGTAATACAGGTTACAAGGGGTTAAATACATAACATCTATAACTGTGACAAATCTGGACACATCGCTCGGAACTGCAAGGCAGACATCTGTGCGGTTTGTCGCAAAGGTCCCATCTGCTGTGTGAGGCAGAAGGAAGCTCCTTGAGTGATGAGGAGATGGGAGAAGGAGCAGGAGCCGGTGGAGGACACAGCCGCCAAATGGAGTGAGGAAAGAGTGCAAGAAGAGGCAGAAAATTGCAGAGCAGAAAATAGGATGGAGATGGTGGAAAACACACCAAGTATGGTGGAAAAGGACAAAGTTAGCGGAGGATATCATGGGTCAGGGACAGAGTCGAGCAATAATATGGCTTGCCTTCAGGTGTCCGTGGGGGAGCAGAGGCGGGTGCGGGATGCGGGGTAAGTGTAAAGTATTCCAAAGAGAGACGGGGAGTTGTACATCTTGGGGAGCAGGAGGGGGCAAGACCAGGAGAGAGTGCAAGAGGCAGGATCCTTATAGGGGCAGCAGGACGGGAGCGGGGAGACAAAGATGCCAAAAGGGAGCAAGATGGGTGGAGTCGTGCCATTGTCCCAGAGAGAGAAGAAACAGGAAGCAAGGGTCAACGGTGGAGGTGAGGCCAAAGGAAGTGGCACTGTTGGAGAAACCATGTTAGCAGGAGGACTCTCTAAGAGAGATTCTGTATCTGACAGGGAACAGGGATGGAGAATTACAGAAAAGCTCGAGAGTGAGGAGTCAGAGAAGGATGGAGACACGGAATTGGGTGGCGGGGCGGGGCATCATGTGGAAAGGGAAAGGTTAGTGAGGGGCAGAAGGGGGGAGAAGGGGCAGTTCCACAACCTAAATTTAATGTAAGGAAGAAGCTGAAATTGCAGGGAAAGTTAAAACTGGAGGTGAGAAAGAGCCAGAGTCTGCAGGAGAAAGCAACAGCTGCCCAAAAGGTTGGGAAGGAGTATGAGAGGAGGGAAGGGCCAGAGATTAAATGATGATGGGGGGATTATCAGGCACACTTCTTTTATTAGGAGCAATGATTACATTGGTCTTGATTAATGTGAACGGACTGAGGGGGGAGAAGAAATTGCAGCAGTTGTGTCTGCAAGAAACCTTTTGGGATGAGGATATCCTAGAAAGAGTTCAGAAGGTTTGGAAGGGAGAAGTGTTTGCAAGTTGCGCAAATAATAACTGTAGAGGGGTGGCTGTTTTAATGAGTTCATCCATAAAAGAGAACATTCTATTGGTGGACAAGGACACTGAGGGGAGATTTTTACAGCTATAGGTACAAATGAATGAATTAAATTGTGATCTCTTTAATATCTATGCGCCGGATGACCATTGCAAGGTGTCATGAGTTGTTTCGGTGGTTATTCACAGAAGGGGCAGAGGCGGAAAACCCTTGCATAGTGGGGGATTTTAATGTATTTTTATCTTGGATGGACATTTCAGCCCAGATGACCTATAAGGATGATAACTCCAGAGAGATGATTGTAAAAATGATGGCAAATTTAAATTTGAGAAATTTAAGATGGCATCGGAACCCCATAAAAAGGGATTTCTCCAGTAGAGATTGTGTGAGTGATGTTTTTAAACAGAGCCAAATTAGATTTTGTGTTAATGCAGGAAGGGTTAAGTTCTGAGGTGATGGAGATTTATTATAAAAAAAAGTATTGGTTCTTAAAATTAGGAACAGCAGAGTTAAGATCGGTCCAGGGTTGTGGATTTTAAACAATCAGTACCTGAAAGAAATTGCATTTAAAGAAGAGATTTAAAATAAAATAAAGAATGCTCGGAAGGAACCTTTATTTCTGAAAGAAAAAAGAGTTTGGTAGGACAATTTCAAATATGAGTTAAAGTTTTTTCGGTACGTTATGGGAAAGAAAGAACAGCTAACTGGTGTCAAGAAGAAAATATAAACAGAAGGTTTACAAATATCTGTAAAGCAGTTGACGTAGGGGATAAGGGAGCATAGACTAAGTGGAAGGTTTTAAAGGAAGAGTGGGAATTATTGCAAGCTGAAAAATGCAAGGGGGCCATTCTCCGCACAAAGGCTAAAGATGCATTGGAGGGAGAAAGATGCACTAGATATTTTCTAGAGCAAGAGAAGTTGCGACAAAGTTTATCATTAATTGGAGAGTAGAAGGTTGGGGAAAAGATCATTAATGAAAGTGGGGAGATTATGGAGGCAGCTAGTAGCTTTTACCAAGAGTTATATACAAAAGAAGTCATTTCCAAATTGACGATGGAGAAAGTTTAAAGAGGGTTTAAAGGAGGATGAGAGAAGCATGTGTAACAAAGAAGTAGGATTAGTGGAAATAAAAGTAGCAATAAGTGGAATGGGGGTGAGGGATGGGCGCGGGTGGTGGGGGCGGGAAGCCCAGGGTCCGATGGACTAAGTGCAGAATTTTATAAAGAATTTTTAGAGATTTTAAGTCCATTGGTCTTAGAGGTTTTTAAGGAGATTAAAACTAAGGGAAGCCTGGCCCCATCTATGAGGAGAGGTATTATTAGCTTAGCTTATAAAAATAAAGGGGATAGAAGGGATCTGGAGGCCCATCACATTATTAAATGTGGATTATAAGATCTTGGCGAGGGTTATGGAAAATCGTATGAAGGAGGTGATGCCGAAGATAGTTCCACCCTCTCAGTCCTATGGACTCATGGGCCAGGACATCGCTGACTCTGTGGTCTCAATCCGAGATGCGATAGAACTCATGGAAGAGAGTGGGAGTGAAGTTTATGTGCTAAAGATGGATCAAGAGAAAGCCTTTGATAGAGTCCCTCATGAGTTTTATTGATGGTTTTGGAAGTATTTGGTTTTGGGAAAAATTTCATTGAGTGGATAAGGATTTTTTATTCAAACATATTTAGCTGTGTTAAATGTAATGTTTTTTATCCAAGTATTTTCCAATAGAGATCAGTGAAACAGGGTTGTCCCCTGTCCCAATTGTTGTACACATTGGTAGCAGAACCATTAGGTTACATGATGCGAAAGGAACAAGACGTAGTCGCGATTGCGGTTCCCAATTCCAGGCAGGTGTCGGTGATACATCAATATGCAGATGACACGACTTTAACGTTGAGAAATAGGGAGTCAGCGAGGAAAGCTATAGGAGTAGTGGAGGAGTATTGTGGAGCTTCAGGAGCCAGAGTAAATTATAATAAGTCCCAATGCCTGATTGTGGGAAGGAGTAGGAGGGAATGGTTGGGGTAAAGCTCTTTTAAGGTGGTGGAGGTTTTAGAAGTTCTAGGGTGCAAAAAGGATAGGGATGAAGTGGATCGACTAAATTGGGAACTGAAGGTTATGAAAATTAAAAAGATTTGGGGAAATGGGAAAAAAGGTGGTTGAAAGTGCAAGGAAGAGCAACAGTGGTGTCAGCTCTCCTGCTACCTAAACTATGGTACTTATTGACGATGGAGGATATTCCTGAGTGGGCGGAAAAGTCTATCTGAGGGGCTTGTGTAAAGCTTTTATGGGAAGGGAAACCAGTCTTGGTTGCTTACAATACCATCATTGGACAGTGAAATCAGAAAGGACTCAATTTCCCAGATATTGAATTGAAGAAAAAATCCTTTAGAATGAAATGGGTGAAGAGATTTCTTCAGAAGTCAAATACAAGTTTTTGGAAGAGTTGTTTCCAGCATTTTTTTAAAATGAAGTGGGATAGGAGAACAGAGAATATTTTATATGGAATACAACAATATATTTTTGAAATCGATTAAACTTTTCCCTAGGTTT